>NC_138107.1:44886919-45486919 GCF_964146895.1 Miniopterus schreibersii
TCACTATCTCTAAAAGTAGCTTTGCTTTTTTCTCTTTAAGGAAAAAAATTGACCATTTTATACAACAAAAGCCCCATGTTTTATTACTAATCTTGTTTGCACAGCATTTCATTTTTTTAATCTTGAACTGGATTCATCAGAATAAAACTCTCCACCAGACACTTAGTCCCTCATTATCAATATAAGTTAATTATTTGGGTATTCTAGAATTAATGGGTATTTAAAACTAATTGTAGGTAAAGATTACATCTAATCTTTTTTGTTTGTTTGTGCTATGTCTTGCTGATTTGTCAGGATGAATATTTGTACCATATTACAAGATTTTAGTTGTGTTTTAAACTATATTTGCATAAGAAAAGTAACTCACTGATAGTAGTTTAAGCTGGAAAATGGGATACATATAAAAAAACCAATTTTAATAGTGAAATTTGGTGTTAGGTATAAAAGTTTCAAAATAAATTCAATGCTCCATGTAGCTAATAGTCATCTAAAGAAAAACCATAAAAAAACAAGAAAACAACCAAATATGCAACAACAGCAAAAAGTAGTAAGTTCTCTACTTAACTCTATATGTAGCATTATTTTATAAGAATATATTAAGGTTGGGGAATAGACTGAGTCGTTTTTTCTGTGTAGTTTGGAAAGAGTTTGCCAAATCTAGAAAATCTTTAAAGCAAACAAACGTTATTGCAAATGTTCTACACACCAAAGAGAACACAGACTTGGATCTGTACCAACAATCTGTATGTTCAACCCACACACAGACCAACATGTTTCGGTTTTGTGTTCCTAAGGAGATACTGATCGACTTGAGAAAAAAAAAAGGTAAAAAGAAAGCAATATTGTTTCCCAGATTAAATTACCCTATTGAAGTCTTATGATTTCTTTTGTTTATGCCTGAAGATTTCTAAACCTCCTCAGGAGAGCAGTCAATAGAGACTAGAGCAATCGCTGGAGCTCCCTTTGCCAGTCTAAAGGAATTACAAAAACAGAGAAGACGTCAATACAAAGTGGTAGCTATGGAGGAAATGACCTGCAGGGCACTAATTCTTTTTATTATGGCAAAATAATAAAATTATAATAACATGAGATCTAGCCTCTTAACAAATTTTTAAGTGTTCAGTACAGTATTGTTAAGTATCAGCATAATGCTGTAGATCTCTAGAACATTTTCCTCTTGTGTAACTGAACCTTGGTACCCAGTGAACAGCACCTAACTTTACCACTAAGATTTCAGAAGGCCTTTCAAACCTTGCTGCTCAAAATGTAATCCCCACACCAGCAGTTCAAGCACCACCCCGGACATTACGAAAGGCAGGATCTCTGCCCCACCCTCAGACCTGCTGAATCGGAATCCCCTGGCTTGTGAACAAGATCCCCCCCCCCCCGCCCCCATTTGAAGGTACATTATAGTTTGAAAACCTGGTCTTTAAAACACCACTTTACTTTATGCCTCTCAGGCAAAAACATTAGAGAGAGTAAATATATTCCCTTTGCCGTGGAATAACATGATGAAACTTGTGAAAACAGTGTTTAATTCTTTAAATTTGTGGTTTGGGGTTACCATTCTCATTGATGAGTCATTCTGAAGTCAAAACATAAGCGTTGCCTTTAAAAGAGGAATCTTTCTTGCTTTCAGAAGACCTCCGAATTGCTGCCTCCTAAGGAGCCTGCTCTTTTGTGGAGATAATCCTGTTTCTATGGATTTACCTGCGGAGCATTCAGCCAGTGTTCCAAAATGTACCGGTACCATTCAGTGTGGCCATGCCATTCTGCTTCTTCCTTTTCATTATTTTTGTCGCTTTTTGCTCCATTGCTGTATACGTTGTATGTCCTGTAATACTAAACAATCCAGTGTGCAATTCTAAAAGCATCATTCACAACAAATAACTGCCTTGGTCCTATTTGAGAAAAATGCCATCAATGTGCTCTTTAATTCCCTCAAAGAGCTACAAGACAGGAAACACCCCAGAAAATCATTTTCTCTGGGAATCATTTATATACAGATTTAGGGAGCTTTCTGGCAGAGACAACTAGTTAGAATATGAATGTCGCCAGGCCATTCTCTGAAGAGAACAAGTGGAAAGCCTGACGAGACGAACGCATTCTCTTCTTAACTTTGCATCCAGCCTCCGTGGTTTCTCAGTTCCTCTCACAGTACTTGGGTCTGTGACTGTAGACAAAATATAACAGAACTGGGTCTGAAATCTGAAAAAGAAAAGTATAACTTAGAACAAACATTCTCCCCACTTATCTTTTTTATTCTTTCCGAAATCTATTTTTTAGTATTCTATCTTCTAAGTGATATCAGGCAATAAAATGAGGAAATTCTGGAAACTTATGATACTTTTCTTATTAGTCTATCATATTCACAGCACAATTATCTTTATTACTAGACATTTTGTTAATCATTTTTTATTAAAAAAATAAACTATTCCCTATAATTACTACTTAAAGAAGGACTCCAGATTTTAACCACATTTCCTAATCTGGAAATTGAACATACAAATCAGTGATAGGCGTCTGTTTCTGCCTCCATTTAATAGGGGGAGGGGGAGCCAGGAAAGTTGGTGGTTTCTGAGGACTGAGAGCAGTGGCAGGACCCACGTCGTGGATAAACCATTTGGATTTGTGAGAATGTGATCGAGAATTACATTTCTCATTACCTGCGTAGGTTTAGCTTAAAGCCAGGCCAGCCCATTTTCTAATCCTTTTAGAGAGTTAAATTGCTGGAACCTTTGCAAGGTAGCCTCATGAACTTCATACTTCTAGCAATATGGAATCACTTGTAGCATTGAGAAGATCAGAGACTGGCAATAATTGCGTCTGCCTCAGACAAGTTTCTCCTGATGTTAAAATAAGCAGAAAATGTAAAATATAAGTGTCCAAGTAATCATAATAATTTAATAAGCAAAACAAGTTGCATCATTGATTTGAAATCATTAGAACTGTAATGCAGTTCAAACTGTTAGCATTTAGACATTTTATCTAATCCCTCTAAGTTACTGACATGTTCACATGCAAGTTCATGTGGAAGACTTCTGTAAAAAATATTCTAGAATTAGAGAAGTGACTTCTCTCTCTGTCCCATTTCAGGTGTGAGTACTCCGTCTGCAAGAATCACGCATAAGCTTTCATCCCTTACAATGTTTAAAAAAAAGGCTATTGCATGTAATATCCACAGTGGGGGCTTTCTTGTGTTTTTAATAAAAGAATTAAACTTTGCAGGAAAGTGAAAGAAAAAGTTGTTCTTTAAAAAATATATGTATCACAGTATAGGTAAAACCTGTGGGGATTCAACAGAACTTGAAAGACTACTTTTAAGTATTCTTGATCTAAATGATCTAAGGGGATTGTGAGAATTAATGAATAGTGGGTTGCAGACTAGGTCAACACAGAACTTCTCTACCCTATTACCCTGAAAAGTTTTTATTGTAGAAGCACATTCTTATCTCACTATCTGAGGTTTATTCAGTTGGATATTTGCATTTCAAATGGTCATTTAAATATGAAATAGTTTATGGAAATCTAATGAAATTACAGAAATAAAGGCATTCATTTTTTCAAAATATGCCAAAATTCTTTCTATTAAAGAAATCAACTTGAAATTTGAAATGTAAATTATATAATTTCAACACTTTCAGTCTCTGTTTTGTGCAAAGCATGTTAGGCACTGGATGGAGGGCGGCAAAGTTTAAGGCTTGGCCATTGCTGTTTCTCTTATTAATGTCACCTAATCAGCCAAAAAAAAGAACAGGAATTATTTTCATGAAAATCACAAACAAGGAATCATAATAAACCTATCATACTAAATGTATCTCAATCATTGTGAAATAAAAAGAACTAGTAGTATCATGAGGCCACATTTTTTTCCCCATTGCTTTTTAGAGAGGGAATGGGAGAGAGAGACATCAATGTAATAGAGACTCATTGATCACTTGTCTCCCGCTTGCACGCCCCTGGGGGAGGGATGGAGTCTGCAACCGAGGGAGGTGCCCTTGGCAGGCATCGAACCCTGGGACCCTTCAGTCCACAGGCTGACGCTCTATCCACTGAGCCAAACCAGCTAGGGCGAGGCCACATATTTTGGAGAAATAGGATGAAATTATGCAGCACACAAAGATGCAATATTTTCAACAAGAAAAGCAAGCCAGTCTTGACTCTTCAATTAGTCAGCAAATTTTCTTTGTAAAGGACCAAACTGCACATATTTTTGGCTTTGTGGGTCCTTCAGTTTCTGTTATAACTACTCAACAATATCATTGGAATGCAAAAGCAACCATAGACAATAGGTAAATATTAATGGATGTAGCTGTGTTCCAATAAAACCGTATTTACAAAAATAGGCAATGGGGCTGGAGTTAGCCCACTGGCAGTAACGAGCAGACCCTCTCTACACAATATTTAAATTACCTCTAGAAAAGTAAATTCCTGCATGATAGTGTCTGTTGGTTGTGTTGTTTATATACGTGATAAACAAACCACCTCAAAGGGTGGCTCTAAAAACTAGAACTTTGTCATGTGTGCATTTTGTGCTGAGTTGAGCATTAAAATTATTCAGTGTGTATTGAACTAGGGCCATTTAATGGCTTAATATGGGAAGATAAAACACCAGAGGATATATTTCTTGTGACAATTTTATATAGCCTTCAGGGGATAAACTAGATAAGTTGCAGCATTTTCCCCATTTCCATTTTCTATATTTTCTGTACTTTTATGATTTATTCAAGATGAATTAATGAAACAGTTTTTTACTTAGATCTCATGTATTGAAATTTAACGTGCTACAACCACTAGTCAGAATAAACCATTTCTTTAAAATGACAACAAAAATTGATTTTACATTTTCTTAAAAGAGATGTATTATAAACGCATACATACAAAAAAATCGAACTAAAGGTACTATAACCCATTGCAAATACCAACAGGTTCCTTAAATTAAAAGATTATATTTGGCATCTCTAATTTAATTGAGAGTTTACCGCATAGAGTACATTTTTTTACTCCCTAGGTAACTGTAAGATTAAAATATTGTAGTTTTTATTTAAAGATGAATGATCAGGAAGGGTGAAAGGAAAACTGTGTAAAATACTTGTAATAAAGAACTCAATATCTATCCTCTAAGTATAGTAATAAAATTGTGTTTTGCATTGCAAATGATATCCTCTGTGTTTCTTACTAGCTAGTTTTCAAATACTGAAAAGGCAACATTCTACTCTGAATCTTTAACATCTGATTAGCAAAAAATGTAATTTTACGTTGACAACTGTAAAGGTTTAGTGCACATAAATTTTACAAATAAATAATACAAACCTGTGATACATATATCAAGGGTAATTTATAAACAAATGAGATCTAAGTCTACTTAAATTTATTTCTTTTGGCACCTTATAATTTATAGATGTAAGCAGCTTTATAAGAGAATGAAATTAATTGAAGCCCCTCATTGAAAGATCCCAGAGCTTCTAAAATAAGTAAGAAAGTTTTTAAACTAATTCTTCTAAGTCAGATGTTGAACTTAAAGTTTAGCAATGTGCATTAAAAAAAAGCATTTACAGGTTCTATGCCTCTACAAATGTTCATGACTAATTTAGCCTTTGCAATCCTATATGACAACAGTCTTCCTTGAATATTGTTCTGCTATGAATCTTACACAATGAGGATTCTGGGCTTTGTTCCAATTAGAGCTGAATCACTAATATTCTTAACATTCAAACTGCCTAAAAATCAGAAACTGGGTCATATTGACTTACTTGAGATCATGCTAGGATTTAACATTGTTCAGGCTCCTGACTTTTCCAAGATGAAACAAAGTAATAACATCTTTTTATTTGATTCAGGGCTATCTCATAGACCTATTTCATACTTGCATTTACAAAACCAGCATGACCTGAGCTGATGTAAGTAAAGAATATAGGTAAAAAGGCAAACAAAACAATATTGTGTTTTAGAATTCTTATTAAGAACAATTTTACGGCCCTGGCCGGATAGCACAGTTGATTGGAGTGTCATCTCATGCACCAAAAGGTTGAGGGTTCGATTCCCTGTTAGGGCACATGCCTAGGTTGCAGGTTCCATCTCCCGGTCGGGCGCATATGGGAGGCAACCGATAGATGATTCTTTTCACATCTATGTCTTGCTCTCTCCCCTGTCCCCTCTATCTAAAATCGATAAACATATCCTTGGGTGGAGATTATAAATAATAAAAAAGGGGGGAAAAGAACTATTTTTTTCCAGAAGGTATTCCCAGATAGTCTCTAATTAGAGACAGTTTGCTACATGGCTCTTTTTTTTATTGATTGAATTGCCCTCAAATATCTGTGACCATCTCAGGGAACACCAATTTTGAATAGTATATTTACATTCTTTTTACTTAATTTAGATTCTATAATAGTGATCATTTTGTTTCAGACTAGAAGTAAGCTGACTAGATTATTTTGTAATTAAACCTTATTGAAATGTGTATTTATTTCAAATGTGTCTTCAGGATTGACTTTAATCCTGAATAAAAAGAGTAGAATATTTTAAAGAGTTATAGCATTTTCACATTTTTCTCATGATTTCCTTTTCCATGGCATATTTGCCTCTGAGTTTTCATGTGTTATGAAACCATCCAGTGGACACTTAAAGTGAATATAGGTAGAAAAGCTGAGTGTGTCATGTGCTGCTGTGAACAGTTTTAGGCTGAATTCTTTAAAATAGATTCTATGGTGTCAAAATGCACAGTTTGTGATGAATGTGTTTTTACCAGGCAGAATTTTGTGACTTTTGGATCCTCCCTTGCCACATAGAACTAACTACCAACTTCATGAGTTAAAACTTGAAGTAAATTATTGAAATTTTACAGTTAATTATATTCAACAATGTCTAGAGTTTGAATCCAAATTCCACAGTCACCTTTGATTCTTAGACACATTTCTAAATGCAGATCTGTTTCTTCAGTTGACTGAATGGAGAAACGAGCTGGATCAATTTTGGCAATCTCTGTTACAGTCTCAAAATTCAATGTTTTTAAAATTAAGTATTATCAATTCAGTTTCTGGTTATTTGTTACTTCTTCACATAAGGCAGGTAGGTATGCTTCATTTTTAGGGTTTTATGATAGAATTTTCTTGCCAATGACCTCCAAATAAATCTTAATGCACTTTTTATTAAGTAACTCCTAATAAAACTAATTATTCCTTAAGAAACCAATTATTCTCTGTTGTATGGGGCCAGACCAGTAGTGAAATATCATAACAGAAGAAAATTATATAAGAAATAGCAAGAATAGGCACTGGGCTCGGTAGGCATGTATTTTGAGATATGACAAAAACCTTTGCTTATCTTGATATTTGAATACTTAGTTTCAATTTAAATATGTTATAAATAGTTTCAGTATTAAAGATAATTTAGTGGATAAAATAATCATTGAAATACTGACATATTATATGCAATAATGGGGGAAAACTATTATATGTAGAATGGTTCATCCCTATTTTAAAAAATGAACTAATTCTACTCTTACCTAATAAACTTCAGCTTGCAGAGTATTTTTGGAGAGAGACAGTAGAAGTCTTGTTTTAAACTTATTCATTTACTTGTATCTCCATTAACATTGCATACTAACTTACAAGAACACTCTGGCAGCTTATTTTGGTTAAACTTAAGAAAACTCTCTTCCTAGTTCATATGCATACTTTTTTAATTATTATTATATCCATAGCATTGATTGGTGTGCTTCTTCAAATGAATTGTCCAGAACAGATATATCACAATTATGTAAAAATCATTCAGAATGGAAAACAATCATTAAAGATATCTGTAAAGAAAAAAATGCCTATTACAAAGCCAGAGAAAAGTAGTATCCAGAGCATAAGACCAATACAAATGTTTTCTTTTCAATGGTTGTTAAATTTGATGTGTGTTTCTACATAAACAAGAAAGTAATTTGTTTTATAATAGCAAAAGGCTACTTTAACTACAACTTTTAAATTATTTAAGAATTTTCCCACTTTTTCAAACTGGTAAATTTTATTAAATTAGACTAAATGTGAGTATGATTTAGCCAGTAGGAAATATAATCATAAGGATGAAAAGAAAGCATGTGTTATATCATGGTTTCAATAGTTACCAAGGGTTCATAATTATTATCCATCATCTTATGAGAGTATCAGTAGCTTCATGATGTAGAGCACCCGTGCTATGGGTTTTATTTCATATGCTTCACCAAATATGATTTCTCTCTAAGCAAATTATTGTATTTTAAACCTAGTTGAAGAAATATAATTTTCTTGAAATATAACATATAAAATGTTCAGCTTTTTATAACAAAATTGAGAATCATAAAATTTGTTTATGAATGGATGATTAGAGAGAGGATAATCCCAATGATACTATAGTTGGAAACTACTTCAACAGCCACGCTGGTCTGCCACCCGCCTCGTGAGATAGATGCCCTAAAGATGCAGGCCAAGAATGTGAGGGCGGCATGCTCCACAGGAAAACTGGCAAGCATTGGATTCACTCATATTGGAACTAAAAGCGGCATCTGGAAATGACTTAGAAGTAAGTTAGTTGTGCTTTTGATATGAGAGATGCTTTAATTCAAACTGAGTTAAAGTTGAAATAATTTAAATGGACAGAGCGAACACAGTCGTTTTGTTATTAAGCCACTTCTTACTGATGATGACATTGTGTTAGGATGTAAATTCAGAGTATAGAGGCAGCATTGTTTTAATAGAGAGTTTCCAATATGTTTACCATTTGTCACATGTAACACATCTGCTACAGTCAAACTACGGCAAATTGATGCTTCCCACTTCATTAGAGACCAGGGTATGGGGAGGCAATCCCTGCATTGCCATAAATAGCAACAGCATTGTATTTCATGGCTTCTAATCACCAAACAAGGGAAATATTTTAAGGATAACTCCTCAGTCTCCCTGTCCCCATACATGTTCAAAACATGAGCAGGTTACAAATCCTGATAGACGCCAATGGATTAGGTTTTCCTGTATGGCATTGTCACTTTATAAGTCAAATACTAGCAATTTCACTTGTTCAAATTTAAGATGAATCATATTAAATTCTAAATGGGATCCTCATGTTAAGAATTACTACTCAGGGATCATAGCTGAGAACAAGCAGCACGAGGAACAACACATTCCAAGTTCTGAGGCGGACCAGTCGTTGCTGAGAAGGCAGCCAAGCCAAGGGACTAGCACTGCGCCAGCTCACTGGGCTCCTGGGCAGCACAGGAGGATGACTGCAGAGGAGATTGAAGAGCAAAATCACATTTTCAGTCAATTCAGTGTTTTTGAAAAGAGAATATTTTCTCTCCTCACATCCTTGCTGAATAAGGGAAAAGTGGTGCATGTCTTCCCCACAATAGAGTGAGGTGTAGAGCCCATAAAATAAGGAATTGTTCATCAAATTAGGGAGTAATTATGGCAAATGTTATTTACCTTTTGTTACCTGATTAGATATTACTAAGGTTGCTACTGGAAGAGTGCTATGGACTAAACGGTGCCTCCCCCCAAACATATATGTTGAAGCCTTAACTCACAATGTGATGGGATTTGGAGATGGTGCCTTTGGGAGGTGGTTTAGATGAGGTCATGAAGGTGGGGTTCTTGGGATGGAATTAGTGTCCTTATAAGAAGAGACACAAAAGAGCTTGGTCCCTCTCTCTCTCTCTCTCTCTCTCTCTCTCTCTCTCTCTCTCCCTACCTTGCAAAAACACAAAGGGAAGGTGGCCTTCTGGAATCCAAGATGAGAGTTCCCATGAGAACCTAACCAAACCAGCACCAGCCTCCAGAACTGTGAGAAAATACATTTTTATTGTTTGAGTCTACTGTATTTGTTATGGCAGCCCAAGCAGACTAATACACAGAACTTCAAAACAGATGATGAAATGGGGGGAGACAAAAAGAGGTCCAGAACGACCACCTCAATTTTTCAGTTTCCAAACATTATGGAGATAGATCCCATCTTTGCCCATTGTATGTGAATTTGGGAATAATGGAAAGTGGGTAAGATTAGAGGCTACAGTCTTGCATGGATTTATAGTCCTATGAGGCCCCAAGTATTATGTTCCCAGGTCAGCTTCAGTCAATACATGTAGCCAAAGGATAACCAGTGGTGTAGAAAGCCCTTTGTCAAAAAAAATCTACCATGTAACCACTACCCTGTTCAAGAACATTTCCATGACTCCAAATGTCCTCTTGTGCCCTTTGCAGTCAATCCCGCCCCCCCACCCCATCTTGGAAATCAATGATTTAGTTTCTGTCACTACAGATTAGTATTGCTTGTTCTAGAAGTTCACATAATGGAACCACACAGTATGTACTCTTTTCATCACTCAGCATGATGTTTTTGAGATTCATCCATATTGTTGCCATGTATCAGGAATTTCATAATATAAACAATAATATAAACAGAACTACTTAAAATGGAGTCAGAGCTGCCATGCTAGAGAAACTGTCTTGCATGTCTTACTCCTCAAATCTTTGGAATGTTAAAACAGGGCAAAAATAATCTTTGAACTAGGCCTAAAGCAATCATATGCCTTGCAAAAGAAGTATTTGCAAAAATTACAAGAAAGCAGATATTATGACTACTGGACTGATGACTACCAGACTGGAAATGAAAAACACTGTTTAGAATTAACATTACTACATTATGTTATCTGTACCAATATAAATGCCTTCCTTCTAGTGATGTAATTGCTCACCTTTCCTTTCTCATGAACACTCATTGCCTTTGTCTCCTAACTGGAACATTATTTGGGCTTCTGCCTGAATCAGTGATTCCCAAATAACTATTCTTATTGATCTCAAATAAATGCTGGTTTGCCACTGGAAAAAAAAAAAAAAAAAAGGTATATTGGAGCAAAAAAAATAATCAAATAGCAGTGATTCCAGATGACGCTAACACAGGGAAGGAGGTATGTCTCAGAGCAAGAGAAGGCCCACACCCAAGCTGCTGAAGCCACAAGTTTGGTAGGATTCAAATATTAGATTGATGGTCTTAAAGCAACAGGAATAAGTTTTATAATGTAATTATACTGTTTTAGTAAACAAACAAAAAAATGAAAAGTTAAGGAGTCAGACTGATGTAGTCATTATTAATGGAGTCTGTTACTCAGAGTGAGAGGAAGTAGCCACAAGCAGTTGGTGGAAATTATTGGGAAAAGTAAAATTGCTCCATGCTAGTAGACCCACAATCTGCAGCTCTTTCTAAAGCATTTTTATTAATGTTTTGGAGCATAATTACACACCAGTATTATGGGTATTTATAGAAGCATTCAATGTTTGTCATTCTTTTAATGTGTAATGCTCTGAATTACCATAAAATTGCTTCTCAGGAGATTTATGTTAGACAAATGAAAACATCTTTGAATTTTTTGCAACAAAAGGTATCACTGAGTCAGTTTCTGTAACCAACAAGCAATAATTGAGTACTGACTCTGAGCTAATATTTCAAAGAAGAAAAACCATATAATCCCATATAAACCATGACATCAGTAAACTCAAGGTCTAGTAGGACAGATCAGTACTGATTCAAACAATGCATTTTAATAATTAAAGATTTAAAATATACACTTATTTTCTTTTCTGATTAAATGCATTTTTGTTACCATCTTCTTAATATCATACAAAAGAATGCATTATTATTTAAATTGCTTATGTAAGCATGGCAGTGATAACACTTATATTCCAGAAGAGAAATTATATTCCAATTAATTGACTGTCTTAGAAAACCAATGCTTTGCACACATATAACAAATTTTGATTTAACATCTCACTGCAAATAGATTCTAAGTGAAATTACAAGAATCATTAGGCACAGAACCCATGATCAAGATCATATTTACTCTCACTTCTATTTGCTCTATTTTTCCCGTTTCACTACAAATAGTTTGTAAATAATTGATAACAAGTCAAAAATTTTAAGTGACAATTTGTGACACTTATTTATGAAGTTTATGCACTTAAATTAGATCTAATAATTTCCTAAATGAGTTTTATTGTCTACATACAAAATTATTTGTGGAAGTGTCCCCAAATTTCCAAAGGTTAGGCTTTTAAAATCGCAAACATTTGGTAAGTGATTTTCCTCTGTTTTACCTAAGTCAGTTAACTTCATTAACACCAAACCAGTCAACTGAGCAAAAGGTTATAGGTGTTTTTGTTTGCTCATTTCTTGGTTCTTCTGTATCCTATAAACCTAACAAACCAGCATATTTCACCAATACTTTCAAGCCTTCCTAATTTTTTTCCTTCTGTTTCCCTTCATATTCCTATTTCTTGCGTTATTGTTTACTGAGGAGCTTCTTCCTGCCTCCAGTCTTTACAAGCTACATGCCATCCTGTATAAATCTGCTAGGCCAACTACCTGTGTTAAATAATGCATAGAGTAAATCTGATGTATTTATGTTGCTTATAAGAAAAAATTCCCTATCTTTATAATGGCATTGTAGGTACTTTATGGTCATTGACAATCTCATTTCCATATTATTACTAATCCCTTTACCTTATATTCTAACCACGCTCACTCCTCAAATATAGCATGAATGTTGTGGTAACAAACAGCCCCTTAACCTCAGTGACTTAAAACAACAAGGGTTTATCTCATAATCATCACCAATTGAGTGAGGACTCTGCTTTATGTCCTTCTCATTCAGGGGTGCAGGCTGACAGCGCCTGCAGAAAACAGCTGGGAGAAGAGAACATAGAACATGTCTTACTGGCCCTGTGTACTTCCACTCAGAAGTGATACATATAAGCTATGTTCCGATGCTATTGGCAAAGCAAGTCATATGATCACACCTATGAAGGAAAGCCAAAGTATGTGCAAAGTCACATCTTCATGACTCTGCTTATTCTAACTGTCCTTCTCCCCTTCCCGCCCCCAAATGTTAGTGGTTTTTGTATAACAAAATCCTTTTCATTTCTATGGGTGATCCCCCTTTATACTTCTAATGGTATTATAATAATCGCATTGCTAATAATAACAGCACAAAAAGCACCATTTTTTGAGCACCCACTATGTGACAAGCATTGTGCTAGGTACTTCATAATCCAGACAAAAACCTCACCATTAGGTATATGTCTTTTTGGCAGAGAAATAAGCTGAGGACCATGAAGACTAAAGGGCTTAGCTGTATCTACGCATCTGATAAATGGACAATTCAAGATTTGAATCAGTCTGTCTGGCTACAGAGACGAGTTGCTGCGCAACATTCTACAATTTCTAACTTTGTCTGTTTGTTTGTTATTCATCTCTTCTGTATCCTATAAATCTAACAAAAGGAGTAGAACAGTCCTTTAAATAAAGGTTTGGTTCATCTATATAGGAAAAAGATTCTGTGAAGCCTGGATTCATATTTATTGCAGAAATCTTGTTAGACTTCGCTTGCCATTAAACTATGGCTGAATCGATTGGCAAATCAAGGAATGCCCCTCCTCTGGACTCCAGTTGGCCAGTCCTAAAAATGCAAAGAAACAGTGGTAGTTCAAAAGGATTCTGAAACCTCTATGGTGTACCATTTTAGAGTCAAATGCACAATACAACTGTGCCTCTATGAGACAAGTTGGCTGCAATATTTGAAATATATCTAGTTTCACTGTGTTTTAGCAGCCCATTTACATGTTATGAACTCTGACTACATTAATTATAGCTGCCACTTTCTATAAATAAATATCAGTAGCAAATAAAACTAGTATTCAATATTGTTTTGTACTTCTCCTGGCATGTCTGTCAGCAAATGGGGTAGAGTCTTTAATAGTGATTTTAAACTGAGCTTGTATAATTGGCATGAAAGCAATGAAGTTACATCATAATTTTAAAAGCAATATAGCTACCATATGTTTGCATTATAATATAACTGTTGATTTTGTTTGAGATTACACATGCCCCAGGCATTCTTAGAGTAATTTCAATTTATTTAGAAAAACTTCTACATGCAATCTATTGGAATGATGCTCAATGAATTTTTTTTAATTGCTTAATTAAAAAAATATATATATCTACGTTCAATTCCACAAATAATGATCAAGAAAAGTTAAGTCCCTTAACTTTTTCCAGTGAAATTATAGATCATCAAAGAGAAAATTCATAGTGTTTAATATAGTGAATTAACCAAAACATAAAATATTTATATTTTTCTATCGTGGCTATTTGTATGATAACATAAGTCAATTTTAAAGTTACATCAATTTAAAATATCAATAGAACATTTTTTTGGATATTTTTCAAGACATCAAGAGTGATGGAAAAGAGCCAGATCAAGATTGGCTATAAAGACCAAATTAAAATAAGTGGAATTAAGAGTTGACACGACAATGCCAAAAATACAACAGTCCTATGGATTAAAATTTGGACAAGTTAGTTTGCCTTTTTGTCCTGGGATCTTTTTAAATAGTTACCAAACATTTAAAAGGATCATAGCAAATATTATGGCATAAAAAGGAAGTGGGATTTTTCTGGTCAATTACTTGATATTTAATTTTTTAAGATAGCATTCTCAAAGACTCAGAATACATAGCCATATACATAAAATGTATTCAGCAGAGCTTATTAAATATCCAATAATTCAGAAGATAGTTCATTACCTTGCTGACTCACAGTTTGCTCTGTAGGAGTCATTTATCAAAGACCCAGAGTTAATCATGGGCCATCTACTAGTGTGGTGTCAGAGGCATACCTCCTAAGCTAAGCTGGTCTGTTCAAAAATGTTTGAAATGACTTAACTAGGGGACAAAAATCTTTAAATTCACTAATAAAGATAAGGCTTAACATGCTAATATTCATGGCTGAGACAATACCTTAGATAAGTTTGTAATAAGGTCCATATGATGACTCTTAGTATTTTACCCCAAGAGTCAGTTTTCATAGTTGAAAAGAACAATGGTAGATTCAAAATGAGGCCAGGGGTTCCTTGGACTCTCTTCAGCTCTACTGTGATATATTTCTGACTAACCTGGGGTGGAAGATAGAGAATATCAAAATAAAGTACTGTGTAAAGAAACATCAGGGAAGTAAAAAGGAAGGTGGGCATTGAAATCTAAAAATAAATAGGTACATAAAATGTTATCTACCTACTTGACTTTAATTATCACCTCCATTTGGGTCACTCCCAAATTTAGGCATCATTTATTATTGCTTACCTATATTCTAGTTCTACTGGATATATCTACTATCACTCAATAGACTTTAAAGGCCATTTTGGTCCTAAAATTTAATGAACACATAGTATTTTTCCAGTTCTTAAAAACTACCTTGATCCCAAGAGAAAAACATTCACTCTCTCATTTCAAATTCAGAATTCATACAATTTATCCCCTCAATTCCTTAAATACAAGGTCTTACATTTATTTCTCTAAAACTTAGTTTTCCATTCTTCTCCATATTTACATCTATCATGTCATCCAGTCTTGATTTCACAAATCCAAACCAGTTGATCGTCTCCCATTTGCTCTTCTTATCTTCAGTATCCTGAAGTTACACATGTTAAAACTACTCACTTAGGCAAACTTCCTTAAAACATTCTTATTACTGGATCAACTCCATGCCCAAGAATGCGTGATAGCTTAACATTGTCCATTATCTTCCATAAATATTGTTTTTTCCTACTCCCTAATATGCAGATTACCTCTTACTATGTGCTGTAGATAATGTACTTTATATATAGGGTGTCCCCAAAAATGTATACACACACTTTGAATCATTATAAAGGCAGTGTTTATTAAAATGCATTTCATTTTCAAACTTGAGCTATCAGCTGTTAAAGCGTGTATACATTTATTGGGGACACTCTGTATAATACACTTTACATACATAAACCCTGTTCCATTCATTTTCCTATAAAAATTACTTTCTCTAACCCATTTAGCTATGAAAAATTTTATAATCTTTAAAGATCCAGCTTGTTTTTTCTTCTTCCATGATATCTCTTTCACTTAGATTTTCCCTTTGAAGGCCTGTTCCATTTGCTGTCAGTACTTGCCCACTGTAAGCTAACTCTTTTTCTAATGGCTTCAAATGCCAGTTTCCTTTTGTTTTCTTTGAGGACAAGGGTGATAGCCCCATTTTTTTTTTTTTGTATAGTGTACAAACACATAATCAATTATGGCTACATATCAGGTCTGATATTTATCATCTTATATGCTGATTTCCACTGAGTTTAGGGCTAATTTACCAGACTAGGTAGAAATAAGTTGTCAAGTAGCTTAATAGCTTTTTGACTTCCATAAAAATGTTAAATCCCAACAGGTAGTCATATTTTGTCATTTACTTAGTATTTATACCCTCACTTCCACCCCTTTTCTCCCAAAAATAGGAGACCTAGCTGACCACTAAACTCTCTCCCAATCCTGATATTTTATGATTCTGAAACTAGAGAAGTCATATGAGGAAGCAAAATTGAGGTCAAATAAGCTCATATAGGCTAAGGTGACCCATATAGAACAATTCTGAGGAAGCTTGCAAAACAAACAAAAATTATAAATAAATACATATGATATGTAAATATATATAATCTGAAATAAAAATAAATTATGTTGGCAAGACTGATAACAAGAATGATTATAATGAACTAGATTTATGAGACCATGTGAGCATTAGCCTAGTTATTAAAAACTGAAAGAAAATATTTGGTGAAAGCATTTAAACATGTGATACAAAATTAAAGGTAGAGAAAGCGTAGTTACTATTATCTCACATTTGTGTTCTGTCAGAATTGTATGTGCTCTAATCAACACTATTGCTTTTGAAGTAAAGCAGAGTATATTTTAGTAGGGGTTCAATTTAGTTATAGAATGTAAATGACAAGTCATGTAACTTATTCAAGTTTGGGTTACTTTAATCTAGAGAAAATTGTAAGAACATTTTCCTAAGAATCTTTGAGGGGATGGCGATAACTGGTAAGACATCAGTTATAGTTCTTAGGGCCAGAATCTGAGGAAGGCATGTGCTTTGAAAAATCATATCTGGCAGCTGCTCTAATTCTGCAACCAGAGAGCTGGCTGAAGAACAAAACAGCATCTTTCTCTAAGGTCAGGGGGTTTTAGGAAACCAGTCCCTACCTGACTGCCCCCATCCTGCACCTATACAAGTAAACTGGCCTGTAGAGATTCCTGGACAATACAATGCCAGTGAAGAGAAAATCAGTCTGTTCTTTTTCTTCCTGTTAGACAAAATTAGAATGGCTGCTTTCTCCCTTTTACACTTTAACCATGCCTGGACCATGCTTTGCTTTTCTTTCTCTCCTACCCCATTCTTTCTCTGCTGACTCCTCTTATTTCAAAAAAACAAAAACAAAAACAAAACAAATAGTAGAAACATGTTTAAGTAAAAATGCAAATAGTGGAGACTTAAAAAAAGAGAAAAGATTTATGTAAAGTTTTCTCTGTAAATTTTAAATCTGTGGGAGTGTTAAAATCTTTTAAAGAAACACTTATTTTCCTATGTAAAATTGATTCAAACTCATTTGGGGCCAACAGGAGGTGAAAGCAAACCACATCCGTGTGTGTGTTTCCATCCTATACATGACTCCTGAAGGCAATGTTGAGATGATTAACATGGGAAATTCATAAGAGTGGTTTTAGAGATGAACATCCAATGTAGGAGTTCCTGGTTAGTAATCAAAGCACTTAAAAACCCCAACATTACTAAATAAAATAGTCTACAGAACACACTAACAGAGGGCATTGTTACAGATAGAGTGTTATTAATATTTAAGGCTTTCTGATATTTTTTATAATATGATTTTTGGAAGATTACTTGCAAGTAGGAAGAAACTCACACCCAACTCTGAATGAACAAGTCTCCAGGACAGTTTGGTTAAAACAAGCATCTGTTTCAGAGAGAAATGGATCCATGCATATGGACAAGGGATTATTTTCTTGTGTGTCTTGATTCATCTTCCCCCAGTGATAAGTGTTAAGAAGAGCCTCTTAACTAGATTGTAGGCTAGGAGTGAGCCTCGGGTTCTGACTGATACATTCATACATGTAATTATTTACATAGTTCATTAAAAGGCCATTTATGGAGGAAATCGTTTTCTACTGCAAATGAATTCTTAGAAAAAAAAGACACAATGAACAGCCCGATTTTAAAAATTAAACTTGAAACTAAATTTTAAATATTTAATAAACATATAAAATATCTAGCTTTCTCTGGTGCCATCTCTCTTTTCTTGCCTCTCTCCTTAGGGTGACAGGTCTGCTCTGGTTGGAGCAGGGACAATCCTATTACTCTTTTCCACCTTAGAAGGAGGGTAGGATTGACTAGGTAGGGGGATATCTCAGTGGGAAAGAAAGCGATAGCCTTTCTTCCTTAGGTAGATTTGAACCAAAGCACAGAGCTTTATTGAGTATTTCGTTATCTTGCTGTGCCCTGTTCTTCCTGGTAAGGTAGCAGTCATGAGAAAGATTACTATCAGAAACAAAAAGAGTCTTTACTCTACAGCATGTACTTCCTAGACATTATTTCATTTCATGTATATAGTAATCCTAAAAGGTGGGCATGATTATGCTCTTTAATAGATGAAGAAGCTGAGCTTTAGAGAGTTTGAGTTATACACAAATTCACCCCCTGTTACACTGGCAAGGCTAGAGTCAAAGCCACGTGTCCTAATCCCATGCCTGGAATTCCTACCTACTCTGCTCTGCTATCCCACGCAACTAGAATTTATTATTTCCTGATGAGACACAAAGGGAAAGGAACTCTATGCTCTGACAGTAATAAAAACAAAAGGGTTTAAACATGTGAAGATTTTAGTCTGTCCTCAGATTAATATCCAGGTCTCCCAAGATTTTCCACCACAACATATTTAGAATTTGATTTTAAAATTTCCCTCAGAGCTTCTAATGTCTTTGGAAAGTTGTACATTTTAATTTAAAAGATGTTTAAGTCAAGCCTTTTTTTTTTTTTTTTTTTTACCAAATTCTCCATGTTAACAAACAGGTAATAACAAAGTATTTGGAATTTGTAGACCAGAGGACATGCCATTATATTTATAAAGCCTAGTTTTACTTTATAAACACATGAAGAACACTAAAATGAGAATAATTTTAAAGGATGTATACCGTCCCTTGTCACGTGGGCACTTATTACCAGAATTTATTGAAGTAGACATTACAAATTGTTAGGTGTTATCCTCAAATTCAAAGAGCCATCGGGGCTTCTCAGAGAAGTTTGGATTTGAATAGGCTCTAAAATGAAGACAACTTGATTGAGAGTAGATGGGAGTCAGTTGCCACAAATGCCTAGTGTGTTGTTTACGATCATTAATAATGTCTGCTGATTTTCAAAACATGTTAAGAGGCTTTGTGTAGAAACAGCCATGTGGTGATGAGCTAGAGTAGATATTAATGCATTCTGATATTAAATTATACTTCACAGTGTGTCTCTAGATTTGCATCTAATCCAACAATATAACATTTGCTAAGCAAAAGTACTTTAATGTCTTTCCTACACAAGTAAATGGCAGGCTAAGTGTACATGATTCTCAACAGGAAAATTCAAGTATATTTTGCTGCTGCTGAAAAAATATTAAATTAAGAAAATCAAATTTAATATATCAATGTTCCAGCACTAATGGGTAGTGAAAACAAAATTCTGAAATAAGAAATCCTCACTGTTTTCAGGAATATAAACTTGCACAATTTAAGAGAGTCAAAATATCATCTCATCTTTCTTTCTTTTTTTTCTTTTTTAAGTGAGCTGTACTAACTTATCAAACAATTGGACTTTTACCTAGGGACAAAAGATGTGGAAAGGAAGATGTTTCTGCCTTGAAGGACAAGAATTTCATTATTTGAGCATTTACTAGGTATAAGATAAAAGAATAAGTATTTAACAGACATTATCTAATTAAAACCTCTCAACAGCCTTTTGGACAATGTTATTTAGTTAGTATTTTACTGAAGACAAATGTTAACAGAGAGTTTCAACAGGTAACCCAATGCTGTACAGCTAGTAAATTGCAGAGCCAAGAGTCAAGCTTCTGCCCCCACAACTTCAAGGCAAATCAGTGCCCATATCTAGATGCTATACTTAACTTGTGCCATAAAATTTTGTTCACTCTGTCTAGCACTTTTTATGTAATACATATTTTATAATTAATAATATTCCAAGGTAAAATTTTAAATGATTCTGTTCTGTGATTCAAAAGAAAGTTGCAATAACCAAAATACAGTGGACTCTTAATTTAGGAAATTCCCTTTATTATTTTACTATTATTATTTAACAAATAATTTGGTGAAAATAAGACAAGGATAGGAGCAGGAGTAAAGACAGAAATATAGCTTGTTTTCATATTTTCTTATATAAATATATGTATATATGTATACATACACATATTTTAAAACAGGTTAATAGATAACTAATCTATACATTTTAATAATTACTTTATGGTTGAAAAGCTGTATGTTAAAAGAAACTTATATCAACATTATCTTTCAATTGCTAAAACAATCAGCTTAAGTTCAGTTCTTCTATTGAACATCATACAGATTGCCTTGAAAATGATTTGAAAATGAATTTTCTACCTCTAGCTATTGGTTTTGCAAAATATTTAGCTGTCCTAGATATGTAAGGACATTTTAAATTAGATAAATAATTTATTCCCTGGCAAATGGATAAAACTCAATTTACTACAAACAAACAAACAAAAAAATCCAACTCATGGGAACAATCTCTGTAGTAAGATTGCTAATTTCTTCCTCCCTTCCTTCCTTCCTTCCTTCCTTCCTTCCTTCCTTCCTTCCTTCCTTCCTTCCTTCCTTCCTGAATACAAAGTGTCTTTATTATCTAAATATTAATTATTAGGAGTTCCACTAAAATATTGTGATATAGAAAAGCAAAAGTCACCATATAATGAAAATATTCTCTAATATGCAGTCAAATATCTCTTCCCATGCTAATTTGCTTCTTTAATACCTTAGTTTCATAGGAAATCAAATACAATCAGTTTGTGGTAAGTGTTGATTAAAAGACAATAGAAATAGAATTCACATGAATGTTTTATTGCAATTTCCCTCATAGGCTATGTAACACTGATGTCTGCACTATTAAGTATTCAACGTATCTATACCATGTAGAGAATGCCATAAATGTTTCTCTCACCAACTTCTTACATAAAGCTGGAAACTCAAGCTTAAGTCAGGAGGTTGATTTCTTCTACACAAGAACAGTACCATCCTTTCCACGCCTCTGCCAAAGGCAATTCCGGCTGTATTTCATTACCGAATGTACAGTTCTTTCAACTCCTAGTCACAGTCTCAGAGGGGAAAAATTAATGTGCTTTGTGTCAAAATACAGTATCTTTTCTTTCTGATTAAGACTTTATTTTTTAGACAAGTTTTTAGAGCACAGCAAAACTTAGAGTAAGGTGCAGAGATTTCCTATGACCTTCCCCATTATAAACCTCTCTTACCAGTGTGGTTCCAATTGATAAATCTACACTGGCACTTCATAATCACCCAAAGACCATAGTTTACACTATTTTTCATTTTAAAAAAATATATATATATCTTTTATTGGTTTCAGAGAGAGGAAGGGAGAGGGAGAGAGAGATAGAAACATCAATGATGAGAGAGTCACTGATTGGCTGCCTTCTGGGCATCCCCTGCTGGGGATCGAGACAGGCATGTGCCCTGACAAGGAATCAAACTGCCATTTCCTGGATCCTAGGTCGACACTCAACTGCTGAGCCATGCCTGGCCAGGCTATTTTTCGCTCTTGATGTTGTACACTGTATGGGTTTGGAAAATGTATAATGACATATTTTCATCATTATGGTATTATAAATCTTTTCACTACCCTAAAATCTTCTGTGCTCCACCTATACATCTCTCCCTACCCACCAACCTTTGGCAACCACTGATCTTTTTACTGTATCCACAGTTTTGTTTTTTATTAATGTTATATAGTTGGAATCATACAGCATGTAGTCTTTTCAAATTAGCTTCTTTCACTTAGTAATATGCATTTAAGTTTTCTTCATGTTTCTTCATTGCTTGATAGCTTGTTTCTTTTTAGCACTGTATACTATTCCATTGTCTGGATGTACCATAGATTATTTATGTATTCACCCACTGAAAGACATCTTGATTGTTTCCAAGTTTTATCAGTTATGAATAAAGATGCTATAAGCATCTGTCTCTAGTTTTTTAAGTGGAGATAAGTTTTTAACTCACCTGGGTAAACACCAAGGAGTATGATTACTGGGTCATACTATAAGAGTGTGTTTAATTTTGTAAGAAACTGACAAACCATCTTCCAAAGTGACTGTACCATTTTGCATTTCCACAGGCAATGAATGAGAGTTCCTGTTACTGCACATCCTTTCCCAAGTTTGGTATTGTCAGTGTTCCATGTTTTGACCATTCTGATAAGTACGTACTGCTATCTCATTGTCATTTTAATTTGCATTTCCCATATATTATGTGGAGCACCTTTTCGTAAGCATATTTGCCATCTTTATATCTTCTTTTCTGAGGTGTCTGTTAAAGTTTGTTTTCAGAGTTTTTTTTGTATATTTTGGTAACAATCTTATTTTAAGATGTAGTGATTTTATTTATTTATTTTTTGCAAATTTTTTTTCCAGTCTGTGCCTTGTCTTTTCATTCTGTTGACACTGTCTTTTGCAGAAAAGATGTTTATTGTGCCTTAGGTGTTGCATCTAAAAAGTCATCTTTATACCCAAGACCATGTAGGTTTTCTTCTAGGATTTTTAGTTTTGCATTTTACATTCAAGTCGGTGACCCATTTTGAGTTAATTTTTGTGAAGAGTGTACAGTTTGTCTCTAGATTAATTTTTTTATTGACTTTACCTTTATTGTTGGGACCATTACAGATGTTCCCCTTTTAACCCCACTGATCTCCTCCACCCCACATCCATCCCACCCCCAGGGCCTCCCCACACCAATGTCCACGTCCATGGGCCATGCCCATAAGCATACAAGTTTCCTGATTAATCTCTCCTCACCCACATCCCTCCCTCTCCTCTCCTTCCCTCTGAGAGCCCTCAGTTTGTTCCAAGCTTCTATGTCTCTGGATCCACTTTGTTCATCAGTTTATTTTGCTTATTATATTCCACATATGAGTGAGATCATGTGGTACTTGTCTTTCTCTGACTGGCTCATTTCACTTAGCATAATGCTCTCTAGTTCCCTCCATGCTGTGCCAAAGGCCAAAAGGTCCTTCCTCTTCATAGCCGCATAGATTAATTTTTTAATGTGATGTCTAGTTGTTCCAATACCATTTGTTGAAAAGACTATCTTCTCTCCATTGTATTGTTTTTGCTCCTTTGTCAAAGTAGTCAATTTCTGGGCTCTCTATACTGTTCCATTGATTTATTTGTCTGTTTCTTTCCCAATACCACACTGCCTTGATTACTGTAGTTTTATAATGAACCTCTATGTTAGGCAGTATTAAGCCTCAACTTTGTTATTCTCCTTCAATGTTGTGTTGACTCTTCTGGGTCATTAGCTTTTCATATAAACTTTAGAATGAGTTTATTGATATCCACCAAATAATTTGCTGGATATTTTAGTAGGGATTGCATTGAACCTAAAGATCAAGTTGAAATGAAATGACATCTTGACAATATTGAGTTTTACTATCCACAAACATAGAGTATCTCTCTATTTCCTTAGTTATTCTTTGATTTCATTCATCAGTTTTATAATTTCCTTACATAATCACATACATATTTTGTTAAATTTATACCTAAGTATTTCATATTTGGGATGCTAATGTAAATGATATTTTGTTTTTAATTATAAATTCTACTTGTTTATTGTTAGTATATAGAAAAGCAATTGGCTTTTGTATATTAACCTTGCATTCTGCAATCTTGCTATAATCACCTATTAGTTCCAATACTTTTTCTGTCAATTCTTTTGGATTTTCTATATGGATGATCATGTCATCTGTGAACAAAGACAATTTTAGTTCTTCCTTCCCAATTTCTTTAAATTTTATTTCCTTTTCTTGTCTTTTTCCATTAATTAAGACTTAGTATGCTGTTGAAAGGGAGTGGTAAAGAAAGAACACAGCCACATTGTACCTAATTTTAGTGGAAAAACTTCAAGTTTCTCATATTAAGCATGATATTATCTGTAGGTTTTTGTAGATAATCTTTATCAAGTTGAGGTACTTTCCCTTATTTCTAGTTTCCTGAGAGCTTTTATCATGAACAGGCATAGAATTTTGCCAAATGCTTTTACTGTATCTATTGATAAGATCATGTAATTTTTCTTTATTAGCCTTTTAATATGATGGATTGCATTAACTGATTTTTGAATGTTGAACCAGCCTTGCATACCTAGGATAACTAATAGCACTGTAACATAGTGAGGCTTTAGAATATAATAACAATTTAGAGTATGATCCTTGGAGCCACATCATCTGGATTTGCTTATATATAAAAGGAAGGCAACCACAGGAGTTTGTGGAGATGAATGGGTTCATACTGTTGAAGTGTGCTGGATATGCATGGAAAATAGTAAGTGCTCAGTAAGTGTAGATTATCCTTTTGTATGCTGCACATGGTACAGGTTAGGAGAAAGGAGGAAAAAACCAATAATACCCATACCTGGTGCTTTGTAACATGGAGATGCTCCAGATTAAGCTCCAGGCAGGAATATTTCTTTTTGCTACTAAGAATTGACATAATGATAGGGAGATGCTACCAGTTGCTATAGGGAGAAAGCTGGTTCCAAAGAGGGCCCAAACTGCTGAGAGCCAACAAGAACTCATCTGGTGTTCTTGTGGTACGAGGTAAAGCAGGTAGCCATCAATTTGTGGGACATATATAAAGAAAACATTTTACATACACATAACAGATAACAATTCAAATCTAAAACTTTATAAATGAGCAAGTGCATGACTAAACTTTCTGTAGCTAATAATAGAGGCCTAAAATAAAAGGGGAAGTGCTAGTACATTGGTAGTATACATAGAACTGTGGCCCCCAAAGACGTCCATATCCTAATCCCT
This sequence comes from Miniopterus schreibersii, assembly GCF_964146895.1. NCBI lineage: Eukaryota > Metazoa > Chordata > Mammalia > Chiroptera > Miniopteridae > Miniopterus > Miniopterus schreibersii. The sequence goes on from NC_138107.1 coordinate 44,911,913, forward strand.
GAAACCTGTGAATATGTTGCATTACATGGAAAAAAATAACTTTCAAGACATAATTAATTAAGGGTATTGATATAGGGAGGTTTTCTTGAATTATCGATGTGAACCTGATGTAATTAATCTCAAAGGTCTTCATAAGAAAAGGAAAAAAGGTCAGATTCAGAGAAGGGGATGTGCTCATAGAAAAGAGAGGGAGAGAAAGAGAGACTTGAAGATGCTTTGAAGATGGAGAAAATAGTCATGAGCCATGACAAAACATATTCTTGCCTATAGTCTCCACAAGAAACACAGTCCTGACACACTGGTTGGAGTTCTTCTGGCCTTTAGATCCATAAAATAATACATTTGTGTGTTTTAATCCACTGAATTTTTGATCATTTGTTACAGCTGCAGTAGAATAAGAAACTGACATAATTGGCCATACAGGAAAAGTAGCTTGTATCTACACACACACACACACTCACATGCAAGCACTCTGTTAGACTAGGACTCTTGTGTCACTGAATAATGCCAGTTACCAAATCTTTTGTAGGAAATAGCTAAGATAGTATTAACTATATATTCTTTGTACAGTGTTCTAATTGCGTAGAATATAATGAAAAACTCTTTCATTTCAACAATGTCCTGTTCTATTGACTTTCACCGAGTCACTAGTTTGAAAAACCAACAAACAACAATAAAAACTATAGTGTGTATGTGCAATTCCTGAACAGTGAGTCATGTTTCTAGTTTTCAAGTGTATATTGGACTTTAAGGTCTATGAAGCTAGAATTCATGCTTTCTTACTCTTTCTACCCCTACAAGATAGAACGGATTATAGCACCAAATGAGGTCATTTAAGGTTTGTTGTGCTCAATTGAACAGGTAATATGAACTAACTAAACAGTGTTTCTTGCATAATTTTGTGTTTGGTCATTCTGAGCATGACATATGTTCTCTTATGTGTGATGCCTATATAAATGCGTGTGCACTTTATCAGCAGGCTTTTGTGTTTCTTCTTGTTCTGTAGGACTAGAGGATTTCTTGCTTTATGACAATATTTCACATTCAGTTGATGTCTGACCAGAAGTATGAGAACTCTGTTCATGAGTTATCAGAAAGAAAAACAAGTCCTGTTCACCAGAATCTTGCTCACACAGCATCCAGCACAATGTAGTGATCTCAGTGTGTGTTATAAATTGAATGAGATGTTATGACGATGATGGTGATGATGATGATACAATAAAATTATTCCTCTTGCTTTATACTATAGTGTCTATGAACAAAAAGTAAAAGCTTAAATGTGCATTTACAAGTGAAAAAAATCTCATGTGTTCAAAAAAGGATTGATTAAATCTATTAATATTCAGCTAATATATATTCTAATCCACACCAAACCCATAAACACAAATGCCCAAGTTATTAAAGACACATGGTGCTAAACTGTGTGCATGATTACTCTCTGGTAATCCAGCTGCCCAAGTAGCTCTAAAATGGAATGTAACAAATGAGATTAGCACCCTCATCTGAGTGCTAAATATCTCATTGCAATACACAGCAGCCAAGGAAACCTCAAGGTCTGCTACTTCTGGGAACTGAGTGGGGGTAGACTAAATCCAAAACATTTACAGATTTAGTGCATCACTTCTCTGGTCCAACTCTCATTTTCTTCATTAAAATCCCAATTCTGGTCATTCTATTCTGTCTTCAGCAATAAGCAAGTAATTAATCAAACTCCAAGGAATAGTTAAAAGAATTCCCTTTACAAACCTGTATCTGTAGCGTAATTTTAGATCTCTATCCTGCCATTTTTCATAGGCCCCATGAACTCACATATGTGCAGGGACAGTCTAACTGCCATTATGAAGAAGCTGGAACAGGTTTCTGAAAGGATTCCAAGACATTCTGCCCTCCCAGACCTCTTCTAGCTCTGTTGCTCTCCTTGAAATTCTGTTATGTTCCTCCTTATATTCTTTCTTCCTATCTTTTTGAATGCAGCATGATAAAACATTCTCTAAATGTCATAGCCTCTTCTAGGCCACAATATGCTGGAGCAAAAATTCTAAGGAAGGAAAGAATTGGGGCTGCTGTTGCTATTTTTTCTTCGCATTTAAATCCATTTTCCAATAAGGTATTATCCAAATAGCTTGAATACAAATCTATAAGCCATTAAAAGTAGTGAAAAAAGTGAGGATAAAGCTTGTTTTCAAAAGAGACCAAAATAAAGCACAACACAAATAAGAGAAGGCAGAGAGATAGTCAAACATAAAAAATTATATCTTACCATTGTAATATGAATTGACAATTTTTTTAAATAGCATATATGTGGGAGAGGTAAGGAGAGAGAGAAAGAGAGACTGAAAGAAAGAATAGTTTTAGTCTAAACACTGGATGTGATTTGGTTGATGAAAGTTACCTACAGATCTTCAGTAGGAGGCTGTTGGAATGAATTAACCTATATGGCAGGAAGCAGGCAGATGGCTCTGATCATTTGAGCCCCCACCCTACGCCCTGCTCACACATTTATGTGCCAGGAGATGTTTAGTCTTCCTTTATTTCTTCATCTAATTAACCTATCTAATTTGGAGCACAGTGAAAATTAAATTATTTCACCAAATCTTTTATGTACAAAAGCCAAAGCACATTTTTATGCATCACTCCCTAAGAGCTAAAAAAATAAACCTTTGCTACTATTTCTGTGTTAAAATGACCACCAAGCATATTTAGAGGAGAAGACATTCTTAAAAATTCAATGAAAAAATGTTTCCACCTTGAAGAAGAGTACTTATTTCCTACCACACTTGTATAGGCATGTGTAACACATCAGTGTCCCTTTAGTCACAGGTGATATGGTCCAAGACCCCAAGTGGATCTGAAACCATAGATAGTACCAAACCCTACATATACTGGTTTTCCCCCTATATATACTAACCTATGATAAAGTTTAATTTTAAATTAGGCACAGTGAGAAGTTATCAACAAGAGCTAAGAACAATTATAACACTGTAATGAAAGTTATGTGAATGTTCTCTTTCCACATATCGTATTGTACTGTGCTCACCCTTGTTGTGAAGATTCAAGCTAATAAAATGAGTAACCCTGCATGGGTGAGGGTTAGTTGAATACAAGCACTGCAATACAACAGAAGGGGTGGGGGTGGTATTGTATATAATTTACATATATTGGATACATTTTAATGTTATATAAGAAAGTAAATGCTAGGCCAATCCTCAGCCCACATCCCTCTTCATCATACTCCACAAGCATATGTTCCAGTATCAGAGGGAACATGTTGCCACTCTGAAAATGAATCTAATGTTTAAATTTTCTAGTTTTCATAAAGCATAGCCCCTACACACCCGACTGCTTCTTTCAGCAGTTCAGAAAAAAACAACAGTGATTGATTCCCCAACAGGAATCACAAGGGACAAGGTGGCTCCCAGCATAGCTCAGGGTGGCCGTCCTGTCCCCCTGAGACTCAGTGGACCCAGCTAACAAGGCTCCTGCACAAATTCCCTTCCTAGACTCGCCCATGTGTCCCCATGTTCCCAAAGAACAATACTACAGAATCACTGGGAAAGATGCATATATTACAATGCAGTAGTAAAGCCATTTAACCCCATCATTATGTCAAGTTTTAGTTATATCTGTTTAGCTTATTGAACTCATTTCAATAAATATACAATGAGTGAGCCAGTGACGCACAAGTGGGGAGTCGACTGGACTGTCGGTGGGCTGCAGCCGCCCCTTGGTCCACGCTGCAGTCTAAGTTGGAACAGTTGTCCAGAAAGCTCCTCTGATGTTGCCAACAAAGGAACAGCAGGAGATGGTGGTTAAGGGAATATTTCTCCAAGATGTTTTGCTAGCTTTTCTCTGGTGCTCTTCAGTTTTACTCTTTTCCCCTCTGTTTATCAGGAACAAATATTCTGTGGATATGACATAATGAAATTTGTTCTAGTCTTCAGGTATTTCTGAAAAACTTGCTTAAAGGCCTGATAAAAAGATGCATGGAACTGTGTTTTGTATGCCGGGGCAATCAGCTGGAGAATAAATATCTTCGCTACGAGGGCTCTTCTCCAGGACAGCTGAAAGGCCATACGAATCCTACCATAAGACAAGCAATAGAAAAGCTGTTATAAATGGAAAGCATCATTGTGTGATGGTGTGAATATTCTGTAAACATCTGTGCTGGGCAGGCTGTAATGGTAAAATACAAGGCTGAAATGCCATTAAACTTGTCTACAAAACTCAAGTACAACTTCAATCCAGTAATTTATAGTTTCACCTCTTTGAAAATTGGATCTGCCTAATATTCATAATGGCAATCTTTCCCTCCATTTAAATCAGGGTTTCTCAACTTCAGCATTAGGGACATTTTGGGCTGGATAATTCTTGGTTGACAGGGACTGTCCTGTGCCTTGTAGAATGTTTAGCAGCATCCCCTTTTTTCTCCCATTGATCCCCTCCACTCTGCACCCCTTCCCCCAGGCCTTCACCCCACTATTGTCTGTGTCCATGGGTTATGCATATATGCATATAAGTTCTTAGGTTAATTTCTCCCCACCCACCCACCTCCACCTTCCCTCTGAGATTCATCAGTCTGTTCCATGCTTCTATGTCTCTGGATTTATTTTGTTCATCGGTTTATTTTGTACATTAGATTCTACATACACATTGGCATTTTTTGAGGAATATAGCCTTCGCCCTTCTTCTTAGAATGTTTTTCATTTGAGATTTGTCTGAAGTTTCTTCACTATTAGATTCAGATTCACCACTGGCTGGAGTGCTGGCTTAGTGAGGGTGTCCTTCTCAGGGCATACACGGGAAGCACACGGTGCCCTTCTGCTTTTTGTTGATGATGGTCTTTTTATACAAAATTGTGAACTTGTCATCCCATTTCTCCACTGTATAGTTACTGGTTTTCCTCTTACAATTACTAAACAGTCTCTAGGAAGACACCTCATGACAATACAAACATCCTTCTCTTCAAAATGTCTCTCTAGATTTAGGATGCATCTATCTTTTCCTTAACCAACCCAGCACTTTTCCACATTTACCAGTGAGCCCTTGGCACTCTACAGTAAATAAAGCTGTCCCTTCTCTCTCACTTATTTGTCTACTTACTTTTGGTTTAAAATTATGGAAGATTATTTTTTTAGAGATCACTCACAATTTATTACTATCATTCATCATTTGGGTCACAAATTGTTCTATATTTGGCCAGGAGGAGATTTTTCAAGTTGGCCTAGTGTCTTTGTGACATGCTCCATCACTTTTTTGAGCACATCTGCATCTTGTACCCAGCCTTATCTTGTACCCATCTTGCCCCAACTTAGAAGCCCTGTTTCCGTGGGCGATGCGTGATGGAGAGCAGGATGTGGGGCAGGAGATACAATCGTTACTGCTGCGGTTCTGTTGTTTCTAAACCTAGCTGCTATCTAGAGCTATGCACATATGTATACAACTGCATATATACATATATAATATATGCTACATTACCTACATAAATGTCACATAAATATATACATTAGAAATATGTACACATATTTTAGAAATCATGAGTCCACACCAATACCTTCAGTTCCATTCCACCCCCCAGAAGATTCTTTGTTGCCATTCTCATTCTTATTTAAATGGCCCTTCTTTTATGGTGAGAAATCTGGCTCCCAACAATATCAACATATTCACTTATGTGCTAAATCCTATAATACTATAATAATCCTATAATAATATAATATAACCTTATAATAGCTTCAGAGGTGCTTTGTCCAAACCATGAAAAAAAGTGCAGGGTTTATTTGTAGTTTTTCCCAGAAACACACCACTAAAGATTGAAATATATTCATAAACTACTTGAATTAGATTTTTCCCTTTCCCTTCAGTGCAGTTAAGATTTACTTGTGTTTTCCCGGCCAGTGTTGCTCAGTGGACTGAGCATCGTGCCATGCACCAGGAGGTTGCGGTTTGATTCCTAGTCAGGGCCCATGCCCCTTTTGTGGGCTCAAGCTCCAGTAAGGGGCAGACAGGAGGCAGCTGATCGATGTTTCAATCTCTCTCTAAAAAAATCAATAAAGACAATTTTTTAAAAAAAGGTTTACTTGTGTTTGCTTAAGGCTTTTTTTCAGTTTTAATTTTTCTCCACTAACAGAAAAAAACGATCTAGTATAAAATTACTTTATTATAAATAACCTTTTACAATATAAAGAAATATGCTGTTTTATTTTAAAACCATTGGTTCTCCTTTGTTCAAACATAGAAAAATAAAATAACCTCTCATATTAAAATTATACTTTAGATTTCAGACATGAGAAATTATTTTCATTCTTGCTGTTTTCAACTGCATGAATTGGGATATGAGATTGACTAAATATTCAATTAAATAGTGTCTTATGAGGTCATTTCTCTCTGAATGGAAGTATTTTGTACAAAGAGCACTTTTGACCAGTACACATGGGGATCTGACCCAAGAATGTCTGCTGACAGGCTCCGAGTCTCATTGGCCCCAAAGGTTCTCCAAATTCAGGAACTATTAATAGTGTAAAGTTAATTAAATTGATGGTATATTATAAACACAACTGGTGTGATTGCTGGGTCTTTGTGGGATGTCATATAGTGTAGTATATTATAAAAAGTTACATATTTGGCATTTGACAGCCTTGAATTAAATTTATTTTTATCTTCTCATCTTTAAGAAATACAAATTTCTTAATCTATACAATTAGGATTATTGTAAATAGGAGAAAAACAATGTGCATCTTTCTCTTATATTCTTATTAATGTGTATACATTTTTATTAGACATTTGTTGGTGCTGACTCCTTTTTCATCAGCATCTTTACAATAATCTTAATCACTCTTGGCTAAATTTGTAGTCCACACACAAAATCATATGCTTTTAGGCCAAAACTTGATAAATCTTTTTCCATATATAAGTAGTTACCTCCACAATATTTTGGAATTGTGCATTATAAACAGACCTTGAATTATCACTACAATATTTAATTTCTAGAAATCACATAATTAAGACTAAGGAAATCTCACCTACTTCCCTCCTTGGTCCTTCCAGGTTCCACGATGATTAATTGTGGGGACATGATTTTCCTTCAGGACCAATTTCAAGATCCATCACGAAAGATGTGGCCTAGTCCCCAGATGCTGTCTAAGATTAATACAACACATCTCAAAATGGTGTTGTTTTCTTTTCTGGCACTCACCTGATAAACCCTGAGTGACGCAGACTGACTGGCAACATTATTCCAGCTCCTGCCTATCCTATCACACACAAAGCAGAGCCCACGGGAGTCCAGAATCCCAAGGCGGAGACCTCACATGCAAACAGAAGCATCTGGACACCATAATGTGAAACTGAGCACCACATATACACAGCAGACCATTTCCAGCTAACTTGGAGCTTAAATAACAAACTCAGATGCAGTCGGCCCCCGCAGGCACATTCAGGGACATTGCTTTCCTCATAAGGGGCAGAGAGAGTTTAGAGACTGCCACTCCATTCCTCCTACTCCACTCCTCATCTTCAAGAGCCTTCCTAAACTTTGTGTTACACTAGGTTTGCTGCTTCACAGTAAAACATTTTTTCCCCACTCAGTGTTCAATCTTTGGTCTTCATAGTCTTTTTGCTGTGGTGGTGGTGGTGGTTGTTAACACACATCTATATGCTTAAGGCTGCTTGCTGTAAATAATGTCGTTCTCTGGGCCTGAAGACTTTCCTTGGCCATGGGAACATGTTCAGCTTCCACACAGGGCAAGTCTAAAGTGCCAAAGAATTAGTAGTCCCAAAATCTGCCCATGACCAACAATGGACAAGGTATTAGTAATATGTACCTTAACTTCTACTTCCTTGGGTAATTCTGTTTCTCAGATTTCGTCACTGGGATTGTGCTCCAGTTGCCCTCCGTGGCTATTGGCTCCCTCATGCACCCTCTATTTTCTTTCCCCTCTTCCATGTCTCATGTCGTACTCTTTTACTGGTACTTTCTCAGACTTGACACTTCAAAACCTTATCGCAAGGTCTGCTTCTAGGAGAAACCAAACCCAGACAACTCTCTTTTCACAGGCTTTTCTAAAGGCTGAGATAAAAAGAAGCTCTATCCTCACTAGCAGACCTGGTTTAAACTTCCAATCTTTTTGACAACAGATGACAAAAAGTTAAAATTATACTCTAATAATAATTAATCTTCAGGCATTGGGAAGTCTAATTCCAAATATAAGAAAGGAAAACCATTCTATATCTTCAGAAGCACCCAAGTTACCTAATGAGATTGATAACTTATTTTCCATCATCTGCATTTGGGAAGATCTTCGGGGGGAAAAAGCAGGTATTTTCTCTACAGCTACATGAATGAAACAATTTTGTCAGCTTTGGAGAAAGAGCTCTGTCCCAAAGGTAAATCCCAACCTCCACTTCCAGAGGCAAGAAATTGCTGAAGCTTTTAAAGTAACAGTCCTGCAGTATCATACTTTCCTTTGAACATTACTGTTTTAGGTGTTTCCAGACAGGGATTCAAACTTAGGCATCTTTATTCATCGAGCATCTTACAGAGGCTGGTATGTTTAAGAAATATTTGTTTATCTCAAATTCAGTTGAAATGGCTCCTCTAGGAAGTCTGTGGTTATAGTTTGTTACAATAGCCAGTTCAACTCTGAGGTCCTTAGGTAAAATAACAGCTGAATTTTTTCAATTAATTTTTTCAATTAATTTTGAAGCCAGTCAACAATTAATTAATTAATAGAGTTCAGATAAGACAGATTTAAAATCAAATATAAAGACTAATAATCCGGTTGAACAGAGCAATGATTTGTGAAACCATGTAAATAAGGATTATATATAGTTTCAAAAATCAGATTCTATGTGCAAAGATGGTTTTACCAGATCTTATTTTAGTTGAATTAGTTGGCTAGTAGAATTAAATATGTAGTACTAAAAGTGATTTCAATATATAAAAATGTACTAAAGAGTTTTGTTTAAATACAATTAATGCATATTTGCAAATACTTGTTAAATGTATTATTCCTTTATTTATAAAAACTGAAATAAATGTGTTATAAACTCATAATATGGCATATATAACAATATAGAGATAAATGATGATAGATCTCACACTAGTCTATTTAGGGGAAAGAAATCTTGTGATATGGCAAGTGTCTGAATATATTGTAAATATTCATGATAATGAGGTTTCTGTTTACAGATTATTAGTGTGTGACACAACCTAATTATATCTGTTTTGCTGTAGCTACTCTACCAGAAACACATACTTTATTCTTTATACCCAAACTTTCACAACATTTAGATACTTTAATTCCATTACTTTTCCTGGTTTATTAATTTTATCGGATAGAAAAGTGTATGGTTGTATAGCTACATTTCGTTGCTCTGTTACTATGGTTATAATCTAGAATATTTTATTTCACTTGCCATTACAAATATCATTAATGTTAATGAATACTTTTAAGAAAACATTGAAATTATAGACATTATGTTCCTATGAAAGCCAAAGAGCTACCTAGGTACAAGTCTATTCAGCTCTTTAAAAGACTCATCATCTCAAACATTATCAATAGTGTATTCAAAGAATATACACCTTTAAGAAAATAAGCATAAAGGAGAGGATATTATTCCTTGAAAAATATAAATCAGGATCAAATTAGAGTGAATTCATAGGAAATGTGTCAACACTGTAAGACTGTTAAATTGAAACACATTTAAATTGGAATTCTGTAAGGATTAGAACAGACTTTCTAATGGAAAAGAAAAATATGAATCAGTAGTAAACTCTAGGAAAGATAAGAAGTATTGGAATGAAAATATAAGATATTGGAATGAAAATATCTTTATATGCAAGATTACTTGTTTGGTAGGAAGTTAAGAAAGGGGTAGAGCATGTTGTGAAGACATTCAGAGTTGTGCTGTTGATAAAGACATTAAAATACAAGTGTCCCTTCCTTTTCCTCTGCTCTCCCAGCACTGTGCTCGTAGGTCTTGTGCAGTTCTGATCATTATTATTTGCTCTAGAGAAGAGCCCTTGACTGCTTGTGGCAGGGCTGCAATTCTTTTTCCCAGGACTGAAAGTCCATGCTCTCATAATGCTCAAAGTGCACTCTAACTTTAGACTATCACAAAATAGGTGCACAGTTATCTTATTAGCCTAAGAAAAAACTCACCTGAAATTAAGTTTGAAAAGAAAAGAATTCTATATTTGCAAACTGTAACGTACTAAAACTCACTAAAAACACTGTCTTAAAGTAGGTGCTCGTTTTTTCTTCTTTTAATTTCGGTCTAATTACAAAACCACTTCCTGCTATGCTCTTTTCTTTTTATTTCTTGAGATCTATTCAGTGGCACAAGTGGGGAAGAGGTGGGAAGAGAGAAAAAAATATATTGCCATGTGTTGAGCCAAATCTTATAATTTGTATTGACAGCATAGCACTTAGCAAGTCTATGTGGTTCCACCTCTGTATTTGCCATCGAAATGGGCCAGGGGCCTAAGAACAATTCCTGCTTGGTTTCTATTAAATTTCATTGTTCATTAACAACAAAAACAAACAAACAAAAACCCCACATTTTTCATTTTTGTTCCTTATCACTTTCATTTTCTTGTCACGGCCAAGAATTTTTTTATATTTTATTACTGATTCGAGGACATGCAACTAAAGCACTTACAATGACTATAGCTTTCTGGCAATCCAGCTCCCCTTCAAAGGGAGGAAATACAGATTTATTTACAAAATATATTTGAGGTCTTGACCTCATTTAAAGTTACAGAATAAAATAAATATGAATTAATAGTGATTTTAATTATTATTCCATCATCTGTCTTCAAGAGAACACAAGAAGAGGGCAAGTTTGGAAAGTTTGATGTATCCAATAGATATTTTTGTTCTCTGATGTGTTAAAGAGAAAACCACAAGCCTAAAATGGCTGAAGCCCAAACCTAAATTTGATACCCGATCTAATTGATATTTTAACTTCACCCAGAAACAGTATCCTAACTAGTCTGGAATTTTCTGGTCAACATCAATGAGGTAATCTGTCACTTGAGCCCTCTCCATGTACCTCCCCACCCATAGAAAGAAGAGGCAACCTGCAAGATAAAAACCCTTGCCATTTCCTTTCTGAAAAAGGTGTCCTGCTCTAAAAATAATTCTTTTTTTCTGTTGTTAATATCTCCCTTGTCCCACCCTTTTTCCTATAAAACCTTCTATTTTGTACAACCCCTCAGCACTCCCTTCTAGTTGCTAGATGGGATGCTGCTCAATTAACGCATTTCTTAATAAAGCCAACTAGATCTTTAAATGTACTTGGTTAAATTTTGTTCTTTATTAGATTCTATTTGTATTTCACACTGGATTATTTAGCACTGGTGACTTAATACAAAAAATAGCTTTATAGATTTTGACAGGGTTTCCCATCCTCAGTACTAAAAGCCACATCAATCATTCCATTAGTAAAAAGAGAGGATTATATTTTAGAACATCCAATTTGTTTTGAAGACACAGTAAAGAGAATTAAGTGTATTGTTAAGTATTCTTTCTTCGACGTGTTGTACGTGTAAATTGTTGACACGTGGAGAGAAGAGATGCACATTGCAGATCATTCTGTTGGATGAAGCACTGCTGAAGTATCATTTTCTAACAATTAAGAAATTAGTACTAACAATTACGTGTCATTTCTTCTGTAGAGCTCACAGCATGATTAGTTTATGCCTAATTAAGGGCCTAAATCAGCAAAGACTGTCTGGCTTCAGCCTGAGGGGGAATTCCTGTAGGCTACTTTCTAAGCTTTCTCTACTTAAACTATTCCATCTCCAGTCATTTTTTCATGCTGCCCTTCTTTAGCTTGCTAAAATAAAAAAGAGAGAGAAGAGAAAGACAACGTAAAGTTGAAGAAGCAATCCACTAAGTTTGTGTAGTCTTTCTTTTCTTTTGCAACAGCTCTCATTCTCAAATAGCCACGAGCCGCATAGCGCTGTTTCAGGTGAGGGGCCCGATATCTGACGGTGGCGTATAGAGGTATAGTGGGCTAAACCATCGGCTTTGTGTAAGCACGCTCTGTGATGCTCATGCGAGGACAAATGGTCTTTTTCTGAGCATATCTCTCAGACTGTATCCCTGTCGTTTGGAGGTACATGACTCATTTTAAATTCCTCAGAAAATCTTTTAAAACTGAGAACTGCAACTGAGAATCAAAGCCATATTCTTTCATCCAATAATAAAAAGAAAGTAAACATTTATTTTGATAATATTTAATGTTTTATTGATTCCATAATTTGATAAAGATTTTTGAAACCCCTTATTTAAAAATAACAATGTAAGGAAATGATTGAACACAAGATTACCAGAAAAATAACATTAATAAATGACATATATACAGTATATGTACACACTACATGTGTGTGTATGTATGTGTATATGTGTATATGTATGTGTATATAAACACATATATACATGTTTATATATACACACACTGTATTTATGCATGTATATAAGGCATTTGCACATAACATATGGAATTTATTATGCTTTATATTCTTACATGCATTATATTATAATATTATCTCTGTTTTACAGCTGAAAGAACTGGAAACTGAAGCATAGAGTGTTTATTAACTTTCATGCAGTCATATGGCTAGTAAAATGGCTGAGGCACAAAGTAAAGAAAACAGGACATACTAATATAAAATAAAGGCCAAAAGAGTGCAAATAAAATTCCTAATTTACTGTTGCCTTTATGATTAGTTACACCATTTCAAACCTAATTTAACCCTTAAGGAACTTCTTATTAAAAAATATAAAACAAATGGCTCTTACAGTTTATCAAAAACAAGAAAACAGTTTTTAATGCAATTTTCATTTTTCTTTTAACATTTCTTTGCATGACAGGTTTAGAAAGTATGACCAAAGGGAAGCTGCTTTCCCTAAAAGAGAGAAATGAAAAATTCATGATATCAATATAGGAAAAGAAAGAAACCAAGAAACCTCGATCTAGTGGATATATAAACAGCAATGTCTGTACATTAGAAACTACCTACAAGAAGTTTTCCATGTTTAACTAAAACTAGTTTTATCTTCCTCCAATTTCCAGAGTGGAAAGCAACAACTTCCAAGGAATAAAAACAGAAGAAAACTAGAAGAGCAAACCAAAAAGAAGCAAATTATATTTTTTTAATTAGAAAGCAGGCTTGGAAGAGGAAAAATGTCTTTTATACACCACATATTAATCCAAGAGGCTCCCCTTCCCTTGAAATGTATTTATTTGTTTTGCCAGAGTATGTCTGGGCTAAACGCTCCCCCACCCATGTGGGTAACTAAGCAATAAAGCACTTTGTTTCTTTTTCTCTGAGAAAGTAGAAAACAAAATGAGCCAGGTTAAAATCTCTTCCAGCCACACAATTTACCTTCAAACAGCTTTTCAGAAGCCATTGAAAGGACAGGCTGCTTCTGCTGGAGGTGGGTCATAGAAACACACCATTATTGATGACAGCTGATGAATTGTTTTAACTTTGCTTGGTATTTCAGATATATTTATTATTGGGGGAACATTGTTAGAAATAGTTGTAACATTTTGGAAATTGATGTGTTAAAGCTTATAAATGTATCTGTACATATATATTGTATAAATATTTATATATAAGTATTTATACACACATACATACACACATATAGTAGGGTTTTGTCACCAGCAGTGCTTTGATCTTGGGACCACTGGCAAGCCAAATAGTACATAGTACAAAACATGCCCATATGAAACCATCAACAAATATTCAAATAATTAAAGTAAAAAGTCAGAATGGATCTGAGAAAATCAGGAATTTGACCTGAGACAACTTCTTACTGTTAAATTTTATTTCTACCCCCTTGAAGAGGAATTTTACCTGGAGAACATAAAGCCTGGATTAGTTTTTATAGGCATCACCACCATACTTGCAGAAAATACAAGCAGCAAAAGCTTATTGAAACATATATTTTATCAGCCTCAAACTATTCCCTGCCATGGAAGAAATAAGTTCTCCTTTCCAACTTCATATATGTAATAGATCAACATAATAGAATATTTGTTCTATTATCATTTTAAACTTTGTTTGATAATAATACTCATGAAAATGCTGATTTCCCAGTATTTATTTTAAAGGAGTTATAGGGCAATTTCCAGTTTATATTGATAACCATAAAATAAATGAATTCTTATATCTGAGAAACAGACTAAAAAGTATCATATATCAGATTATTTCATACTTACAAGTTATACGATTAGAAAATATTTCTACAAAGTTTTGCCACTTTTATATCTTCTTCAGAAAACATCCCGTATTTTTAAACCAGTTCGACAAAGCTTATCTTTGTTCTTCACAAGGGCTGTAATTTTAAGCCCCTTTGTTTTCCCTTTCACAGTGCCGGTGTTTCCATCAAGTTCGGAAGAAGAAGGGTGGAGGTGGGGGGAACAATGGCTTGTTTATTTTACCCAAAGCCTTTCACCTATTAAAAAGTCCCATAGAATTGACTCTGAGGATTAGGTTGTAGCAAAGTTCCAATGGACTTATTTTTTTAAATCAGGAGTTTTGCAATACAAATGATCACTAAAACTACTATATATATTTGTGTTTTAACTGAAATACATACTTTGGGTCACCATACTAAGAAAAGAGAGAGAGAGAGAGAGAGAGAGAGAGGAAGAAGAAAGAAAAAAAGAAAAGAAAGAAAGAAGGAAGGAAGGAAGGAAGGAAGGAAGGAAGGAAGGAAGGAAGGAAGGAAGGAAGGAAGGAAGGAAGGAAGGAAGGAAGGAAGGAAGGAAGGAAGGGTGGGAGGAAGGAAGGGTGGGAGGGAGGGAGGGAGGGAGGAGGGAGGGAGGAACACTTATATTGGGAATATGGGATTAAAATGCACTGTAAAGAACTACCTTTGTTGGCATTTTTAATGTTATTTTTGTCCTACCTTCTTGCAGCCTGATTCAGAAAGCAGTTTATAATGAGGCATTGACCATTGCAGGCAGCCAAATAGAAGGCCTTTTAATGACAAGTTTCTACTATATTGTAGTATTCAATATTCATTTGATTTAAGAGCATTATCCAACAAACACAACTACTTTATAATGGCTGAATCAATTATTTATGTTGGACCAAAATATTCATCAATTAATAATAAAGAATACTGTGCTCTTTCAGAAACAAAATGAACAATCAGTAAACACACTCACACACACACACATACAGACATAAACCATCAAGACCTGGTCCTTCTCGTCTCTCTCTGACAGTGGGCAACTTCTACGATATTAAACAGAAATATTAATTCTTAATGAGGAGAATGATATGTTTGTGAAATGTAAAAATAAGGGAAATAGTCCCTGGCCTGAGCTACTCATCTGGTTATGCTATTGGAAAAAATGGTTGCCTCTTCCAATATTATCCTAAGTAATATTATAGTTGTCCAAATAATGAATAATCACTCTTCTGAATCTGCTTGTTAATAATTTATAGAGCAACAAATGTTAATAAAAACAGGACACAAAGTTTTCCATAGTCACTGCCAATTGTTAGAATTTGAGAGAAATATTTGCGTAATTTTTTTATTTTATGAACTATATATCTTTAGGAAAAAATGACTTGGAAAACCTAGATAAAACATGAAATTCCACAAAATACACAATAATATAAATTAATTAACTACCATTAAAGAAGTGAGTTGTGACTGCCCTAAGGGCCATGTTCTAGGACCGAGAGCTCCACCATACATGTAAAAGTGAGCAGAAAAGTAACACAAGCATTTACTTGTCTGACTTTGGCCCTGAGGGTAGACAAAATTGAGTTGAATACAGGTAGAATGACCTTTACTTGAGTCATATATTGAAGCTCTGTGAGATCAAGAAACTTACTGTTTTACATGTATTGCTTCCCCAGTACCTAGCACAGTGTCTAGCCCATGGTCAGTGGACTCAGGGCTCTCTATGGTCAATTATAAGGTCCCTGAATTAAAAATAACACCCCCCAGAACACATTAGAATGAGTGGACTAAGAGTGCCAACCTTGACAAAAAGGAGGTTTGAGAGGAGAATCTCACAGAGAGTCTCAGAGCCTCACTAAATGCCTCCTAGTTCTAGAATGTAGCAATTTTCAATGTCAACCTGATAATACAGTTCAATGTCTCCTATTTAGAAATGGCTAGATATGTGTGTAGGTAATGAAAATAAATGCTACCTTTTAAACCATAGGGTCACACAATAATTCCCAACACATCTTTGTGTCTTTTTTCAGAAAGTCCTGAGGTATTATTGTTCATGGTGTAAGTAGTTTTGTCCAAGGGGAAAATATCAACCTTTGTGTCTTTGGACAGTTTATTTAACTTATCTGAACTTCAATTCCTCATCAGTAAAATGTACAAATATGGAGTTTGTTGTTTGTGGTATGAGAATTAAATGAATTAATAAACGTAAGGCCACATTTGAGAACAATGACTACCTACAATATATTAAGTGTTAGGTATCTATTAGCTAGAGTTTGAGACATGATACTGATACTAATACTCTACCGGTAGCTCAAGAGTGGGCAAATAGGTTTAAGATTCCTTTAAAATTCTATGACAGTTGGTGAAGCCATGAGAATAAATGAGTTATATAAGAAAAACAACACAATGAGAGAAGCACACAAGTCAACTTTAAACTCTCAGATATATGCACATTTATTAAGAAATAAAAATCTGTATGGAGAAGTAAGAGTGTGGTAATAGATGGAATACTGGAGATGAAGTTGGATAGACTCTGAATCCAAATTTTAGCTCCTATTTTCTAGAATAATGCTGGCCTGTTATTTATTATCTCTGATCCTCACTTTCCTAAGCCATAAACTGGGATTAATATCAAAATGTCAGACTTGCTGAGAAGATAAAATTACATTAATTTCTTAGAGCATGTAACACAAAAATATTAGTTATTAATATATGGTAGTTATTATATTCAGTTAGTAGGCAAAGAAAGAGCCAAAATAGATAGGAAGGAAGCAAGGAGGGAGGGAAGGAGGGAAGGAACAATACCTCAGGACTTTCTGAAAAAAGACACAAAGATTTGTAGGGAATTATTGTGTGACCATTTGAGATATCTAGTTTCCAGGACACAAAATAGCTTCTTTGCTAGCTATAAAAAATGTTCTTGGAAATAAACAAAATTTTTGTTTCAATGAATTTTATGTTTCTAAACTTTATTTATATATAGTTTAATTCTAAATGTTATATAAAGGTAAAATTGAAGTTCAATAAACATATTTAATATTTATTAGATGTACAGTAGTGAAAGTTCCAGATAGTGGCTGTTCTGGCGATTTGTCCCAGCGTGATGACGAAGACAAATGGAGATCGAGCCTCAGTCAACTCATCAGGACACATAGTAGGAATGGAAGAACAAAAGAAAACTCAATAAAAACCTTTGTCATTGAAAGCTACTGGGGCAAAATCTAGGTAGCCCGAATGATGTATAACCCAAGAGAAAAACAGAGAGGAGAACCAAAAAATTCACATAAGTCTAAGTGAAATATAGATGAAATATGTACAGATAAAAGAGCTTTTTTCTCACCAGTAATAAAAAAGTTCAATCGGTAATTGTGCATGTGTGTATGTTATGCATATATTATAAAATAGGAATCGACGGGAGGCTGGTAAGGATGATGGGCTAATGATACAATTTTTGATTAATAATCAAGAGCCTTAAAGAAATACTCAGAGCTGCCTTCCTCTTTTTATACATCGGGACTTCTTGCTAATGCTGTTCATTACTGTGAGGAAGAAAATGTCACACAGACTTTTTGTGCTTCACTATTCTCAAGAACTAGATGACGGTTTAATGTATTTTTGTATGTGTCTATTGTGACTATTATATAGACATTAAAAGGATGTGTTTGAAGATGAGAAGGTAGAAATGTAGATTTTTTTATATAAATCATAAATATATGTGTACTTTCCTAGACTTTGTGAGCCCTAAGTGTGTAGACCAAATGTGTGTGTGTGTGTGTGTGTGTATTTTGTGGCAATAGTTTGTGACTGTGGGTGTTATGTGTCAACGCAAAATCGGTGAGAGATGGGAGAAGCCTCTCCCCCATCCGCTGCGGGGTGGGAAGGAACATCTGCCGTGAAAGGACTCAGCAAAATGCTATGCCCTGTGCAATGGGACCCGCCCCTGCCAGGCCATCAGTCTTCAGTTATGTCATAAAAATTCTTAAGGAGAGTTTTCTGCACAGTCCCTAGAAAAATCTATTGTAAACATATGCTCCTTAGGTTTAGGATTTGGGATTATGTTTTAGAAAGTACTGAATTTGTGTCAGAATTGGAGATAATCTGAACAGCCAAGAAGTTAATGGAAATGACTTAGGAAAATGGCAGGATGTGAGAATTTCTAAATATCAACAGTAGTATCTCCAGGTGGTATAATTTTAGGGAATTATGTTTCTTCCTTATTCTCTATTACAGGTTCCAGATACTCTACAGTCTGTATTCTGTAGGCTGTACGCTTACACTAGTTTATTATCAGAAAATGAATGTAACTTTTTATAGCAAGTTTTTAAAGTCATCTCTATTGAGAAGTTCTTAGTGCACTCTAAAAGTTTTTACTGTATATATTTACCATTATGTTAAACCACCACAAAAAGACTCATGCCATAAATTCTTCTTTGAATTTAGTATTAGCAAAGTGCTAGACTTACTTAATGAATGAATTAATTATATTACGGTAAAGAAACATCATCTTGTGTCCCTCCTTTAAAATATTTTTATTTTGTTACCAAAAAACTCGGAGTTATCTTATGCTTATCATCAGCAAATTCCTTTTTCCTGGGTTTTGTATTCATCTCTTATTTAAATCACGCTTTAGCCCGGCCGGGCGTGGCTCAGCGGTTGAGCCGTTGACCTAGGATCCAGGTGATCGGGGTTCGATTCCTGTTCAGGGCACATGCCCGGGTTGCGGGCTCGATCAATGACTTTCTTATCATTGATGTTTCTGTCTCTCTCTCTCTCCGTCTCCTCTCCTCTCTCTGAAATCAATAAAGATATATTTAAAAATAAAATAAATAAATAAATCACTCTTTAACATTCTTTATTCTTACTTTGATAGTTCTGTTGCACATTTACCGTGTTTAAGCCGCCTCTGCTTATTTGGAACGTGTCTACTCCTGCCACGCTCCTCTTCACATTGTGGTAACTGAGAACACAGCCGAGGAATGGAGCGCACCCCCAGGCCTGTACATACATAGTTTTCTCTGCCTAAGGTCTGCTCTCCTTTATGGCAGGACTGGTGCAATCCTTCTGATCCTCCGAGGTTCAAACTGATTATTAGCTCCTCTAGGTCCAGCAACAATTTGTATGTTTCTTCCATGGAAGCTGTTATATTAAATCATAATGATTTTTTTACTCTTTCACCAGGCGTTGAGTTTCTTGGTGACTGTAGTTACCATACTCATTTTCTCAGCATCACTGCATCCCACCAACTGTGGATGCTCAATAAACACTTAAATCAATAATGTTAAAATATGAAACAAATATGTAAAACTAATGAGCTCAATCAATAACTCAAGCAAGTGCATTCAACATCTATTTCAGGAATTTATTTGCAATTTTTTTTGAAATTGCAGATAGTTGTCAAAACCATGTTGCCTTTTTAAAAAATCTGGTTTCTATTTATGCTGTTTGATAGCCATGTTATGTTCCATTTATTATTTGTCCATTTGCCAAATGTTTAATAAAATCTACTTTGTGCCTAGTATTGAGCTAGAAACAAGGCAATCAAAGGAAAATAACACAGGCATGATCAGTGCCCACATGAAGTTTCACTAGAGCCGCAAAGGCAGATATTAAACAATTTATTGCAAAGTCTCTATTTTTATTCGTGAATATAAAAAATGCCAGTGGAAAATGTAGCATGCTGTACATTTCTGCTACCCTTTTGATCATATGCAACTCAATTAATATATTTCAAATCTTAAATTTATTTTGACAGAAAGTTTCTTTTCTTTCCCACATCTTTCCACAAGCCTATATAGCCTATTGACTAGGCCAAGTCAGTAAATTTATTAATATGTACCAGATTAACCACGATTAAAGCATATTGCTAACCATATAGATCTAAGTGATTCTGCATATTATGCCTATTTTTAAATGTATTAATTATCCAGTAAACCATAACAGCTTCTTTAAAGTCCCTTCAGTCTATCAATACATATGCTCATATTAGAACTAATTTTGTCAACAGATTATTTATCCACTAGCCTAAAAGAGTGCAAGTGCAGCTGTTACTCTCTAATTGTGGACTCCTGTGTTTTTGTATATGTACTTTTTAATACAAAGGTTTTTGACCCAAAATATGGCAATGGCTTTTTTTATAATTAAGAAAGGGAAATATTGACATAATTCTTCTATGGGTAGTGTGAAGACCTACAATATGTTAACTAACAACAACAATAAGCAATCTGCTTTCTGTTTCAGTGGGGGGAAAAACTCTCTAGAGAAATAAAAGACTTAGCTGATGGAAACTAATCTTTTAGGGGGTAAAGTTTTTATGATAAGTATAAAAGATCAGATTTATGTAAGAAAATGTAAACCTTAAGTTATACACAATTCTTACTTAGAAGTTTATAAATGAACAACTGCAAACAAACTTGAGAAATACTCATAACTTCATTGAAAGTCATTTGGTGTTATGGAAAATTGAATTTGCACTATCAGTCAATTTTTTTTATTCTAAAATTTCTATTGCAATTAACACTAATTAAACATTCTGCATCCCAATCAAAGAATTTGTGGTCCAATACCTCTACATGTACATGAGAATTTTTTAGTACATTGTTCATATCACTTCACAGCATTTATTAATAATAATATAGTGATAATAAAATTGACCATCAGTAGGGGAGCAGAGCATACACCAGACTGATCTCAGTTTTAGTACGCCATGGCATCATGTGAAAATCATTCAGCCATTCATTAACTGTCTCCATTCATTAACTATCTCCATTACCACTCCAGGCTGCATTCTGGTTGGTTTTTCCAGGATACAAACACTATTCTGTCTCTTCCCTATTCAAAATCCATTACTTTCTAATATCCTCAGGACAGATTACCACAATGTTTACCTCTTGCCTTTTTCCTGCCTACGTTTACTTTCTAAAATGTTCTCACTTCTTCCAAACTTTACCTATTTTTTAAAAATATATATTTTTTATTGATTTCAGAGAGAGGAAGGGAGAGGGAGACAGAGATAGAAACATCAATGATGAGAGAGAGTCTTTGATCGGCTGCCTCCTGCACACCCCCTGCTGGGAATCAAGCCCGAAACCCAGGTATGTGCCCTGACCAGAATTGAACCTCGGTCTCCTGGATCATAGGTCAACACTCAACCTCTGAGCCACACTTGCTGCGCCCAAACTTTATCTATTAACATGTTGGCTCAAACATTCCTTTCTGTGTATCCTGCAACTGATACCTTTAGGTCCAGTTTTTTGCCTATATCACAAGGCACCTTTTCTTCATTACAACTATCACATTTGTGTTTTTTATTTTGCTTTTACTCTCTATCCCCCTGACTAGATTCACGAGGGTAAGAATAGAGTCTGGCTTTGCTTAGGATTATATCCTGTTTCCTAGCAATATTCGTGGCATATAGTTATTGCTCATCAACCCATTTGAATGAGAGTGGAACCAGGAATTAAAATCCTTGTTTTCAATTTCTAGTTGACTGCTTATAGCAGTGTGAACTTGGGTTAGTGTATGTGTGTCTTAGCCTGAGACCACAGAAGGGACATTTCTATAAAGTCACATCCACAGCCGCATGGATCATTGTGCCTCAGTGGTACGTTCCCCACATTTATTGGTCAGTCTAAAGGTCACAGATTTTCTTGCCATAATTAGAATAAAGGGCTTTGTAGTCATATGAAGTCCATCAAAGCCCAGTTTGGAACCATAGCAAGGCAAATATCCCAGGAAACCAAAGTCACTGAGTAATGCAACCAAGGTAAAGCAGAGAGTTGTTCTAGAAGAAATAAAGAAAAAGAATAAGAGAAATAGAGATAAGGGAGCATGTAGCTGGGGAGAGACAGACAAGGAAAGAGGGGCGGAGGTCCAAATGGGCAGAGTATGTAATTAATTATCTAGTGACTTTCCAACTTCCTAAATCCTGCTCTATTCCCAGCTCCATTTTTCCCTGATATTTTCTTGTGTCCTTGTAAAAACTCTCATTTCTGTCTGAAGTAGACTGAGTTTCCATTCATTTTAACCAACATTTCTGATTATGACATTGAGTTTCTTAAACTATCTGACTCTCTACATTGTCTCATTTCTAAAAGGGATTAATTACAGGTCTGTTACCTATCTCATAATGCTACTGTTAGAATAAAATGAAATAATACATGTGAAAGCACAGGCATTTATACAATTTTAATTGATTTCTTCATATAGCCATTCAATAAACATTAATTATATGCCAACAATAGGCCAGATATGAAGCTTGTTCAGAAAGTCAGTGATGAGTATGTCTCTGATACCTGTGAGAAACTCATCTAATAAAAAGCACTAAACACAATTATTTGTTATTGTGATTTGAAACTATCAAAAATATTTTGCTTCCTACTTTTTCTGCAGCTTCTAAAACTTCTTCTGTCATTTACTATCTAGTCAGTCAAGGACAAGATATGAATTATTTCATTAAAATCTATTTTCTCCACACTATAAAGCTGATTGTCATTGCTATGTAGAATTTTGTATGTAACTTAATGTAATAAATTGTTAATTACTCAAAAATGTCTAATTAATCACTATTGCAAGGAGCTGGTTATTTTTTCAACACAAAGCACATATGGCAAATATTATCTTTACACAGAAACAATATAGACTTAATCTTTCAGAAAGGATTATAAGCGTACTCCCCATCTGAGTATTCTAATATAGCACACACTTTGAGATTCAATTCAGTGTTGCTAAAATTCTGCTACAATGGCCCTAGTATTCTGCAAGATTATTACAAGCATTATGTGAAAATGTTTTGAGATAAATAAACTAGACTTTGTTCTCTCCTCTCTCACATCTATTTCCTGATATATGTATACATATACTCAGAATATTATATTACCAGAAAAAATTTTGAAAAGTGTTAGTCTAGAAGGCATCCTGTACTTGGTTTTCATTTACTCTTACCACTATGGGCTGCCAGCAATCAGAAATGGTAGGGTAATCATTCCACCAATTTTTAAGCCCTGTACTAGGCACTGGGGCAGAAGTGCTGGCAAACAAAACAGACATTGCTCTTGCCCTGTTCCTCAAAAGGCAAAGAAACAGATAGTAAATGAGAAATATAAATATATAATAACAAAGTGTGACAAGAACTATAAATAGAAACAACAGAGAGTGCCATGTGAGAACTTTTCTGTGGGGAGGGCCTGGAGTCTGCCTGAGAAGGGAAATAGGGAATTGCTGTCATAGGAAGCAATACTTCAGCTGAGACCTGACAAATGAGCTTAAGCACATATCACAGATTGCATTCTCTGGAAAGCAGACTTGGAGACGGAGATTAGCCTCCAGAAAGTCAACATCTATACAAGGGAAGGGAGGGTGCTGGATTAGCAGAGTGAGAAATTGGGCTTATATTGTATCAATAAATGCTTTTGCTGTCCCCATAAAAACCTCTGAATTTGGAGTGGCCCTGTGGAGTTTTCCACTATTGGGAGTGAAAGGGAAGATCAGTTATGTGGTTAACGAAAATGTCTATTGGATTTAGTGACATGAAAGTCATTTAGATGTTCAGAAGAGAAATGGGAAGTAGGACTGCCAAGTAGAGTGCTAAGGCCCATTTGAGATTAGAGAGATTAGAGATCATGAAATGATGCCTGGATGTATTGTTTTTCTCTTGTAGTGCTAACTAGGCTCATGCAAGATAGATGTTGAAAAGATACAGAGCTGGGATATTTTGCCAAGTATAACAGAGGGGAGTGGGGATAAGGGTGCATTTTACATGGATTAATTATAATGATAAACTGTGGAATTTAAGAGTAATGAGGAGAGAATTAAAGGCAGGAGGAGCCTGAAAAAGAGAAAGAAAATAGTGTTAATTGATTAAAAGACTGAAAAATGAGGTCTAAGAATTTAATAATCAGCACTTAAATAGAAGAGATAGGAGCATGTGGTTGGAGAGCCAAATATTTAGAAAGATGATATCCCCACTTGCTGAATATAATCCTGGTTTAAGCCTGCTGTTCCAACAGATGATGGGTGAAATGATTAATAGCATGTCCTTTCATTCTCAAAATTTTCCCAGTTTGAATATAAGTTATATGACTACTCTAAGGATATTTAAATACATGAATTTTAAGGTAGAGTATATTCTGGTGTTGACAATCTGTTATAGATAGTTAGGCAGACATGAGCAGAGCAAGGACAATGGGCCAGGTACAGAAACTCACAAGGACAGGAAGCTGTGGATGTCCAACAAGGGGCAAAACTGGGAAAACAACAACCTCACCCCCAGGGTAGCCTTTCCTCCCCTAGCATATCACTGGTCATGTGGTTTGGACTCCCTGACTTTTCTTCCCTAAAGATAACATCTAGGCCTCAATTGTATTTCAGCTCCAGGCCCAGAAAAGCAGCAAAACCACACAAGTGACCCGGTGGCTGCCACAGGATCAGCTGCATTAACTAATGGCCTCCTGCCCTGGCTCCAGTCAATCCGTGGAGATCACGACCCTGAAAGAGCACACCTGGAAGGCTGCTGAATATTCTGCTGAGACCCTCCCCTGAGACCTTCCCTAAGATTGCGCTGCAGTAGAGACCTAAATAAGCTCAGGATGATGGACCGAGTGAAAGCTCTCCCCGATGGCAGCATGCAGGCGCCATTCCCTTCCTCCTCCTTCCCTCTAAGGGACCCCACGAGACTCACAATCAGAGAGCAATGGGCAGGGGCAGCTCCTCCCAGACTTACCCCCTGAACCTGTCTCCAAGGCCCCCTTCTCTCTCTGACTTGGTGAGACAAAGCAGCCCAGCCCAGGCTCTCCTGCTGCTGCTCCCGTGCCCTTCCTTGTTTCACTGTCCTAAGTATATTTTTGCTGTGGCAAATAAATTCTTACTTACTTTGCTACACTTTGTCTCTTGATTGAAGTCTTTCCTTCAAGAAGACAAGACTGAGGTCTCGCCATCTCCCTGGTAACAGTATTACGAGGTATATTGCAAATGCCTGCTTTCCTAAAATATCCCGTCTTATATGTAGATATCCACTAACTAGTATGTGCATTTTATACAGAATAGTGTGAGCTTATACCATTGTGTTAAGCCTTGCCATTGCACACTCACAGTATTTTTTATGAAATGTAAATATTTAGTGAAATGCTAAGGCATTTAGTAATCACAAGCTAATGCTAATTGATTTGTCATTTAACTATCTTTCACTATGTCAGCAGAGACCTAGGGAATCTTGAGGTCATTGAAATAATAATACAAAAGGAGAGTTGAAAATCGGTAATGAAATGAACCAAGGAGATATAGCGTGGACCATGATGGTTGCAAGGGTTATAGTGAATACACACTTGACTGAATTCATACTGCCCTGTTGAATCCTTTTGAATGCTGAATCAATATAGGGCCAGTTTTTGAGCCTCATTCCAAACATGGTCCCCTTTTCTTACTCTTGCCTGACTGCCGAAGGGTTAGGAAGTCCTATCCTGATATCTGACCTTTTATCCCCTTTCAAAACGTGTAGATTTATTTACCTCTTTAAAGTTTGCCAAAACAAAAGTAACTGTCTGCCCTCCTTGCCCTAAAATAAGAGATTTATTAGGTTTATTGGAAAGGATAACTTGTAGCAGAGATAAAATATGTGGTTAATTGCAGACTAAGTGATTCCAAGTGTTGTCCTATTGGCCATTTGGCCTCCATAAACAGTCAGTAATTGTTTTCTGCCACAGTTGTCCTGGCCCTGCCACCGCTCCATGTCATTTCTGGGAAGGGCAATCAGAGGGCTCAGCGGACAGGTCACGTGCAGGTCTAATTCCTGATTTTGATAAGTCCCAATGGGGTCTCTTTGGGGCCTCACATCAAAATTATTTTGCCATTCCTCTTCTACTCTCACCACTGCCATTTGCTTCTCTAGGTATGAACCAGTCATTCTTCAAATAAGTAATATGTGAGAATTGGAGCCAAAAAGACCATTATTTTCTGCATTTTGGTAATATAAGGAGTCTATTCTCAGTTTCTTCCACCTAAGCAGTGGCTTCTCAGGTAAGCATGAAGATATAAGGGGGTGCTAGGAAGCTCTGATTGCACAATTTATCCAAGGAACACAAGGTCCAGGAGAACAATAAATCATTGTTCCCATAATCTCTTCAGAGTAAAATGAGGGCATCCTTCTGTTCACAAAGGCAGAGTTACTTGGTAAAGGTCAGGAAGATGTAGCTCAATGAGTGACTTGAAAAAAAGAAGTTAGAGTGTGTGTTTGACAAGTATTTTTAAAAAGCCTCTTGGACTACTTCAGTGTGTGCTTCACTGACTCTCCTTGTCTAGAAGGAAGGACATATCAAGGACATCCCTTTTTAAAGAGAAGTAATGTTAAGGACACAGGGATAGACACCTGTTAGCCCAACGTCCTTAAAAACAATTCTTTCATATGGGATGTAGTTTTGGTTTGAATGGTCTAAAGCATACATAGTAATGGCTTCTCTTTACTGTGCTTTATAGATATATAACTTTTTACACAAATTGAATATGTGTGGCAACCCTGTGCTGAACAAGTCTGTTGACATCATTTTTCCAACACCACTTGCTTACTTCGTGTCTCTGCTGCATTTTTGTAAGTCTCGCAATATTTCAAACTTTTAAAATTATTGTTATACTTCTTTTGGTGATCTGTGATCAGTGATCTTTGATGTTATTATTGTAATTGTCTTGGACCCCATGAATCAGGCCCATGAAAAATGGCAAACTTACTCATTGTATGTGTACTGACTGCTCCACTGACCTGCTGTTCCCTAGTCTCTCTCCTCTTCCCTGCCTCCCTCCCTCTGCTTGGCCCTTCCCTGAGACACAGCAGTTTTGGAATCAGGACAATTAGTAACCCTACAATGACCTCTACATGTGCCAGTGAAAGTGAGAGTCATCAATGTGGCAAACTTCTTTTGTCTTATTTTAAGGTATTGCCACAGCCACCCCAAACTTCAGCAACCACCACCAACATCAAGGCAAGACCCTCCCTCAGCAAAAAGATTATGATTCATGAAGGCTCAGATGATGTTAGCGCTTTTAGCAGTATTTTTTATTTAAGTAATATACATTGGGTTTTGTTGTGGTGATTGTTTAGACACAATGCTATTGCACACTTAAATTACAGTATAGTGTATATATATCTTTTATATGTACTGGGAAACTGAAAAATTAATGTGATTCACTTTATTATGATATTTGCTTTACTGTGACAGTCTGGAACCAAACCCACCATATCTCTGAGGTATTCCTGTATTTAAAATAACTACTTATGGGAATCATGACGACTCACTTTTCTTGTTTGCTGTATTTATTTTTTTTTATGTAAAAATATTGTTCACTTGTTATGTAAGTCACAATAGGCTCCATTATGCTGCATAACTGAAATCTCCATAAATTAGCACACAAGACCTCAATCATACTGCTCTGTATCCAAAGGCTCCCAGGATAGCTCCCAAGTGATGACTCAGGAATCCATGACCTCCATCTCTGGCCCTATCATTTCAGCAGGTGGCTTTCAAGTCACCATAGCAGGAGAAAAGTGTGAGTATGGAACTCAAGTGTTCTTCTTAAATGCCTTGACTCATAGATGACTCATTTTTGTACACAGAAAAGATCACAAAGTCCACCTAACTGAAAGGGGCAGGGAAATGTTGGGCAGCATATATGACATTTGGTAAGTAGTAAATGCCTCTATTTTACTTGGGCAAGATGTTCCTCTCTCCTTTGCTCCCCAATAGTAACCATATCTTTAAGTCATTATTCCATGCTCAGCTTCTCATTTTTAAATGGAAAGGATAATAAGTAGTAAACTTGCTCACTCTATTTAAAGAAGCCAATTACTACAACTGATAATTAGTAATGGGAAGATTGAGAAAAATCTTTTCTGTGTGATTCGGTTATATAAAATATAATATATGCTTCCAAATAATACAGATAAATGATGACCACAAAGGGCATCTAGAAATTTATTTTGAAGATTGAGGTTTAGGAAGATAGCCTCTAGAGAATACATCTCCGTTGTTCTCTTAAAAAGACAACAATCCAAACCAAATTTGTCCAGCCATAAAATTCCTTCATTCGTTTAAGTCAGAGCCCATCATTCTTGATGCCTCAGCACTCACACAAATGACATTTTGGCCCCCCAGTTCCTTGCCATCTCATCGCCAATCACTCTTTGCTCTAAACCACATTATCAACACATCTCCAAGGTCTCATTCAGTGGATTTGTTATACAGGTAGTTAGACAGACATGAGCAGAACAAGGACAATAGGCCAGGTACAGAAACTCACCAGGGCAGAAAGCCCTGGATGCCCAGCAAAGGGCAAAACTGGGAAAACAAAACCTCACCCCCAGAGTAAATTTTCCTCCCCAAGCACATAACTGGTCATGAGGTTTGGGCCCCTTGACTTTTCCCCCCCGAAGATAACATCTAGACCTCAGTTGTATTTCAGCTCCAGGCCCAGAAAAGCAGCAAAACCACACAAGGGACCCTGTGGCTGCCTCAGGATCAGCTACATTGACTAATGACCCCCTGCCCTGGCTCCAGTCAATCTGTGGAGACCACAACCCTGAAAGAGCACACTTGGAAAGCTAAAGAATATTCTATTGAGACACTCCCCAAAGATCTCCTCTAAGAGTCCACCTGCAAGAGAGAAATAAATAGGCTCAGGATGAAGGACCCAGTGTGCACTCTCCCGCAGGGGAGCACGCACCCATGCCATCTCTTTCCACCCCCTGCTTCCTTCCAAGGACCTTCAGGAGACTTGCTACCAGGGAAGCAATGGGCAGTGGCAGTTCATCCCTGGCTAACCCGAACTTGTTTCCAAGGCCCCCTTCTCTCTCTCTGACTTCTCAGGGAGCCAAAGCAGCCCAGCCTGCCTCTCCTGTTATGTTTTCTATGCCCTTCCTCGTTTCATTGTCCTAAGTATATTTTTGTTGTGGCCAATACATTCTTTCTTACTTTGCTACACTTTGTCTCTTGATTGAAATCTTTCTTTCAAGAAGAAAAGAACTGAGGTCTCATCATCTCCCCAGTAACAATACTGGATAGCTGATCACATACTATTACAGGAATAATGTCAGAGATCTTTGTATCTGCTGACTTTATAATTGAATTTGTGTGTTTTCCTTTCAATAGAGAGCAATTAAAGAAATTAAAAGAAAACTCACTGATAATGATGGAAGGAATGTTTTTATACCTACAGTACAGTACTATAGAATTAAGATAATTGAAAATCATTTCTAAGAAGCCATAATTCCTTTATCTTGAGGAGAATCTTTTTGTTGACCCTTGGGGTATGTAGAAATCTATGGAATTCTAGGAGGTTGAATTGCAGTCTTGGAAAATAGCTAAATTGTTACAATACTTAAGTAGCTCTACACTCATGAAAGGCCCAAAGCAGTTGCCGTATTGTTGTCCATCTCTCTCTGCATGAGTAAGCTTTACATATTTCTACCAGAAGACAAAACTTATTAAATGTTTATCTTGTTATCTTCAAGCTTCTTAATCTTTAATCTCATCTAGAGTCAAGTCTTTAAATCCGGTTTTGTAGTTACAAGGATTCTGGGGATAGAACTGAAGATTATAAGGTGGAAAAATAAATTATACCTAAAAGAAAAACCTCATAAGAATTGAAACTCTGCAATTAAAAAATAAAGAAGGTAGCAACTGCAGACTACCAAGAAAAGGTAATGATATTCAATCTTTAGCATACTCAGAAGTAAAACAGCCTTGAGAATAAAGGCATAGATTATGGTACCAGATTTGCATTTCTTGGCTCCTCTTAGATGCCAACTAGTTGTGTGACATCACTCATTTTATGTAACCTCCATGAAATAAAGTTTTTATTTCCTATAAATAAGGGTAAATAAGACTTTACCTCAAAATATTTATGGGAAAAAAATTTTAAAAAATATATCTTTATTGATCTCAAAGAGAGGAAGGGAGAGGGAGAGATAGAAACATCAGTGATGAAAGAGTCATTGATCAGCTGTCTCCTGCACGCCCCCTACTGGAGATTGAGCCCACAACCCAGGCATGTGCCCTGACTGGAAATAGAACTGCATCTCCTGGATCATAAAGGTCGATGCTCAACCACTGAGCCACACCAGCAGGGCTGGACATTTTTAATGACACCTGGTTTCTACTTATGATAAGCAATATAGGCCATAAATGTAAGGACTCCCCCACCCCTTAAGCTTCACCAAGTGAAATATGTGTCATAATGTATCAAAACAGATAAAAATTTTAAAACTTGTCTTTGATTCAAAATCAAAATGTTTTGTGCTTTTTGTGAGCTGACAAACCTAAATCAAAATTAACTGTACACACTTAGCATAGACATTTAAGCTTAAATTATGTATGCTGGATTGTATTATTAAAAGGAAACATTTTTAATGGTATAAAGCATTTACAGGTATTCCATAATACATTATAAACTGCATTTTTCATGCAAACCATTAGCCTGCATATGATGAGCAAATGCATTTTCAAGAAAGAATGAAACATGTGAAGTTTATATTTTAATCTAACCCCCAGTCTCCCAACAAACTTGTTTATGGAACAAATGGGAAAGATCTCAGCTTGTTTGTGTCATGCTGGTTTTGCCTGATTTTGTTCTATTTCCTTTATAATAATCTTAGAAAAGTTTATTTTGTATAATCATTTTTCTTTTTTTTCAGGAAATGTTCTGGTATAATCATTTTACACAGTTATGTGCTTGTGAACTGATCTTGTGTCAGACTAGTAAAGACAATTGTCTTTTATTTATTCTAGAAAAGAGACAGGAAATGTATAAACTGTCTCAGGCTACCACTCTTAGCTTTCCTCTGACTTAAAAAAAAAAAAAAAATCACATCCATGAGATAGAATTCATGGAATCTTAACCTTCATGGAGCAAGAAGAAATTTATTTATTTAGGCACTAAGATTTTTTGTGACTTTTTATGCTTCTATCAAAAGAGGCTGTACACTCTCTGTGGTAACATAAGCAAATAAAAAAATTTTTAATTGAGAAAATAACAACACAGGTAGTGCAAGAAGTCTCAGCGGCAACCGTAGCACGTGTTAATTTCATTGGTAATAAGATTCAGAAGTCGGCATGGTTTAGGGGTTCAGTATTCCAGCTTTGGACTCAGACGAACCTGGGTTTGAATCCTGGTTCTTCAAGCACCACATTTGTGACCACAAACAATTTATTTAACCTTTTGAAGCCTCGGGTGTCTCATCTGGGAAAAAAAAAAAAGGTGTCCACATGAAGAATTGCGATAATTGGTGAGATGCAGAAAGCTTAGCATGCTGTTCTGAACGTGATCAGAACTCGGGAAGCATGAGCTGATATTCACACTATGTATGTGTGGTGGAAAAGGAAACTGGGGGAGGGGGGAGGGGACTAAAACATTCCATTAAGTTATTTGCTTTTTAGCCTTCTTTTGAAAAACTAAGCCTAAGGAATCAACTTCCTAATAACATCTCTTTTTCATATATTGGAAAGAAAGCCATTAAATGAAATATATAATCAGAGGAATTCATTCAACTTTTTTTGCAGCAAATAATTTTGCCATTTTGAAAAAACTGATTACTAGGTAGTATTCTTCTCTTTTTCATAGCTATATTTCTAAACTTGGCATCGATCCACGTCATAGACTTGGCAGAAGAAAGCATTTATTAATGTCAAACCTAAGAAACAGGTTTCCTACCCTAGCTTTGTTGCTGAATATACCTGCAGGATTGGTAGCGTCTTCAATCTGACTTACATAATGTTGATGGTTTAGAGCCCCAGTAGTAATACTCCCTATTCTTCACCTGGGCTCAAAGCAAATTGAGAAATAGGGCGAGAAAATAAGGAAAATGGGTAAAAACATCCTTCATTGCTAGTGAAGCTGAGATTAGAGGATGGGACACACTTGCAGCATCGCTGAGCCTCCTAATGCTGAACATCCTTTACGGTCGCTTCCCAAGTCCTCCTGGTCCCTGAAGCTCCTCGCCCCCTTCGCTGCCTGCTCCGAGGGCCCACGGTGTGGGGTGTGGCGTAGCAGAGCAAGTGCTCTGTGGGCAGCTCACTCCCAAAGAAAGGGAAGAGAGGAAGGGCCTGGCCACTCTCTCTCTTTACCAGCTGCATCTACTAGGTCTCTCCTCCTCCCAGGAAGGACACCAGGAGTGTTATGCTAATACATGTTTCTAATAAGGATCTGTTAGAAAGGGGAATTTAATGAACCCCTCACTCGGATTCCCTAATTTAACCCATTGATTAAGCTATTGTCCTATTTAGCTATCTCCCAGGGAGGGCCTATTAAATTGGGGGATCTAATGGAGACCAACAGGCTATCAGACAGGCTTACTGGTACCTTCCTGGGTCCATGCCAACCACTTCTTTTCTGGGTGTTCTCTTAAGGAACATATAATAGAAAATGAAGATTTTGCCCCCAAAGAGCTTCAAATCATTTTAAACACTACATTAAAATCAACTGCAAGACTGCTCTGTACCTAAGGCTAAAGTACATTGTTCTATTTCCTACCCCAATTATGCCTTTTCACATTTTCCATGATATTTCTTCAGAGATTCTGCAATATGAAATATAATATCATAGATATGTTCCAATAATTACATGAATAAGCACATTCTAATAATATAATGTCAGAAACAGAAAGAAACCTCACAGTTGAATAAAATACTTCTCCTCACTTTCTAAGAGAGATCAAGTTTAAAAACCACTTTTAAGGCCAAGTTCAAAGACAAAAGAAAATTCAAATACAAAATCAAATATTTTTCTCTCATGAACTAAAAGTACAAGATATTACCCCCAACACAGACACAGACACACACACAGACACAGACACACACAGAGACACACACACACACACACACACACACACACACACACACACGCACTTTATTATTGCCCTATTTCAACCACAGGGATTTTTGATGCTTAGGTGGACTTGAAGTTTCTTTGGCCAACTGTATACCATGTATTCTGTGGGAATAAATGTACTTCCTTAAAAGGTTTGAGAAGATGAGTTATCTCAATGCCAAATCTCTAATAGGTCATGTGTTTTAGAGACTCCAATAAGTTCATGGAATTTGTAAAATGTTCATAGAATTGTCCTCAAAAAGAAGCCATTTCCCAGCCTCCACAGTGATTATCCAAGATGCAATTATATTCCTAGAGGACAGTACATATGTTCCCAAAGATGTAGCAAAGACTCAGAAATGTTTAAGTGAAGTAGGACAGGTATAAATCTTCCTGGTTATAGAGCCTCACGAGGATGCCAGTCTTTGCTAATTGCCTCTGAAATTATTTAACTGAGAGAATTCTCTGAGCAAGATGTTAATTTTTGCACTATCATTATTCCACTGTCTGGAGAAAATTCCATCTAAGTATGCTTCCTCTCTCTGAAAGTGATATTTGAGATATTGAAGATATCTTGCAAGGCTTATAAATTTGCAATGATGACAAGTCCTCTCTAAGGAACCTTTCTTTCTTCATAATTATGTTGAAAAACCCTTGATTTCCATTTCCTCTTTATACTGCTTACCTATGCCTGATACTAATCATTTCATTCTAGAACTTCATCTGTTCTCTGCTTCAAGCATAAAACTTAGCATCTTTGTGGTTTAAGCTTAATAAATTCTGGCCCTGGCCAGGTAGCTGAGTTAGTTGGAGTGTTGTCCCTATACACCAAGTTTGGGGATTCGTTCTCCAGTCAGGGCACATACAAGAAACAACAAATGAATGCATAAATAACAATTCGATGTTTCTCTCTCTACTCACTCCCCTTCCTCTCTCTCTCTAAAAATGAATAAATTTTTAAAAATTAATTAATTCTGTACTATCTATCAATGCATGAAGACCTGTAGATAAAGGGGTTCTTTCTACTGCAGATCTTTCCCCTGCAATTTATGGGGCTCCTGAAGCATGTTTGGGTCTGCAAAAGTTCCTGAAGAGCTTCAGCACATGTCTTAGGAGGCCAGCATTCATAAAGCTTGGGATAAAGCCATAGAAAGCCATGATAAAGTCCTCATCATGGAATTAGATATTTTGCTGTGACCACTGTTGCTCAGCACAAACTTCCTGAGTCACAATACTCTGCCTACCTCTTGCAGAAAAGTGAGGAGCGGAGGGTAAGACACCATGCATGTTCCATTAGTGGATGTTCCTCTTCATGGAAGTAATTATCAGAATCAGGAAAGAATCAGTCCCTTACCCTTCCTGATAATGTATACTTTTTTTAAAAAAAAAGGTAGACTTACAGAAATTACTTTAGTTGTAAATTGCCCAATAGGGTACACTTATATACTCAAACACTTCATTCAGAAGTAAAATTAGTTAATAAGCATTATTATCATTAAAAATAAATTTATATTAAAAGTCAGTACTAGAATTGTGAGTTTAAAAACCAAGCTAAATTTTAAGTGTACAGAACTAAACAATCATTTTTTAAAAAATTTAACTCATTAATTTAGGTGTTTTGTTAACTTACTTTTATTTTAACTTGCATATTTGAACTTAATGATAATAGACTTTTAATACATACAATTAATATTTAAATCCTGCAACAGTCTTACAATGGACATAATCCTACCAGTGATAAATTAGTAATAATTCTAAAGGCTAATCCTATAGTGGAAGCTTTTATAGATGGTTAAAATTAATAAATGATAAAAAGCTTATCATTTTAAATTATTTCATGTTATTTATAATTTTATTTTTTATAATTACAGTTTGCATTCAATATTATTTTGTATTAGTTTCAGGTGTTCAGCATAGTGGTTAAACAATCATATACAAAGTGCTCCCCCTGATATGTCCAGTACTAACCTGGCACCATACATAGTTATTATAAAATTTTAACTATACTTCCTATGTTGTACTTTACATCTCCATGACTATTTTGTAAATGTACATAAATTTATATAAATTATTTTAAATTATAAGTTATATGAGAGTCATTTGTATAAAGAAATCCACATTCTGCAGTACCAATAATAAAATATTACTATAGACAAAATGTGACAAATGTTACCCTCATTCCTTGAAATTTTGGTGAATTGCGTAGGAGTTTGGTTGCCGTATTTACCTTTTACCCAGTGCTGGCCTTGCTTATCTTACTTCTTTGAAGCTGAACATTAAGGGTCCTTGAGACTTCAGCTTGGGTACCTATTAAGGATTTAAGCACATCTAATTTTTCTTCTTCTGCCAAGGTGCCACTTTTTTTTCTTTTTAAATCAAAACCACTTTATCCCACAACTCAAAAATGTAGCGGAGGAGGTAGCTTACTACATGTTGAAGAGTGTGTTATTGTGGTTATCACCATCATTATTAACACTCATTAGGGCTTTTCATCTTCAAAGTGCTCTCTCCGCATTAGAAAGCCCTCCTTCTCACCTCCCGCCCACCTTTCCTCTCTTTCTCAAAGGGGCTGTGATGGATCTTCAACTTCACATGACCTCTGAATTTTTAGAAAGTGCAGTCATTGATGACGACTACCCTTCTGAGGTCAGCCTTATCTGGTGGTGAGGAGGAACATGTGCCTTGAGGGTCAAAATTAATAAGAAATAAAATGCCTTCCAAGTGGAACTCAAGCACTCCTTTGAAACACATCCTGCTTCGCTCCCCTCCCTCGGCACCCACCCCCACTCCATGTCTCAGAGGAATGCAAACGTGCCACGGGCTCCAACACGTGGGGCTGGACACAAAGACAAGGGCACTGCTGTGCCCAGGCCCAAACTTTTCACCGCCAGGCGCTAACTTCGAAGACAGTGAACGCCTCTAGGACTAGAAAGAAAAGAATTCAGCCAGGCATTCCACAGGGTGTACAATAGGTTGATACCAAAAGGTATGATTTGTGACGATAAGGTGCTTAAAAGAAATGAGGCATAAACTCAACGTGCAGGACTGTCTGCTGGTCTTCATCAGTGTCTTCCTCAAAAAGATGATCCCTGAAGGGGAATTAATTACCAGTGGCCCCCGGGGAAGATCAGCCTCGGGCACATACTCTACTCAGCTAACCAGCTGAACATGGAGAAGCCAAAAACAGGCTTTCCTGACACACAAGTGGATTTTGTTTTGGTCACAATTACAGATTCTCCCTGTTAAGCGCGAAAGCGGGGATAACAACCTTGTCAGCAAAGTAAAGCCTCCTTCCAGGGGACAATTGAGAAAGCCTCCTTCCAGGGGACAATTGAGAGGTTTTGTAGTTGGGATGCTTTTCACATAAATGATGGCTCCAGAGTTAGCCTGAAAGGGTTCTGCTATTTACAGGTGTGACCAGGCTTTTTAAACTATTTGGAACCATAACTCTGATTGCAAGGGCCTAAAGAAAAGAAAATTCCCGAGGTTCCATCTGAAGTTATCAGTTCTTGCATTTTCTTTGCCTTTTTCCCTTAATTCTGAGGGGATGGCTCTGTAGCAATGAAAGAATGTGGTTCTCCTTTTTGAAAAAGAGGGGTGGGCCTGTGTTGTTTCTTTTTTTAACTATTTTAATCTGGGATAGGTTGGTAAGGGATGTAAAGTGTTTGCCTTGGGCAAAAAACACACAAAACTCACATTGTTTGTAAAACTCTTCAGCAGTGAATTAATGTTTAGCAAATGGCAGTCCTAACAACAGTTAACTTTTGATAAAGTATTGCAGTGCTTCAAAGAACACTCACATTTACAGATTTTTGTATCCTTTGTTTTGTTTCCAGTGTCCTTTCAAAAAAAAAAAAATTTTTTTTCCATCCAAGAGAAAGTATTCAGCCTTTGTTAAAGTCACGTTGATAAAAACCTATTGCGAGTTAATCAGTTCCACATTTCTAATTGTTTTCTCAAAGAAGCTAAGGATTATTAATTTGGTGAAAGTTGTACATGTTTGGCACTGGAGTTTCTGGGGAATACTTTGGTAAAATTTGTTGGAACCATGTGTTATAAACTATGCTCTACACTCTACATTGATAGAATAACAGGACCCAATGTTTTTAAGCCTAATTGCTCTGCAGGGATCAAAGACATGCTACTTACTCATCTTACGCTAGGCTTTGGGATCACAAAGAGAAGTAGCTTGATTCCCAAAAAAGCTGTTAGGAGGCAAAATGGAGTGTAATAACCCATTTTTGAGCCAGGAAAAATGGGGAACATAGACTCCTAGCCATTTTTATACAATGGCTGATATAGGAAATATGTGATCAGTATGGGAAAATGATTGTAACACGTAGTTAACTTGGCAATTATGATCAGTGGGTTTATAAGGACACATTGGAAAAAATTTTTTTAATATCTTTCAAATCACATGTATTAGCTGAGTTTTAGATTAACCTTCCCAAACTTAATCCTTAAAGAAAAAAAATGGGAGTTCATCTGGATTAGAATTTTGCACAGACCTAGACTTCTAAAATCACTCATTTACTCCTTTGCTTGTATAAAGAGAAGAGTAAAAAAACCACCTAATTAACAAAATGATGTGTAAACAGTTCTTGAGATTTTGAGAGAAGTAGAATAATGTTTCCTAAAACTTAACAAATGAGGTAATAGAATTTCTTAATAACTAACGAGAGCTTGTACCCACGATCTCTATATATTTGATAAAGACTCCCAGAACTTTCAACTAAAGTCTCTCAAATAACTCCTCCTGCTCCTTTAATACATGTCCTGTTGGAGTCATCATTTTCAACCCAAAAATGAAAAATTCACATGGCGTATTTAGTTCAAGAAAATCTACATTAAAATAATAGCTGACATTTATTGAGCAGTTGATAAATTGTCACACTGACTTAAGATCTTCACATTCATAATTTCCTTCTAAATTCGGAACAGGTCTCAGAAGTAGAATTATAATTATCCTCACGTTACAGATGAGGAAACCAAGTCACAGAGGGTTTAAGTGACTTGCTCACGATTTGCCAAGACAGCAGACTTCAGAGTCCTTGCTCTGTAACCCATGACTGTAATCCCCAGTTTTATAAAATCAGAGGAGCCATTTATTTTATTTGTGTTAATTATGAATCACATGTGGGTCTAATTTCACCTAAATATTTTTTTCTTTCACTTTGACCTTCCTCCTTGACTCTGCCTTTACAGTGTTGAAGCATCATTTAATATCTTGATACCCTCATGGAATACAAAATACTTTCTCGCTCAAATCATACAGTGTATGTGAAAATTATACTGATTAGTCACTGTAAAAATGACTCCATTCAAAAGTCTTCACATAATACAACATACAGATGATGTATTGTAGAATTGTATACCTGAAACCTATATAATTTTATAAACCAATGTCACCCCAATAAATACAATTAAAAAAATCAAGAATCTCTAACATTGCAGGTAATAGATATTTTTTTAGAAAAGCCTCCTTTAACAAGAGATTGTTCTTATCTTTTTATTCAAAACATGCAACTTTCATGATTCTCTTTCTTTTTCTTTCTTTCCTCTATCCACTAAATTTATTTGCCAGCTCCCCATTACCAAAAACAGTTGGTGTTTTTCATTTTATAATAATATAGAACTGGACTGAACTGGCCTATAGACCAATTAACTAAAATAATCACTTAGGAAATAATTAATATTAACAGAATCTGACTAAAAATAAAAGCTTAACATACTAAAACAAATGTTTGTCTACTACACACATCTACACATAAACATGTTGGCAATCATAGCCTAATTTAAAAGTAAAGCTGGTTCCAACAGACTATTACCGTATCTTTAACAGGGTTTTAAGTTTTTGATTTATATTTGAAATAAGACCCATTTCTGTTAAAAATTTAGAATCTTAATTAATTCCAACTGGCAACGTGACCCCATATCCTTAGACTGCCTTGGTTGTGTTTCACTATCCTGTGGGTAATTTTCCATTTCTGTTCATGCCCCTAATATATTTAGTGAACCAACTTAACATCTGTTAAACTGTAAATATTCAAAATGGGCTTTCCTTTTTGCTTCTTAGACTAGCATCAGGCAGGCTTGAAAGTTTAACAAAATGCTTGATATGACTATTATGAGGATGACAATGACAATGTAGGTTTGAGATTTTAAATCTGAGTTTCTTTTATGAATTTAAAGCAGTAAATGCAGAACAGAATGTAAAACACACACACACACAAAACCGAAAAAGCAAAAACATTCTCAACACTATCCCTTTTGCCTTTCCAATTTAGTAATTATTTTTTTACAGAGTATTCTAATTATAGATGCAGTCCTCTATTTTCAAATGCCCTCTCCCCCAGTGTTTGTTTTTTGTTTTTAACTTAAAATCACTGGCTCTTTCCATGGGTTACAGATGGAGGGCATATTTTGCAAGCCTCCTTTGGGTAGGAACCACTTCACCACTAGGGTATGACCATTGGAACTACCCCTATTCAAGTCCTGAGATCTCTAAAACAATACCTACCCAAGCATCCCCGTCGTTTCCAATAGGCGGCATGCATTTGGGAGGCATTCTTGATTTTAAAAGGCTCTACCTCTTAACATCTTTCTTCTTAAGATCCTTTGCATTTTTCTTTTCAAAAGGGCTTCAACGTGGGGACCTGGTAAAGAAGGATTAATGTAGTTTAACCAAGTGAGAAAATAA
Source organism: Miniopterus schreibersii (assembly GCF_964146895.1). NCBI lineage: Eukaryota > Metazoa > Chordata > Mammalia > Chiroptera > Miniopteridae > Miniopterus > Miniopterus schreibersii. Next base: position 44,951,669 of record NC_138107.1, read on the forward strand.
TTGAATCATTACCTCACTATTCAGATTCAAATATCATCCTTCCAAGCTGCATTCACTATTTACACTTCTGCTCTGCTCCTCTGCCGGACTCTTTTCTTCTGCCTGATTGGTACCACTTCTTAGTCTTAGTTCTAACCCTGGAAAGGTCATGTGAAAACACACATGGAATATGTCAGAGGAAGTCATAGCTGCCAGGGTGAAGGCTCAGAAGACATTTGCTCCAGAAGTTTGAAATCTAATATTTCAGTTTCTTTGAATATTTTAGAACCACATTAATTTACTTAAATTGACACAAAAACATAACTGGCTATCACCTCTTTTAAAAATTAGTATTTGATAGGTTTTAGTTGTTTTGCATGCTGTATTGAACCACCTTACTCCTACTTAAAACAGAATTTAAATTCAAAGCTACAATTCAATCTCTCTGAAATTTTGCATTTTACAGTAGTTTCTCCACATAAGAACACTCCCACACATTTAATATCACTTTTTAAAAACTGTGGAGAGTAATTTAATATGTGTATATAGTGTGGACAGGCGATCATCTCATGCATAGAGACATCGGGTGGGGGAGGGGTGCTTCCTTTGCAGGAGGGTGCTTAACAAGTGGCCACTAATGAGACCTTCCCAGTAGTTACTTTCTGCATTTCCCCTCTCAAATTTTATTGGACCCCTGGCAAATTTTAATCTGAGATACTAACCCAGTGACAGTAACATCTTAAGTGGTATGTTTGATATATTATACAAAATCATTACATTTCCGTTTGTCTGATCTACTACAGGCTCAATGATTTCTTCTAGACAGACGCATGTTGATTTATATTGACGACACAATACAACATGTAGTTGACTAGAAATAATTTATTAACCAAGAGAACAATCCATGGACTTTTACAAATAAGCAATTTTCTCCTGAAGCACTGGTAGACTCCAGCCCATTTTAGTTCATTCATCTTCACAATAGCAGTCATAAAACAAACATTATGAGCAATTACTCAGATTTGTTTTAATCCCCTAAATAGAAATAGTTAGTCCTGAACTTAGGTTTAAAACAAAACTCACTCTCAGTAATGTTTAATCATTGGAAGGAAAAGAAAAATCAGTGCTTTCTTAAATAAATCCTCCCAGATAAAAATGAAGTCCTAATTAAACGCAATTCCATTTGTGGAAGCACCTAATGCAGTGCCTTGCACATGGTAGGAGCCCGTTTGGTGATAATTACAGTTATTAGCAGCATTGGAACTAGACCAAAGGCTCCAGGACTCCCAGGCCCTTTCCCCATATCCTGTTCCCCCGTAAACCTCCAGCACCTCACCCCACGCAGCTTATCATCCTCGTACTAGGCGCACTCTAACTGCAGTTTGCAAGAGCGGGAGACAGATAAACAAATCAGGAAGGCTCTTGTGCACTATTATCACGGTCTAGACTTCCCTGAAAAGGCCCTGGTTTCAAATTATTTAGCATTTCAACCGCAAATAGGGACGTCACACAGGCCAAATTTATACCCGAATATCAGCACCAAAATAACAACTTAAAAAGTTAAAATATTTTGTATTTAATGAAGTAAAGCTCTGAATGAACCTACTCAGATTTTGATAATGATTCATCTCAAAGATAATAAAATAGATTGCCTTTTTGGCATGTTGGAGCAAAGGCCTACTAGTGCAGACCTTCAGTGATTCTCTTCTAGGTAACACCTCGAACTCGGTGAGAAGAGAGGCAAGAATCAAATGAAAACACAAGGATAAAACTCAAGGATAAAATGGGAGTTTTCTCTACATTTTTTATTTTTTAAAATATATCTTTATTGATTTCAGAGAGAGGAAGGGAGAGGGAGAGAGGGAGATAGAAATGTCAATGATGAGAGAGTCACTGCTGGGGATGGAGCCCGCAACCTGGGCATGTGCCCTGACCAGGAATCGACCCACGATCTCCTGGATCCCAGGTCGATGCCCAACCGCTGAGCCACACCAGGCTGGGCTCCACAGTTTTTAAAACAACACAGTCTTTTTTATTTTCTATTTTTTTTACTAAACCTCCTTTTGTAATTTGGCACCCTTCACTGAACAAAAACAAACCAAAGCAACTTCGCCATAGCTGCGAACTCTGGGAGGAGGATCGCCCTGCTTCCCACACGGCCTCGGGCTGCTGCCTGGCGCTGAAACAAGGCCGGGAGGCCAGGCCACGGAGGGGCCCCAAGAAAGGGCTCCAGGTTGTTTGGAAAGTTTTACAAGTTTCTTCTCTCCACAGTCTGAGATGATTCCCTCTGAGGGTGGGCATCCGAAGCCTATGCCACATGAAGAAAAGGACAACAACTGCTCCCTGCACTTCCTCAGGCTTGGATGTCTCACTTAAACGAGAGGACACAGTCTGGATTTACCTCCTCCCCACCCTCCTAGCCCAGGCAGATGTCTCAGGCACTCTATTTTAAGGATTCAAAGGCCATAATATTACTAATAACTCCACGTACTTGTTTGCATTTCCCATGTTACCTATAAATGTCTAAAGCAATGACTTGCAGCCCCCTTTAATCTCGTGACAGCTTTATTATCACTGGTTGGCTGAACTTCAAGAAAAGTTATGACAGTGGCGAAGTTCTGCGAACTGCAGCACATATTTTGGTAATTAGGTAAAGGCGGGAGAGCTGCATTTAGAACGCATAGCTGAAATTATTTGCTAAACACTTAAGTTGCCGAGGTATATCACATTCCTCCCAGGACAGCTTCTGAAGGATGATTTACACAGCATTTCTTTTACCGTTTTATCTCTCCCCACCCCCCCAAGTTAGGCTGTTTGGGCAGCAGCTCTTCCTTGAAAATGGATCTTCTCAGCACCAGGTGTTAGGCCTGTGGGGTCAGACCTGACCTGGGTTCAGCAACCTCAGTACTTGAGTTCTGGCTAGGAAAGAATTCAGAGCCAAGACTCAAACTATAAGAAATCATGTATTTGGTAAATCACAGAAGTAGAAAATATAATTCCTAGAAGAAATGGACTTAGGTAACAAGTTATAGAGGTCAAGGAAGGGCCCTTGGAGCTCAGGAAATGAGGAAGCTAATGGTAATGTGCCTGGGGGAAGGGGAAGGGAAGGAGGAAGGGGGGAGGGAGGAAGGGGGAGGGAAAGATGCCCCCATGCTCCCAGGAGGGAAAGCTCACTGGGTCCTCCATCCTAAGGGTTTTAAGGGTGGAGATTTTAGGAGAGGTCCCAGCAGCTTTCCAGGTGTGTCCTTTCAGAATCGGGGTCTCCACTGATTGATTGGTGGGTGCTAGGGCAGGGAGTCAGCTGGTCCTGAAGGCAGCCTTGGTGTCACTTGTCTGGTTTTGCCCCTTTTCTGGGCCTGGAGCTGAAATATATCTGAGGCCTAGATACTATCTCTAGGGAGGAAAGGTCAGGTAGTCTAAACCACATGGCCAGTGATAAGCTAAGGGAGGAAAGGTCACCTTGGGAGTGAGATCCCACCCTTCAATTGTCCTTTGCTAGGCACCTGGGGCTTTCCACCCTGATGACCTCCTCCATCTGGCCCATCATCCTTACCCTGCTCATGTCTGTCTAACTATGTAGCACATTCTGATGGAAAGGCTGTATTTGCAATGTGAGATGGTGGAAGGAGGGTGTGGTTTGAGAGGCTGAGTTTTTTTATTTTCTTCTGTTTTGAACTCAGCTTTCTCAAATGACTGCATCTCTTGCATGAATGCTTTAGCATTGAACATGGAAGCTGATTTTTTTTCCTGGTTCTGGAATCAAGCCAAGGTTTTCCAATCTTAGAAAGAAGTAATATAAACTGCTTAAAATACATTCGATCCCACCCAAACCAAATCATTTGTCCTTTCTTCAAAATTTAGTTATCAGTAAAGTCCATGCTAGCAATAACCTAATAAAGATGCTGGTTTTTATAATTTGTTAAAAGGTCATATATTTCACCCTAGACAGTTTTGCTCAGTGGTTAGAGTGTCAGCCAGCCCGCAGACTGAAGGGTCTCAGGTTTGATTCCATCCAAGGGCATGTACCTCAGTTGCATGCTTGATCCTGGGCCCCAGTTGAGGCATGTGTGGGAGGCAACCAATTGATGTGTCTCTATCACATGGATATCTCTCTTCCTTACACTCTCTCTAAAAAGCAATGGAAAAAATATCTGCAGATGAGGATTGAAAAAAAAAAAAGGTGACATATTTCAACAATTTCTTAAAGGGATTTTTTTGTCCCTATAGCATAGCAATGGGTTTCAATGAAAAACCCCTTCATTCAGTTTCCTTTATAATCAAATTCATAGACAGGAAGAGAGTGTAAAATCACTGACTAAAAATAATGTAGATTTTGCATAAATTTAGTCTAATTAACACCCAAGTTTAATTCCTAAAATTGGCTTGCCCCAACTCATAGTTAAGAAAATCTATTTGTCAACTTCTAAAACCTTTAACTTTTGTTTTAATCTGATATTAAAACTATCTTCATTAATTCCATAGATTTCTCAGAAGTTAACCTGGGTATCACTTAACAAATTAATAGAAATTCTTTAAATTTCCATAGGAAGGTATGTGCTTATTGTAAGTGAAAGAGAAACTACCAATTCTATTTCTAATATTCCCTCTGCTGCAAGGTACTATGTTTCACTCTGGAAGAAATACAGAGCAGAATCCTCTCATTCTCACCTCTTTTGTTCTCTCCTCTCCTCTTCTCTGCCAAACCATATCTTTTGAATCTTGAGTCAAAATAGATTTCAAGAAACAAAATATATACAAGATAAAGCATATTTAAATACACACACTCCAAATACATAGAGATTAAGACAAAGAAAAGAGCTAGAAATGAGAATCTCATAAAATGTATGCCATTATCCAAAACAATTGCCAAAAGTTGGCTGCAAACTGACCTTAAGCAGGATAAGAAGAGTTTCATTGGTTATATGGATGACTGGATCCTCAATGTTTATCAGAAAGAGCAAATCCAAAGACTAGGAAAGCATAGGCATCTCTCATTATAAATTGAGCAAAAAATTTCTTTCAAGGATACTGTGGGGGAAGAAGAAATTTTACTCTACTCTTCTGTTACCAGCGTGACAACAAGACCTCGGTTCTTGTCTTCTTAAAGAAAAGATTTCAATCAAGAGACAAAGTGTAGCAAAGCAAATAAGAATTGATTCGCCACAGCAAAAATATACTTAGGACAGTGAAACAAGGAAGGGCATAGAAGACGTAATAGGAGAACCAAAGCTGGGCTGCTTTGGTCACTGAGAAGTCTGGGAAAAATGGGGCCTTGGGTTCAGGGGGTAAGCCCTGGTTGAGCTGCTGTTCCCCATTGCTCCCCTGGTTGCAAGTCTTGTGGGGTCCCTTAGAGGGAAGAAGGTGAAAGGGAATGTCACTGGCATGCTTCCCTGGGGGAGAGCTCACCCTGGGTCATTTATCCTGAGTCTACTTATCTCTCTCTTGCAGGTGGAAATCTTAGAAGAGGTCTCATGGGAGGGTCTCAATAGAATATTCATCAGCTTTCCAGGTGTGCTCTTTCAGGGTTATGGTCTCCACTGATTGGAGCCAGGGCACGGGTCATTATTCAACGCAGCTGGTCCTGAGGCAGCCGTGCCATCACTTGTGTGGTTTTGCTGCTTTTCTGGGCCTGGAGCTGAAAGACAACTGAGGCCTAGATGTTATCTTTAGTGAATAAACTCTCAGGGGGTCCAAATCATATGACCAGCAATATGCTAGGGGAGGAAAGGTTACCCTGGAGGTGAGGTTGTTGTTTTCCCAGTTTTGCCCCTTGCTGGGCATCCAGGGCTTTCTGCCCTGGTGAGTTTCTGTACCTGGCCCATCATCCTTGCTCTGCTTATGTCTGTCTATCTGCCTATAACACTTCTAGGTTATTTCATCTGATCTAATAATTAACTGACATGAGACAAATTAATAAGAGAAAACCAAATATAATTGCATATATATATACAGGAACCCCACATACATGAAAGGTTCAGAGACAGAAAGGTAAAATGAGGTATACAAAATATCCTGAGCTAAGGAATGAGGCAAGATGTCCTGAGGCTCAGAGAAGAAGAGGGTAATTTTCCAGGAAGATAAGAAGAGCAGATGTTCAGTAATTGTAAGTTTGATCTGCCCTATAGATATGTGATAACTCATTATGGGCAAGGTCCATATTTAAATTCTTTAAGGGAGAGGTAAAATTTCTTGTGAGCCTGCTGGGTCTCTATTGCCTCTAGCTCAAAATAATCCACATGCCAAAGTAGCACATCTTGGGCAGGCCTGTTCTGACCCCTTCATTACTTACAAGAAAGACACTTCATAAGAATATGCAACAAGCAGTGTCATTTACTACATAGTAAGCAACACTAGGAACTTCATAGGTTTATTTATCATACCTGTCTTCTCTTTAGTCCCATGCCTTTCTACCAAGACCCAGTTCAGTAAATGCCATTTTACAAGTAGGCTAGCATGCTTTCAGATGGCCTGGCTTACTTCAGGAGTATATTATTTACTATCTAAAACAATAAATGCGCTATATATATTTCAAATGATCTCACACTAATATTTCTTTCAGTGAGCTATGTTAGACACTGGCAAGCGCTGAATGCAAGATTATACTTCAGATAGGAGTCTAGACTACAGCTAGTCTAGACTACAGCTAGTCTGTGTTTTACTAGGTACAGATTCTCATGGTTTAATAATCAGAACTCCAAGAGATTTGAACCTATCTTTGTTGCATTCTAAAACGATAACTTCTAAAAAGTTAAGAATGTTTCCATTACCCATATTCAAGTTTATCATTTACAAGATTATCAATACCTACAGTGAAAAAGAGAGAAGGGGGGGAGGGGGCTAAAAACATGACATGCTTTTCATAAAAACAAAGATCAGGAGAAAATTTGATACCTATGTAACTTTCACTCAACTCTTACATCAATATAAAAAAATTGAATAAAAATTTTATAATATTTGTTTCAAATAGTATTTGTTTTATAAAATATATGCATGGAAAACTGTAAGTTTGCTTCTTTGTTCTGAAATATCTTAGAAATAATTTTCTACCCACAGTATTTATTTAAATAAAGTGAGTTCTGTCAGCTATTTTTATTTTGTATTATTTGGCTTTCAAAATAAATATTCACATGATTTAAATGCAAAAAATATTAATTTAAAATTTATATCAAAAGTAAATATGATACAAGCTATACACAGATAAATATTTGGTTTTTCTGAAAACCATTTATCTAAATCAGGGGTTGGGAATGTCCGATCCATGGGCCATATACAGCCCTTGAAATCATTTCCTCTGGCACTGCCAAGGCCTCACCAAAGAGAAGCAGTTCCAGCCATCACATTAAGGGTGAGTTAATTAAATGTTTGAACAAATACAGCAGGCTAATTTTTAAGTTGATAATTTTGTATGGCCCTCGAATGATGTTATAAATATCCAAATGGCTGAAAAAAGGGTTCCTTTCCCCTGAATCCTAAAGCTTAATGTGGCATTTATTTTGTTATTAAAACGCATTATGTTGTAGGTGGAGAGAAGGGCACCGGTGTTAAACTGTAAGGTCAGGCTGGACCTGGGTTCAGCAACCTCCGTACTTGAGTTCTGGCTAGGAAAGAATGCAGAGTCAAGGCCTAAAATACAAGAGAACATTTACTTGGTAATTCACAGAGGTAAAAATATTAATTCCTAGAAGTAATGGACTTAGGAACAAGTTATAGAGGTCAAGAAAGGGCCCTTGGAGCTCAGCAGTGAGTAAGCTAATGGTAATGTGCCTAGAGGTAGGTGAAGGAGAGAGGGGAGGGGGAAGGAAAAGGAGTGGTCCTGCTCCCAGGAGGGAGAGCACACTGGGTGGAGATTTTAGGGGAGATCCCAGGGGAAGATCTTAATAGAATATTCAGAAGGTTTCCAGATGTGTCCTTTCAGTGTCTAGGTCTCCAATGATTGACTGACTGATCAGTGCAAGGGCAGGGGGTCATTATCCAATGCAACTGGTCCTGAGGTCAGCCATGGGATTGCTGGTCTGGTTTTATTGCTTTTCTGGGCCTACAGTGGAAAAACAACTGAATTCTAGATGTTATCTCTAAGGAGGAAAGGTCAGTGGGTCCAAACGGCATGACTAGTGATATGCTAGAGGAAGAAAGATCACCCTGGATGCAAGGTCCCACCCTACAATTGTCCTTTGATAGGCACCCAGAGTTCACTGACCTGGTGACCTTCTGTACCTGGCCTATTGTCCTTGTTCTGCTCATGTCTGTCTAATTGCGTATCACAACTAGATGTCCAATATTTTAAAATTAGAAGTCAGAACTAATACAAAAGCCCTCCTTGGAAGTTACAGGGTCCTGGAAACTTGTAAGTGTGGTAGGTTATTTAAGTGCTCAATATAACTTTGAAAAAAGAGAACTTGCCTATAAAGTGTTGCTTCTTTAGTCCTTCAAAAAAAGGAGAAAATTTTGCAGGAAAAAAAAATCAAACACAAAAGATTAATGTGGACCTGTGAATTTGTGCAAGAAAAAAAAAAGTTTAAAAATGGACATCATTTATTCTATATCACTCAAGTCACTTGGAGCAAGTAAAGGTTGGCAACATTATTTTAATTTCACATCAGAAACTATTTATTTTTAAAATGCTGTGATCCATTTTATGAAAAAGACTATTTTGTTACATGTAATATTATTAGTTTTTAATGGGGTACCTAGAAATTTAGTTCTGTGACTCCCAACCTTTGCTATAGTAACACACAATTAAAAGTCAACTTTTCTACTGCATTCAACTAAGTAATATATCTCAATCTCCCAGCCATGCATAACCTCTTAAAGGATCTTCTGAAATCATACCACATTTACTTTTCTGCATTTTTGGAGTGAGTACTAAGTGAGTAAACTGTCAAACACTGGAGGATAAGGTTTTTTCACAGTGGTATAAGAGGAAAATGGTATATAGCAAAATTATTGAGTATCACATAAACTAAGTTTCATTTAGATTGTATCCTTCAAATGCTAAATGCAAGGGATGTGAAAAAGAACAAACCCGGCGCTGAATTGAAACCCAGGCCTTTCAATTTAGTAGAAAGATATTCAAAAAGCATTTTTAGTGAAGTAGATAAAAATAGAAGTTTGACAACCAACATTAGGTGTGTATGCTCTAGTCATTGAGTATTACTGTGCTATAATAAGAAATATTATTGGTCTTTCTCCCCAGTTCTTGATACCCTTGGAATTTCCTTAGTGATAGGGATATCTTTTGTTATTCATAAGAGACCTCTTTTGAGCAACTGGAGTTTATGCTATTGAGGTGACTTAGGTTGAAGCCCCTAGATAGCCTCCAGGGGAGGCTATTCATCAAAAAGACGGAGCCAGCCGTAGCCAGTTTTGCTCAGTGGTTAGACCGTTGTGTGTCATCATGTGTCCCCCCACCCCCGCCAACTGAACGGCCCAGGAGTTTGATTCTGGCCAAGAGCGTGTACCTCAGTTGCAGGCTCTGTCCCCCTGGTCGGGTGCGTGCAACCAATGGACGTGTCTCTCTCATGTCACTGTTTCTCTCTCTCTCCCCCTTCCACTCTCTCCAAAAAGCAATGGAAAAAATATTCTCTGGTGAGGATTAAAAAAAACAAACCACAAATGATTAGTGGGTTGGAACTTTCAGCCCCGCCCATCAGCTTGGAAAAGGGGAGGGGATTGGGGGTGGAGATTAAGCTGTATAAAAACCCTTGAACAATGAGATTTGATGAGCATCCTGGTTACTGAATGCAACCACAGGCCTGTGCTTAACGCACCTCAGTTCCACAGGGACAGAAGCTCCTGTGCTTGGGGGACCATTCTAGACCTTGCCTTGTCTACCTCTTCATCTGGCTTTTTTTTTTCTTTTTTGGTATCCTTCATAATATTTTTTATAATAAACTGGTAAACATAAGTAAATGGTTCTCTAAGCTTTGTGCGCCATTCTAGCAAATTATGGAACCTGATTAGGAAGTCTTAGGAAACTGATTTATAGCCAGTCAGTCAAAAATGCAAATGACAATCTGGGCAATCTTGTGGGACTCCCAGTATCTGGTATGTGATGCCATCTTCAGGTATTATAAGGCACCCAGTTGGACTGCTGAGAACTGGAGAATTGTTTCGTGGTGTTGGAAAACACTCCAGACTTACCATAGCATTGTTTCTTACTCAGCATTCTGAATTTGTACAGAATTGGGCAACTCTCTGTTTCACGGCCGCCTCCCTGGTTTCAAAAATAGGATGTTAATTAGCCTAAACCAGCGATTTTCAACCTTTTTCATCCCATGGCACACATAAATTAATTACTAAAATTCTGTGGCACACCAAAAAATGAAATAGTTTGGACAATCTGACCAAACAATGGGTATAATTTTGATTGATTTACAAAAAATAATAATAATAGTAATTACTTACCCTTTTGCTCCAAAGTGACTTTTTAAAAAATGTGATGCCTATACTCATATATAAGGATTTCTGATACCAAAAATTAAAAAATCAGACACAACCTTATTATGAGACATGACCGATAAGATGCAACTTTAACCATATATTTATGAGCATTCACACCTGACAGCTATTGATGTGTTGGCTGTTCTCATTTTTTTATTTGACAATCTAAGGGAAAAGAGGTCAGTGCCTCTTTCTAATAATTAGGTATTGAATTTTTTTTTGTTTTAAAAAAGTTATCTAGTTCAAGTTCTTTATGGTCATTTGATTTAAAAACAAGCTGACCTAAAATCTTCTTGATATTTAATCATTTCTTCCATTTTACAAAAGAGGCAAAATATAAAAGTATTCACTGATGATAAGTAGTGCAGTTTCGTTTTTCCTCTCTTCAGTTTAAAAATCAGCACTCAGAAATGGCACTGCATTCTTAGAAGGTATCTATTCTCCTGAAGGTATGGGTGAAACAGCAGCCAGACCATCTATGGAACTGGCGGTGTTGCTCACGTAGGTTGCTTCCGTAAAACAAGAGGACATAAACGTAGTTATACTGGAGTCCAGAGAAGTCTTTCGTTTATTGGTTTATTCCTTCTGTATTAGTCCTGGAGCTAGTGACTAGCAGACACATAATTGCAGTTGGCATATGCCAAGATATCACTGGCAAAGGGGCTGAGAGTGAGCATCTCTCTCTTCCTGCCAGGAGCAACCGTGTTGGCAGGTTACCACATCGAGGGTTGCCTGCCTCTTCTGTCCACTCTTGTGACAAAGAGATCCGTGTCATCTGTCAGTCTGACACCTTTCACAAACACAAAATCCACATGAAAATCAGAGATGAGAAGGATCCTCACTAGAAAGAGATGGTGTATAACAGTCATCTGGGGAGATGAGACTTCTAGAAGATACAGTGCATAGCACAATATGGACAATTGAAGTGACATGGTTGTTGAAAATGCCCATTATTAATGCTGAAGTGACTTATGATACATTATTATTATTATTATTATTATTATTATTATTATTATTTGTTAATCCTCACCTGAAGATATTTTTTTCAAAGCTTTTCAGAGAGACTGGAAAGGAGGGAAGGAGAGACAGAGGAGAGAGAGAGAAAAATCGATGTGAGAGACACATCAATTGGTTGCTTCCCACATGCACTCCAACTAGGGCTGGGGATTGAACCTCCAATCTAGCTACTGAAGTTATCAGATATGGACTCTGATTAATATGTTTTTAAAAATAGATGACAGATATAAAAATTAAGAATCAAATGGAAACTCTAGAACTAAAAATGTAATTACAGAAATGTAAAAACTTAGTAAATGGGTTTAATAGCAGGAGATAGGATTAGTGAACTCTAAAATAGGTCAGTGGAAAACATCAGGCTTACTCAGAGAGCAGAAATGATGGAAAATATGCCAAAAAAAAAAAAGGGAAGAGACATATAAGTCTCAATAAAATGTTCCAATAAGAAATATGATTGGAGTCCTGGAAGAGGAAGAGAAAGACAACAGGCAGTAATCATATTTGAATAGTCACTGGCTGAGAATTTTCCAAAACTGTCAAAAGGTATCAGACCTCAGAGTCAAGAAGCCCTACAACACTGACTAGGATAAATAGAGAGAAAATCACATTAGGTACATCACAGTGAGACTTTGGAAAAACAAAGACCAAAGGATAATCTTAAAAGCATGGAGGCTCAGGGTTGGGGGGCAAGTGTAGACTTGCTACACTTGCTACAAGAAGAAAAAGATATAACTTGGCAAATTGTGAGGCTGGATGAAATTAGGCCTCAAAAGAGTCTGTGAAGCTCATAACCTCCTTGGAAATGCTGCAGCAGATTAACATACAACACATGCAACCCTCAAACTAATCCATACAGGGAAATGGTCAGTTAGATGTAACAAATTATAGAAATTACATAGTGCACATAATAGTTCTCTGTTAACTATGGGGACAATATCTACCAGGAGAAAAGTGCAATAATAAATGGAAATATAGAAGCAATTTTCAAAACCTTTTCATTAGGCTTTAAAAAGGCCATAATTTTGGCTTATGCTATCAATGAATAATGTTGGGAATTTATTTTTGAGAGTTGTAAGAGTAGAAGAGATCTTGTAATATGACCTTATTTCATATTTAAAGAAAGACCATAGATTGGTCAGATCAGTTTTATAAAAAAATATCATAACTTACATCCTTTACAAACTGCAAAATTTTTACCAAGTTTACTTCTTCCATTCATATTTGTTCACATCATTCTCCAACAATAAATATATGTGTCTATTTGCTGGGGTGAATAAATAAACAGAAACAAAAACAGATCAAAGCAGAAAGTTTTCTCTGAATATCATGGAGAAACACCAATGTGCATGGCCATATATGTGTATGTCTATCACTACACTGTAAGTATATCACTTCCATCACTGCCTCATGTGCTCCATTCTCAGGTGAATTTACTGTTCTGGTGGCCTGAACCCTTCTGACTTAACAATCTTGAATACCTCTCTTCCAGCCACTTATTCATGTTCCCCCATTTATTTTGCAGGTATTTGTTGAGCACCCACAGTGTGGGAGGCACTACTTCAGATAGGGTATCTACATGGAAGAGACAAGGTAATTAAGTAAAACACATGGATTGTTAGCTATTGATTAGTGCTGTGGAGAAAAATTAGGTAAGAAAGAGGTCAGAAATTGATGGGATGATGCACCTGTAGACAGGATAGCCCAGAAAGACATGGTTAAGAAGGTAAAGTTAAAGACTTGCTAAAAGTAAAGGAGCAGAGAAATTGGGGGCAAGCATTTCAGTCAGATCATCCAGAAAAATCAAAGGCCATGGGGTAGGAGCAGGGCTGATATTTAAGAACAAGGAGGCCCATGGGACTGGAGCAGAGGGAGCTTAGGGGGGTTATAGGAGATGCCATCAGAAAGATGCCTGGGAGCAAATTCCTAAAGGGCCTTTTTAGGTCATTAAAGAACTTTGGCTTTTACTTTGAATGAGATGGGTGCCACTGGAAAGATGTGTGCACAGTGGTTATATGACTGAAGGTGGATATGAAAGGATCATCTGGCTGCTGTGTAGAGGACATGGAGTGAGGGGGTCAGGGGTGGGAGCAGGGAGACCAGTTAAAGGTTATTAAAATAACCCAGACACGGGACAATGGCACCTTAGCTTAAAGTACTACTGGTTAAATTCTGGCTAGAGTTGACCCAAAGAGGCAAAATATATTTTCTTTTTTGGGTGTCAAATGATCTTTAATTGAAATATTTTCCTTTGTAGTTCTTAACTAGCCAGGCCTGGCACCATCAACATTGCAGCTTACAGACCGGGCAGTCCCCAGGATCTCTTTAATGGTTCCAGAGAGTTCTCTAGCTAAAGATTGGTGCTGCATCTGTCGGGCAATGTTGACAATCTCATCAAAAGTGATATTTCCACTGTGTGTAATGTTCTTTTTTTGTTTTTGTTTTTGCTTTTTTCTGTGTCTCTTAGCAGTTCTTTGAGGGCTTTGAGCATCAGGGCAGAGGCAGAAGGCACTACACCAATCTGGACCTATCTGTTCTGAATGGTCAGTTTCACTGTAATCCTCAGACCCTTCCAATCATTGGTTGCTTTGGCAATGTCATCACCAACCTTTTTCAGAGACAGACCCAGAAGTTCAATCTTAAGGTCCAGGGCAGACATGGCACCAACTTCCCCACCGGTGCAACTCAGGTGTATGACTTGGATTTTGTTGGGGTCAAACTTCAGCATCATGGTGTAGGTGGCTGGTGTGAGATGAACACTGATTTGGACAACCAAAAAATGTTGCACCTAAGCCTCCTCTGAATCAAAAGCTGAAAAAGCCAGAACCAAAAGATTTTGCTGATGGATCAGCTATGTGGAAAGAAAGAAACTAAGGATGGCCATAAGGTTTGGGGGCTAAATCAGCAATTTTCAACCAGTGTGCCACAAAAAATTTTAAAACATGCAGTACCTGACTATTTAGTCAGGGGCACTGACCTCTTTTCCCTTAGGTTGTCAAATAAAAAAATGACAACAGCCAACACAATAGCTGTCTGGTGTGAATGAATAAAAATTATACCTATTTTTTCGTCAGATCAGCAAAAAATATATTTTTTGGTGTGCTGCAGAATTTTAGTAATTAATTTATGTGTGCCACCAGATGAAAAAGGTTGAAAATCACTGGAGATTGTGGGAATGGCAGATTTAGGTGATCTGTTTTGGACACGTTAGGTTTAGATGCTAGATATCTAAATAGTGAATATTATTCTGCATGTCCTATGGCAAAATATAGTTCAGCAGAAAAAGTAATTTATAAGTAAATACCCCTTGTAATTTTTCACAGCTAGTTATTTAGATTTACAATGTGATATTGGGAGATACCCTCATGTATTTGGCTACTCAGCACGCTGTTTTCTCCACCTTCTCACGATGTGAAACTGTCTTTCTGCACCAGAAACAAGGTACATGTGATCCAACCTTGATTAGTCATGAACCTTATGCTCTTTGATAACATGGTGGGCTCCAATCAAACTCCTTCCTGCTACTGATATGTTGGCACTGATATATTGAGTTTAAGAGAAATACTCTTTCTCTAAGTTTCCAAATTTAGTATTATGTAAATCTGTGGTTGCCAGTCACTGTCTTCCCTGACTGCAGGTCGTTCTATGGTAGAAGACCATGAGGACAATACCGGAGGGGCTACTGAGAGGAAGAGGGCTGCTTTGAATCCTGTACCAGCCTCTACTAACACAAGCTTCCCCTGGGACTTCACAGTTACTTTAGTCAGTAAATAAATATGTTTTCTCTTCCTATTCCCCCTCCACTTCCTTCTTCCCCTTCTCCTTCTTTGGTGAGAACTATTTTGAATGGACTTCTCTCATACTAACCAATACAAATAGAATTTCTTCAAGAGTAAAAAGTCTTTAGAGAGTCATTCATTTTCAAATATGAAAGCAGAAGCATATCAGTCTAATGACATAACTTTTGCTGCTTTTTTGCAGAATTTCTTTGAGAAACAACTAAGATTGTGCATTATTAAAAAAAAAAAGCATCATTTTTGAAATTAAAATTTAATAATAATTAATTCAGATTCTTCTTAGAGCCAATTTTCAGCCATTTATATAAGTGGAAGATAAAACTACTGAAGATAAAATAATGTTTTTTCAAAAATTCCTGATCTACATTAAAATCAACTACTTTCATTCACTATCCTAAGTATCTTTTTATAGAAATTCCAAGCCATATGTGAGTTAGATGTTCATAATTTTACCAAACTTCTGGAGTCATTCTTTCTTTGCAGAAAAGACCAAATCTAAAATAAAGTGTCTGTAGAAGCAAGACATGCCCAGGGTTTATTGAACCCACCAATTCTATAATTTGCCTTGAATGATAAAGAATTTTTTATAATAACAATCAAGAGCCCAGAAAACATTCCAAGACAAACTGAGTTAAAATTAAATCAATAATAGATTCTTAGCTAAACTCTGGATTGCTATTATTATTTTTAATCTCCACTGTACTCTAGTTTATAATTATGTATTATTTACTGTATCAGCTGGTGGACAGCTTACCTTCTAAACCCAACCATTAAGCACATAGTTGAAATTCTTTTTATATCTGTGTTGGTTATTTTATAAATGTAACAATGGCTTTGAGATTGGTCCAAAAAGCTGCAAATTTTTGTTTCACGCTCTTTATAAAACTACCAAAAAATACATTTATGTCTATGAGTAAATTCAGTATTCAAATTTTAAAAAGTCAAACATATAATAAGAGATTTCCTTAAAAATGTCATCTATCTTTTGCTGGGGGGAAATAAAAACACCAAATTTTTTAGTTCTAAAAATAAACTTGCCTCACCTCCAAAGAGAACTGTTGCCAGACAATAGTAAATTAAACATAAAAACTTTTAGATAATATCTGGCAGAGATATCACCTCTAAAGGAGTGTGACTGCTTGCCAGGGTTCCTCCCAGCCATCAGAATGAAGATCATTCACAGAGTTTCTACTAAAGATGCTTAACACAAATATGAAAAAACAAGATACCTTTTTACCTTAGGATTTCATGACTCAGAGGCATCAGCATTTTCTTCTAATTTAGTTTTATTTAATTCTTGAGTGGATCTGTAAGTCTAAGGATTAAAATGCCAAAAAGAAAATGAGAGGAGGCCTCAGATAGTGTGAGCTGTAATCTAAACAAGAAGCGAGGCCCTGTGCATTATCCTCATGTGAATGGAGATTCCTTGGATAATGCCTATAGATTGGGTAGGAAAAAAAGCTTTGCACACAGCCGCCCATTGTTCGGTCTTTGTTAGAACTCAGATAAGTAGAAACTTCGCTTTTCAGGACCACTCTGTGAGGACTGGAGAGAGGAATGCCATTGGATCCCAACAGCGTGTAATGTCTTCATTTTCCAGGACTCCTCTGGGAGAGGCCTGGCAGGCAGGGGCAGTCTCCGCAGAGAAAGGCAGCTCCTGAACCAAGTCACTTCCCTGGTAATGAGCACTGTGGCACTTCTGTTATGATAATGTGCTTTTTATTGTCAGGATAGAGCTAATAGAGCTGTGATGACATCACAGGTTCTCTAATGAGAGAAAAAAAAAAAAAAAATGGGAGAAGGGAAAAAAAGCCCCCAGAGACCATGAAATTCCCCAGAGGGTCACAACTAATATTAGCAAAAGTGCAACGGACAGATATGTGACGTATCGCATTAGGGCAAGCATGAAGAAATCACGAAAGCCTTTAAGCCATTATCAACTTCAATCCATCTGGCCCATCTTCCAGAAGGGTAGGAAATAAGAAATAAACAGATGAAGATAATTAATAGTACAAGTTTACTGAGTTGGCTACTTGTCAGGGTTTAGCAGTTTCCTTAGGCGTAGGATTCTGGCATGCTTCATCCTTTATATGACTATCTGTGTATATGCAAATATTTTTAGTTTTAGAAATATGATCACATTGTAATTTAAAATATATTCTAAGGATGCACTTCTAAAAGCCCCAAGATTGTGCCAAACAGCTCTCTAGATTTTACAGCTCTCTAGATTTCCACTACTCAGCAAAAATTACCCGTCTTAGAAAAAGCCAAGTTCATTGTCTTGTAAAATACTGCGGGTATTTATATCACAGTGTGATAAATCTCAGAGAGAAAAGAAAGTGGGTATGAGATTTTTAGATCTATTACACCATTTAACTCAAAGAATGTTTATATGACCCACTGCACAAAGTTTAAATACATGAGGCGGCTTTGATTGTTAACTCCTTGAACTTACTGGCGGAGCAAAGTGAGACAAGACATTTCTAAACAGTGTGTGCTCTGGTGTTGTTATCAGCTATAAGGCACTTTCTGTCTTGTCAGCTGCCTCAGACATCTGCTCAGCTCCATAAAACCTGAACACAAGCGTGGGGTTTGTTTGTTTGTTTGTTTGTAGTTGAAGAGTATTAGTTGATTATAAGTTAGGTCTGTTACTCAAAGTTACAGAAGACAGGAGAATTTCAGTGATAAAGTCAGTTCTCTAGAAAAAAAAAATGTTTGCTTAACCCATTACTCTGTTTCCTAGATATATTTTCATCTAAAAAAAGTATATGTTAAATCATATACTTATAAAGATTTGAGCAATAAAGAAAAGAAAATGGTTCATCCTAGTTCCCCACATAATATAACTACTAGGTCATTTCAGAGTATTTTTCCAGATGTTTATATAAAAACTTGTACATAGTTTAAAGACATAGTAACATGAAATGTTGCACTCCGTCATTGTCCATTAATGTTATTTTATATGTTGCTTTATTCCTTTATAAAGCACCATTTTAAATCACTGCATCATATGAAGATAAGGAAATTCACTTGTTATCCTGTCGTTGATTATTTAAGATGCGAAGTATTTCTGTGGGGCCTGGTTGTAAAGTTAATCCTACGCTTGCTTCTGTTTTCAGGTGTTCTTTCCCACCTTACATAACCCAGGCAACTTTGTCTTCATCTTAATGGGAAAAAGAAGAAAACAAAAAGACTTAGTTTATATATTAGTATTTGGACAAATTGCTATGCTTATTTTTGACTAAGCTTTAAAATTTGTACATGATAAAATAAGCCCAAGATACATGTTATTATTCCAATGCTGAGATTGTGGTCCAGCTTTGTCCTGGGGCCCACAAAGACACTCACTGAGTGTGTTCATTCTATCAGCATGATTCCTGCCAGGCACAGGAATTGACTCTGGGTGGGAGGAAGAGAACAGGATTATGATAACCAGTGTCTTCCTCCCAAGCTTAGCAGGAGGAAGACTGATCAAGCTGTATTTCCAGGGCAATTGCAAACATAAAGTCTCTAAATTTAGACTGGATACACAGGTAGACTCTTAAGGATATAAGGATAAGCTAACATTTACCTTTTGGCCTCTTTCAAACCCTCCTTTCAAACTTTCTACTTCATGCTCTTTATTGGCCACTTTCCATTTGTTGAGTCCTTGGCCCATTATTAATATTCTTGGGGAATTGAAGGCTTGGCAGAGGTGAGTTTTGACTTAGTCATGATCCTATTGCTCCCAAGTCTGCCTCAAACTCCCTCTCCACTGAGACAGGTCTAAACTGAGCATCCTGATGCTCTTGCTATTTGTTCAGAAGTGAGTAGCCACTAAGGACTTCGGCAGTCGGGCCAAATATTGCTGTGGTGCCACCCTGGGGGCTGACAGCAAAGTCACATCTTCATCTGTCAGAATCTAGGCATGGAAACATAATAGACCCCAGACTTATGCAAATATATCTAAATATAATATGATATATATTTATACTGACTATATATAAACATATATATTATAAATATCTATATAATACCTAATATATATGTATATATGTATTTAGTATAAATCTGTACCATGCAATGTTTGGACATGCATGTGTGTGTGTGTGTGTGTGTGTGCATTTATTATTTCAAATCAAATCAACTAGGTGTCCTTTTTTATTTCATTTTGTTTGCTAAAGAGGGCAACCCTAACCTGGAATGCTGTAAATTCTCTGAAGTAACAAACATTATTTTGGGTTTTCTTTGAAGAAAACATGCTAGCTTTCTGTCAGTAAGAATAAACCAAGTTGAGCCAGTTTTTTGTGCTTTGTTTGTTTGTTTGTTTTCCCTTAAACTTTCGTCTATTTCATTTGCAGCGATAGGGGCTATGAGAGACCAGGGCCATAGTTCAACCCTTTAATTTCACTTACTATTCTTTCATCACTAAAAATAATTTTCAGCCAATAACAAATATCAAAATAGAAAAATAAACTATCTGTATAATCTAGTTAATTATTACTTTGTACTTGGTAAAATTAAACTTATTTTATAATATCTTTTGCCAACTGATTAAATACCTGCAATGTGGAGTAACCAATAAAAATGTTTATCTCACAGGCTCCCCCTAATTCAGCCTAGACTTTCCAGCAAATGGCGGCCAGGCCTAAGCTCTGCCTACCCCCTACCCCTCCTCTCTTAAGTTGATGCTTCAAGAGTATGTGCTTACACTCAACATGAGCATGAGTGGGGCTAAAAAAATGTCCCCACTGGATAGATTCCTCTGTTTTTCTGGTGGGTGTAGGGAAGAGGAGGTGGGGAAGCTGCTAGTACACCTGCTTCCTCACATCACCTCAACTTACTTTTTTCCCCTTCTTGATGCAGGACCAGAACTGCAACTACAAGGGCTGGAAACAGGGATCATTCCTAAGCAAGAAAGTGCAACTGTGTTTTAATTCTTTTGTCAGAATTGCTAAAGGCCTGATGGGGCAGGATATGCTTCCACTCCTTCTAGCAAAATTGGGGCTAACAGTTAATGCAGCTCTATCGCCTGGTGGTAACGATAGCCCACTAGTTTTGAACCTGTGTGACTTTACCCTACACTAATGGGCATGGACTGAGAGGGAAGCACTTCCTAGGCTAGTCCTGCTGCCAGCGATTGAGGCCAATACAGTGGCTGAACCTAATGTACTCTTCAAAGCTAGAAGAGATTGAATATAAAGGGGGAAAGGAGGAAATAGTAGGTAAGGGTAAAATAATGAATAAATGAGTTATATAATAAGGGACATTCAGGATCATATTAACACCTGAAAAGAAGCTCAGAGCAAGAGATGATATTGTCTCTTAGCTTAATTATATTAGATTCCTGAAAGGATGAAGCCATCTACTTGCCTAGACCAATACTGCATTTGGAACCTGACAAGGCTGATGGAAGCCTACGAACCAGCCTTGGCTCATCCTGGGAGACATTTTTCATACGATATGATGTTGGACTGAAATGATTATTAATGGTTGCATGGAATTCTAGTAATGTGTCCATATCTTTGAGTTATGTATCATTTTGTTATAAAGGGTCATGGCCAGAGACCAGGGGGTGGGCTATGAGATAATAGAAAATATATATTGGTCTCTGTTTCTGGTTCCTGGCACAGAGCTCCTAAGCCCCTAGTAATTTCTTAAGTGATAAGACAACTAGGAAAATCTCTTGTTCTTATATTGGCCTTTGATCTCTGTTCCTAACACAGACCTCCTGAAACCCTAGATATTGTCAGAATTGAGTTGAACTGTAGGGCACCTTGCTGGTATCATAGGCGATTGCTTGGTGTGGGGGAAAAACTCCACATATTTGGCAACCAGAAGTGAAGTGTTTTTTGTGAGTATTTAAGGAGACTAACAGGGAAGAAACACACAGTAGAGAAGAACAGTGGAAAGCTGAGTTTTTAATTTTTAGATGCCTGTCCAGAATAAGAGTTAAGTAAATATTTGTTGAATTGAACAGAATGTACTTAGGACCAGATAGATGATGCTCGCATCATTCCCACTCCTACTCAAGCAGAAGACTGGCAGCACAAAACATGAAACCGCCTCTCTACATTTTCAATCATTTTTCTTCATAAGAACAAAATAATCTCTAATTAAAGTGAAGTTTATTTATATTCATGTAGAAATAATATGCAATCCCTCCCTCCAAAAAAGACTAGTTCTGTATGATTGCAGTGGCATCTAATCAGTTATAATTTGTATGGTTTCTTTTTTTCCCCCCCCAGAAAACTAACTACATTTACATTATCAGCATGATATATATAAAAATATGTGTTAATGTGAATTCAATCTGAATAATATCAAGTGTTATAAGTTTTATGGAGCAGATTCACCAGGTGGGAGTGCTGTGTTTTTTTTCCCCTTGGAAAGTTTTAAAAAACATTTTGGGAACTTAAGAGCTAGTGATAAGCTTAATTAAAGTGAAACGGGGAAAATATATTTCAAAGAGTTATTTTAAGATACCTACATTTCAGTAAGTCATTATATCAAATAATTATGTTTACTGCAGGAATTTTCAAACTCTCTAAGTTCACTTGGTATCATGATTATTTGTCTTGTTTTCCTTTGTCTGTTCCAGGATTTAAGTTCCTTTTGTTGGACTTACTTTCTCTCCCATTTTGAGTGTTTTGATCAAATGCTTCTAATCAAGATTCTACTCCTAGAATAATGTGAGGCAGACATCACTAATTGTCCCCAGTACTCATTCTTCTTTCCTCCCTTTTGGCAATAGCATCTCCTGGACACATGTTTGTGCCCATTGAAACCACACTTCTCAGTCCTTTTACACAGAGATGTACTTAGAGAAGTATTACTCCATCCCTCACTTCCACTCATTTTTACTCCCAGTTGCCTTCCACTGTGTTTTCAACCCCCATCCCTTCTACCAAATTTTAACCACCCTTTATAAGTAGCCAGTGTCATGAGTTTTTGTTTAATTATTCCTGTCTTTTAAAAATGTATATATATGTATATGTGTATATATATATATACACACACACACATACACACACACATTTATGCATTCATTAACATATATATGTTACATATTGCCAAATTTCCATCCAGAAGGTTGTACCAATTTTCTTTCCACCAGTAGACTTCAAGAGTGTCTATTTTCCCATAGCCCAGGCAAAAGAATGTGCTGTCAGGTTCTTAATATTTTGTCAATCTGATAGGGGAGAAATTTATCACAGGGTAGTTGTATTTTCATAAACAAAGACTATTTTAATATCTTTTTTGTGATTTATTCATATTTTATATCAATTTTTTAGAATTTTTAATGTGATATTCATATTATCCCCAATATTTGCACATATGATGCAAATATTTTCTCTCTATTATTTGTGTTTCAGTTTGCCTTTGCTTATTTAGTTTGTTTTTTGTTTTGTTTGTTTTTTTATTTGTTTTTACAATGCAGAAGTGGGTGTTTTGTAGTTAAAGATATCAATATTTTATTGTATTTGACTTTTTAGTTATAGATAGAAAGGTTTTCTTTGTACCCAGGTTATAAAGGATGTCAATCTTTCTATTAATGCTTGGATGGTTTAAAAAATTTTTTTATATTTAAATATCTGAACAATTTGCAGTGTATTTATTTACACTGCATTTACAGTGTATTTATTTACTTATTTTGGGGTTTGCATCTAATTTAATATTTTTTTTCCAAAAGCTGTTCAGTTGTCCCAGACTGTTTATCCAACAGCTCATTTTTTCCTTCAGTGGTTTTAGAGGGCACCTTAATCACTGCAAAATTTCAATCACTTCAAAATTTCTCTATGTACTTGGCTTTATTTTTGTACTTTTTTTCTATTCTACTAAACTATCTTTCCATTTACATATCTCTATGGACATTATTTCAACAGTGGACACTTTGCAGTGTGTTCTAATATCTACTAGAACCAGTCTGCCCTGATAGCTTTCTCTTTTTACTCTTTTCCTAACAACCTTGAATATTTATCTTTCATATGAACTTAGTATCAACTAGGCCAGTTCCATAAGAATCTAGTTTTCTTTTTTTAATTAAAGTAGTGTTAAATTAATAAATTAACTTAAGGGGATGTGACATCTTTTTGATGCTGAATCATCCAGTGTAAAACAGAGGTTGTCTTTCAAGTAAATTTTTTTTACAATTTTTTATTTACTTATCACTTTTAAAGAGAGAGGGAGAGAAAGAGAAAGAGAGAAACATTAATTTTGTCATTCCACTTATTTATGCATTCACTAGTTGATTCTTATTCGTGTCCAGACCAGGGATCCAACCCACAACCTTGGTGTATGGGGATGACTCTCTAACCAGCTGAGCTGCCTAGCCAGGACCTCAAGTTAACTTTTGACTCTTTGAAGAGTGTACTAATTATTTTCTCCTGTATTAATATCTCCAAAAATGGCCTGGCCCTTTCATTTTGCTTTCATCAGAAACATCGTCTTATCAAAACTAACTTACTGACTCCCAAGGAGCTGTTAAGTCTGTTCCTTATAGTCAGAGCTCTGATTTACCAAGGACTCTTTTTAGTATTTCCACACTTCAGGCTGACTTTCTTTTGGAGGTGATGTTATTCAATGTCTTCTCCTCTCTCCCACACAACGTTCACATATCACTTCAGCAATCGTAAAGGTTTACAACAGGAGCTGAAGAATTACTTCTACTGGAATTTTTTTTAACTTAAGTAATTTGAAGTTTTTAGTGTTTTTTGCCTTCTTGTTATACTGAAGGCATTTCTGTGATTTTATTTATTCTTTTATTGTACTCTATAGTTTATCAGTAAGATACATGAAAGATTTGGATTTTTGGTTACTGACATACCTTATCTACTCACAAGAAAAATCGCTTTTAATTTCCAAGTTAGACAGGACTAACATTCAGCACTTTCAAAAGGATGTATATTACAAAATCCCCCCATCATTAAATAATTCAATCCAGCTTAAATTTGCTCCTCCGGACTAATTTAGAATCTTCTTTTCATCAGTCAATGGTTTGCATCATAATGTTTCTTCTCTCTAAGAGGGGAAGGCAATTCTGGTAACCAACATTTGATGTGCAATTTTGAGTTTAAATGAGTTAACTCCAAGTTCCAAGTGTAAATATTTATTTCTATTCTCCAAAGTCATGTTTTTAATTTGCGTTCTGTGAAGTCTTAGTGGTTCTGTGGAGAGAGAAGAGTGGATATATGGGCGGACTACCACATTGTTTCATCAAAACAGATCAACTTTAATGCATCTTTATTTTGAGTTTGTTATGAGTTATCTTAAGACTATAAAGTCCAAAGCTAAAAAAGAAAAGAAAAAAGAAAATTAAAAAATACATACCTCTAAGTGAATTTATTTCTTTTCTGAAGGTCCTTCTAAATATGCATTGCTTTAAGTTTACATGCATTTCTTAGTAAAGCAGCTCCAATACCACTTGGAAATGGTTCAGTGGAAATAGAATATATGGATAAAGATTATATTAATTACCATGTCACTTTTCTGCCTCTATTTATTCAATTAAATGTTATTGTTAGAGTTGTATATGCTGAAAACGATACAAATCCAAAACTTAGTAACTTAAACCAACAACATAGTTATCTCTTGCAGTTCTGTGGGCTGCCTAGGTCTACCTAGGAGGCTCTCTTCTGTTCTACTTGGGACCCTCTGGGATTGCATTCAGATGTCAGATGAGAAGGAAGTCATCTGGGCATTTGTCTGGGGTGCTGCAATGGCTGGCCTCAACATAGTCTCAGGGACTCTCTCCATGTTCTTTTTATACAGTGTCTCAAGCAGGGTAGCCAGACCCCTTATGTTGTGCCTCTTGGGGCTCTCAAAAGTACAAAAGTGAAAGCTGTCAGGCTTTGACCTAGAGCATGACCTAGAATTGACACAGTGTTACTTCTCCATATCTATTGGTTAAAGCTAATTACAAACCCAGCTTACATTCAAGTGGTGGGTCAATACAAGGGCATAAATACCAGGAGGTAAAGTTTATTGTGGTCTATCTTTGCTGAGCTCAATACCCTGTATTACACGCAGAAGTTCAAAACCAGAAATAGGTTATTTCTCTTCAGTTCTGCTATTTGCACAAAACAAAGCACTCTTTGAATGATTTCCTACTTCTTTACATGTGTTCTGGTTTACCATGTGCTTCCCTGCTCTGACTTCTTACTTTTCAGTTTAGAGTTGTTTAGATTGCCAGGACCAATGGCCAAACCAGAAACATTTTTACCAGGCAAGCGTTGTTTTCTGCAAAATGTCTTTTAATGCAGAGGATGCATCCCAAAAGTGTGCCTTACTTGTGACTTTCTTTTTTTCTAGTATAAATAGAAATTACATAAAAGAGTCAAAAGGCTTGACAGCTGGGAATCTGTGTGTTTGTTATTGCAGCATTTGCTTTGTACGTAGTATGTGATAAAACATGCTTGTATTGGGATGAATTCTACAGTAAAATCCTTGTGTTCCATGTTTCAGCTAAGTCCAGTGAGAAACTTGGCCTAGACAGGATTTCTTCTTTCTTAATCATTTCATTCGTCCTAAACAGTGGGACAAAAGCTCTATTTAGGTTATGAGCTCCCTGGTCTAGGGTAACTTGGTGTGGAAGCCCTGGAAACAGATCTTCCCTCCAGCTTGGAAGTTTATAAAATAACGTCTCCAGCTGAATACACCCCGCTCTTTGTTCTCAGCAAGCCCTATCAGAATTATTCTAGTACTGAATACACTAGGACTTCCACCACCACATTCTGTGTCTGAGCACACTCTGTTCAATTTCATATTCTAATGATTAGGTAATGTACCAAAAACTACAAAAGAATAATTAGTTCAGGTTTTAGTTGACAACTTTTCCAAACCGTATTCTTTTAATCAACCATGATATTAAAGAGATACTTCTTGAACAGTTAATTTTACATTTCATTTTCAATCTCAAAATCTTGCCTGCAGATTAAGAAGTTAGGGGTGTGTAGTAGCTAGATTTTATCTGGTGGCTAAATCTGTAGTATATATCCTATTAATTTTTGATGTGTGCTTGTGGCTCCTTTAAACAGTGGGAGGGCCTACCAGTTAGTGAACTAGTAAATTTTCTCCTGAACTTATCTCAGTAGGATTTTTCTCTACTGAGCATTTCACAGCAGCCTATCATCCGTTGTGTGGGCAGGTGTCTATTTCAGCAATTAGATACTGGTGGTATTTAACAATATCAAAAGTAATTTGAAGTTAATGCTAACTTCGACTATAAGCTACATGTGAGTTTTCCTCCTAAGGACATTTTTTCTATGAGTATAAACAAGAACAAGCAGTTATCTTCAACTAGAAGAAAGGACGCAGCTCCCTGGCCCACTTCTCTCCCGAGTCAGCGGCGGTAGGCCCGTTACTCTGCCCAGGCCTGGGTGAGCCTCCTCAGGCCTTTTTTAAGCAAAGGCAAAAACATAAGCAGCCAGGAGTTAAAAATCACATCGACAAGCGGATGTGTGTGACGAGCTTCACCACTGAGAACACATTCATTTATAACTTTGAGGTTTCGTTTACGTAGCTGTGTAAACTAACCAGTGGTAATTAGGTCAGATACTTTAACTGGGTAACAACTAAAATTTGTTTCTCAGGAGGAAAACTGCAAAACAAGTCTGAAGATCAGGGTTAGATCTGGTTCTGTAGGCGCACGCACACACACGCACACACAATGCACACGCACATGCACCCACACACGCATCCACACACATGCACACACACACACGTGCACACACATAGTTTCTCTACCATTTTAACTTTATTCACCTTAAACCTGACTGCTCTGAAGTTCGGCGGGCTTCGCCTGCTGCCTGCCGAGCTGACTTGACCTTGGACGCTCCCCGGGAGCCCTGTCGCGCTCTTGCCCGGCCGCCTGCCCGCCTCATCTGGCCCTGAACGAGGGAATGCCCCTTTGTGTCAGCGAGACCCCGCTTCTCGCCAGCCTTTCTCTATGACCCTTTCCCCTGTCGGCTCAACTCTATTTCTTTGTAGCAGTCATTTTAAAAGGAAGATGAAGAAAAAGAAAACACACAAAGAAGAAATGACAATTATTACTAATCCACATTAACTACCCTCTTAGAATGCTCCAGGTACGTCCATCACACTGATTTATTCTGTATTACTTTGTGTTGTGTTACATCACTGCAGGCTAGTGATGGTCAAAAAACAAGAAAGTGCATATGTAACTACAATTAAAAGGGAAAATAGGTTAGTGCCATGCTCATAAGAAGATAGGCAATTCTTACATAGTACTTTCTATATGCTAAGCATAGTACTTTCTATATGCTAAGCTTTACTTTCATTAAGTTAATTCTCAAAACACCTCTCTGAAGAAGATTCATTTACTTTCCACCTTTACAGGTGAGCAAACTGAAGTGCAGAAAGGTTAAGTACCTTGGCCAAGGTCATACAAGAAGAGCTGAGAGCTGAACCTGTGTCTAGGGAGAGATCATTATTAGGAAAGAAAGTGAAGTGAAACTAGAATTTGTTTAAGGACATCAGATACCTTGCTGGGTACTTGACACATATTATCCCATTTACAACTCACGGGAACTATATTCTAGAGGTATTAATTGACTCATGTAGACATGAAGAAACAGATTCATAAACTTAAAAAAAAAAACTTGACTAAATACAACTATTAGAATGCAGAACCATGTTTAAAACTTGGATCTATTTTATTCAGCAATTTCTTTCTACTGCACCTTGTAATATTGATGGTTTTTTGAGCAGGGTACTAAAATGAGCTATACTCAGCATACCAAATATGGATGAGTGTATTGGGTGGAGGGACCTTAAAGACATAGAGAATATTATTCTGTGGTACACAGATGCAGACCAGCAGATGATACATCATAAGCAGTATCCTTGGTGTATTTTTCCTGGTAGGTGGCGTACCAGATGGTTTCGAGTAAGGAGTAGCCTGAAGAAACATGAAATTTTTTTAGGAAGACAAGCGTAGAAGACTAACCATGTGGTGTGTGTTTTTTGATTAAATTTATTGGAGTGACAATGGTTAATATGAACATATAGGTTTCAGGTGTGGGTTTCTATGTTATAAGATCTGTATATTGCACTGTGTGCCCAACACCCAAAGTCACATCTTCTCCCGTCACCGTATATAAGGACCTCCTTTAGAATGATGTGGTATTGAGCATGCTAAAAATGGCATAACTTCCAGAGCTGAAAGCTAATTGGATGTAGAATGTAAAAGAAAATAAATCATCTAGTTCAAGGCTCAGTTTTCTGAGTGGGTTACTGGGTAGAGAAGCAGGTTTGGGGCAAAAGATGATGAGTTCAGGCTTCTGTATGTATTATTTTGAGGCACACATGGAGCAGAGATATCCCCAAATAGTTGGATGTATAGGTATGGCTCTGGAGATTAAAATTTTGGAATTACCATCATAGAGGGGATAGCTGAAGTTATGGCACCAGAAGAGTGTGCTCAGAAAAGTCATGCAAAGTAGAATGATCCTCTGCTTTAAGTGCAACAAAGTAGTTTCAGTGAAGTCAAAGAGATAGAAGGCAGATCTTAATAGGTTTAACATTGCCTAGGCAAGGAGAAAACGGATATTTGCAGGAGATTAATTAGGCCACGGATTGAGGATCAGGTTAAAAGCCAGGATAAGGATCAGAATTCTGTTGTCATTATTGTTGTTTTTCAGTGGTCATGGTGATGGTTTTTGTTTTGCTTCATGTTGCCATTTGAGGTAAAAACAAAAACACACCAAAAAAAAACACGCTGAAATTATTTATGATGTAGCAAGTAGCAAATACAGAGTGAAATGCTGAAAACTGGAAAGATAGGAGCTAACTCATGAAACAGAGAAAACTTTTGGGTGACTGAGTCAAAATTCAGGTTGAGGTATTAGCTTTTAA
Organism: Miniopterus schreibersii; assembly: GCF_964146895.1. Classification (NCBI taxonomy): domain Eukaryota; kingdom Metazoa; phylum Chordata; class Mammalia; order Chiroptera; family Miniopteridae; genus Miniopterus; species Miniopterus schreibersii. The sequence continues at coordinate 44,980,753 of NC_138107.1, forward strand.
AGGAAAATTAAAGATTTCTTCATCTGAAACTGGAAGAAAGTGAAGGAACAAAATGGATTTTGAAGAAATGATAGTTATGGAAGTAAGAAATTGATTTAGTTGGCCCTTATTTTTCTTAGAAGAATTGTAGGTAAATTTATCTTCTGAGAAGAGCTAGAGAATGAATTATTATATAATAGAACATTAACTATATTCAATATAAGCAGCAAGAATTAGGAAGCCACAGCCCCATGGCATAGGTACTCTATCAAAGGGGAGTGCAGCTTCCAGCAATGTGCACCTTTTAATTAAAGGATTAGAAAACCTCTTGAAGTCAGAGGTACTCCAAATTCCCTACCACCTGACAACTCAGTTTTATTTTGTTGTGCAGGAAATTTCAAATACTTTAAGACTGAAACTGAAAATAATTGTTGGTCAATGAATTAAGAGTTGGAAAGCTCTCTATATATGATTTGGGCCACCTTCTCTTTATGGGGTAACTTCATATTAGAATCTTAGCTAATTTTAAGAAATTAGATATAACCTTATCATACCCAAATCACATTTCTCTCAGAATTTTTACTCCTTTTGACAGATTCTAGTACCTACTATTAGAATTCCAGGTCTGCCTGACCGGCATGGCTCAGTGGTTGAGTGTTGACCTATGAACCAGGAGGTCATAGTTCAGTGATTCCGGGTTGGTCAGGACACATGCCCTGATTCCCAGTAGGGGGTGTGCAGGAGGCAGCTTATCAGTGACTCTCTCTCATCCTTGATGTTTCTAGCTCTTCCTCTCCCTACTGTCTCTGAAATCAATAAAAACACATTTTAAAAAAAATTCCTGGTTTAAGACAGTTTATTACACCCTTTTCTGTAAAATGTATTCTAGAATGAGATTCACTTGAAAACTGAGATAGAAATTTGAAATGGTTCTGAGTTATTAACAAATAATGAGCAGCATCTATGATTCATTAAATGGAATTTTTCACCCAACACAATCCTGACATTTGTGTAAGTCTTTCTTTGGCTTTGTAACTAATGAAATAGTCATATCACCTTTGGTGCTTAAAAATCCCTGAGTAGCTCTCTATAATATCTTTGAATATTTAAGAGATGGGTACATGACACAGTTATTTCTGGGCAGAGCTGACCCAGCCAGTATGGAAGAAGGTTTGATAAATTATTTCTTGAAGGACAAGATTTTTTTAAATTATATGTTTTTATTTATATCAGAAAGGAAGGGAGAGGGAGAGAGAGATGGAAACATCAGTGATGAGAGAGAGTCATGCATGCCCCCTGTCTCATGCATGCTCCCCACTGGGTATCAAGATTGCGACCCAGGCATGTACCCTCACCGGAATCCAACCTAGATCTCCTGGTTCATTGGATCAGCACTCAACCACTGAGTCACGCTGGCCAGGCTCGAAGGACTAGTTTTTAAACATAAATTTCTAGGACCTTTCTGATTTTCATCATAGAAGCCAATGTCTATGCTTGTATTAGTTTGTGAGAACTTGGATTTCTACATCATCAATATGTAATGGAATTGTATTTTGTTGTGTTTTTATTTAATTTGCTAGATAATTTAAGGCAAACATTAAATTTGACTGTCATTGTTACTAAATTGACAATTATTTTACTTATTTGACTGGTTATTTTGACAGCGGACATAAGCAAAATCTCCCCAGGGAGTCCAAGATAATTTATGCTGACATTATACTTTTCATGCATTGAGCCAAATCTTATTTAACTAGCTATTTTACATCTAGTGACAGCAATAGACATTATCAACTCATTAAAATTCAATATTGAGCCACGCACAAAGTCGTCTCATCCCTTATCTTTAAAATAACCATAGCTATTGTATACAAACAAATAAGCACACATATATATACACTAGCATTACATATACTTTCATAATGACTTTTCTAAGTAACTAAATCACATAAAAGCCAAAAAAAGTTTCTTTTCTGGTATTTAAAAAAAATTTATCTTTATTGTTGAAAGTATTACAGATGCCCTCATTTTTTCTCTGTTGACCCCTCCTATTCCACACCAACACCCCTGCCCCAGGCCTTCATTTTTCTGGTATTATTTAGAAAGTGTACACAAAGATGGCATTTCTTACAAGAATGGAGACAAATTGGTTTTATGCTCTTTTAGAGTATATTCTGGAATAAAAAATGACTGGGTCAAATTTGGTCACTGAGCATACACATTCTAAAGCCTGATAATTTTTATCATCTGGCTAGTGATAGAAGCATTTTTTATTACAGTTTAGAATTGGAATATATATATATACACACATATATATGCTATATTTTATATTCTTTTTTTCCATCTGCTACAGATTTCATTACAGCATTCTTACAAATAGTAGCCATTACTTTAGTCATAAAGTCTCAATCTCTTCAAAACATACACTGAGAAAGACAATTTAACAATGGGCATCTTGTTTTCATTGTTTAAGATTACTTTAAAGCAAATCATTTCCTTGTCAGTCCTTTTGCCCAGCACCTAAGTTATATCTGCAAATAGCTTCCATGATAACCATTTGTTTACATGTCCACTTGAAGTAAAATGTGGAACATTTTCCAGTTGCATATAAGGAGACCCCAAAGTAGAAGACAGAAGTTTTTCTGTTATCAACTGTCTGACTCCTATCTCCCCCCTTATAAAAGACCTTTTAAGTAAGCCTATTTTTGTCCGTAATCAAATACTCAAGAAGTGGTCCTTCAGTAATGTACATGTACTTCCTTCCCTTGTTAGAATTCTCTCTCTAAGCCAAGATCCTCTGTTGACCTTTAGCTCAACAACCTTCTATAAACTGTAACTCCCTTTCTGCTGTTTTGGATTGATAGTAATCTCTCTGCATATGTATTCAAGTATACAGTGACGTGGTTGCCAGTGTTTCAAATGCCAGCGGAAATGCAATCCACTGCTACAAGGAAGCACTTATGAATCCACAAAGACTAAATGGCTGCCGTTGGGAATAAGTACTTGTTATATAAAAGGTTTGGCAAACATACATGCTTAGAGGAGTTAGTCTAATGAATTTCATCAGCACTTACCAGATGTGATATCTAGAAATTTGTCAGGTGTTTGCACAAGTATATATTGCCCAGAAAAAACTTAGGAATAAATGAGATTGAATTCCCAAATTAATTAAATTTTATTTTGGTAAATAGGACTGGTTTAGAAAAATCTAAAAACATTTATTCATGCCCAGCCAGCATGGCTCAGTGGTTGAACCAAGAGATCAGGGTTCATTTCCTGGTCAGGGAACATGCCCAGGTTGTGGGCTCGATCGCCAGCAAGGGGCTTGCAGGAGGCAGCTGATCAATGACTCTCTCATCATTGATGTTTCTATCTCTCTTTCCCTCTCCTTCTTCTCTCTGAAATCACTAAAAACATACTTTTAAAAAATAAAAAATAATAGCATTTATTCATGCTCACCAATGTACATTTTTGCCAATTCATCGATGCTTTAACAAAGATCACAATTTATTTGTAAAACATGTTATATTGGAAGTTTTCAATATGCTTAAAACACACAGTATTAAATATAAAATGAAGAAGAAGACATACGAAGGATCATACCCATGAGCTATTTGCTAACAAACATTATTATATTTTTTTATTTTAGAAGTTTTAGGTTAACTTTTTTATTGTCTTTTGAACTTCTCTTTTTAAAAAAGGTCAGAGACTGCTTAAAATTAATATGTTCTTCCTCAGTTCAAATGCTAAACTGGTTTCTTGGAGTCAGTCTAACAATATATCCAATAATTAGAAGAGGAAAGGGAAAGTAGACAGTCATTTTAGGTGTTAACACCAGAGAAATTTCATCATCCAACAAAGAAAAGAAAAGACTGTCTAGAAAAGACTTAGGTTGAATTACGTGTTGCCAACAGTTCAAAGAAATCAAAGTAGGATTAGTATTAATGACAAAACAAACATGTTGCATTGTCTTAAGCATAAATGAGGTACAGAATATCTGTATTCACTGAAGATCAAAGAATAATTTTCAATGGAAGTACAGCATACTTTCCAAAAAACATGAGAAACCTAAAAGGAGACAGAGTCCAAATTTCATTTTTTTCTTCATGTGATTCTTTAATAAAGATGGATTGAAATACTTTTTGAAGGTGTCATATTTATGTGTTGAAATGTGTAATCTTATTATTATAGACTTTGCAGCAGTAAAGTATCCTTTTTAGTGTATGTTCTGACTTGTTTGTAGAAAGAAATATTTAAACTATCAGAGTAGAGTTATAGGAAAACAATAAAGGCTTGCAGACACTGTTGTAGCTTGAATTTTTACCCCATCTCCAAAGTGGGCAGCTGGAGATAAGGGTGTTTCTCAGAACACCTTCAATCTAAGAAAGCCAAGACAGAAACATCCTTAAGAAGATGCCTTTGGCCTATACCAGAAGGAGAAGGTTTAGATATGGAGTAGGATGCTTAATCTTGAGACCTTATATTTTGGAACCTCTTTTCATTTTATATCACCACATTCTCACTTGTCAGTGAAAATGCACTTTCCCAAATGTGCCATGGTCCTTCAACCCAAGGGACCATCTATCAAGTTTGTTTTCACTATTTAACAAGCCCTGTTTCTTCTCTACTCCTCTTTTTGTTTTCTTCACACTTATTTCATTATTTATTATCTCACTACAGAGACTTTCTTGACCTTAAGCCTTCCCCAGACTGGGTTACATGCTTCTCTATCTTATATCCTACTTACTAAACAATATTACCATTATGTGCTTGCTTAAATTCTCAAATTCTTTTGGTGTTATAAGTAGAGTAAAAGTTTGATGAATGTCATAAGACAAAACTTCCCTGGAAGTTTTCAATCCTGGTCCACAAGTGGATTTTTTCCACCTAATCATCTCAGTTTGGTAATGGGTCTTTTAGACTCACCAAGAAGTAGAGACTGGGCATAGTCACATGTTGAATATATTGGTTCCTTTCAAGACTCCCATTGACAAGAAAAGTCCACAAATAGTAGTCACCATCCAATAAGGTGATAACAGGTATGGTAGAAACAATGATATGTGTGACTTTCTTTTTACATTGTCTTGTTGTCCTATGATTCCGTCCAATGTTTTAATGCATATGTTAATAGAGATGGAGGTGAAGACTGAAGCTCAGAAGGCAGTTGTGTTCTCTTGTGAGAAAAATCAATATTAAAATTAGCTGAGTTCTACTTCAGAAACTCCCATTCAGTATTCTTGTAAACCTAAATAGAAAGAGAATTTTGTAAAACAAATTAAAAATGACTTTCCTAAATACAATACTGTGTTATTAAATATATAGAAAACCTAAAAAATGTTGGTATAATATTTTCCCTAGTTCTTCATTCAAAAGAGCACTGTAGAGCCCGGTCAGGCGTGGCTCAGTGGTTGAGCAGTGGCTTATGATCCAGGAGATGGCAGTTCGATTCCTGATCAGGACATATGCCTGGGTTGTGGGCTTGGTCCTCAGTAGGGGAGGGCGTGCAGGAGGCAGCCGATTAATGATTCTCTCATTATTGATGTTTCTATCTCTCGCTCCTTTTCCCTTCCTATCTCTGAAATCAATATGTATATATATATATATATATATATATATATATATATATATATATATTAAAAAAAGAGCACTGTGGATGTTGGAAAGTGAGTGAGTTCATGGAGATGAGCATGAGACAAAGAAGCACCTTGTAGAACATGGCAAGTAGTTTTAATTATATTCAAAATACAATGGAAAACTATTGGAGATCTCTAAGTAGAGAAAGATACAATCTTATTTGAATCTTAAAATGAATATTTTAGCTGCTTCAAATAGCATAAGAAGAAGTGGAGGGAACAATTTGGAGGTTATTATAGTACAGGAGAAAGCTGTGACTAGGATGAGTGAAATGGTAATAAAGATAGATGGGGTGGTAGATGAACTTAAGACCTCTGATGAATTAGAATAATTAATGTGGAGGATTAAGGAAGAAAAAGAATCAAGGTTTCTAGCTTAAAACACTAAATAAATACTGATGCCATTTTCTGGTAAGGGGAAGACTGAGTAGAAACAAATTTGAGAGAGAAAATCATTTACTGGACATGTCACATTTGAAATGTGTATAAGAAATCTAAATGATGTCAGGTAGGACCTGACATGTGGCTTGCACTGGAGATATATAGGAGAAACACCAGCTCTTTTTAAGTATCATCTAAGGCCATGAGAACGGGGTAATATCACAAAGAGATAGAAAAGTCCTAGAAGCAAATACCAAGGTTCTTCAAAACCTATCTCAAATCCAAACACTTCCCCATCTAATCTTTGCTACAACAGTCATTGCTCACTTTGCTTATTTCAGGTCACTATCATCTCCCATCTATTTTCATTCTTGCCTCTTAAAGTCTGTTTTGTAACCTAGGAGTAAGATGATCCTGGGGAAAATTAAGTCAGATGTACTCTAAACTCTCCTCACATCAAAAAACATGATATTTACTTCCACCAGCGAGAACCTACCTGATCTGACCCACATTTAGATCTTGGACTTAATCTCCTTCTACTCTCCCCTTCAACCAGTCAGCCAGAGGGCTCAGACCCACCGTTGTTTATATCCACCAGGAGTCCATTGCCTTAGTGCCTTTGAGCTTGCTGTCCTTTCTGCAACATTGCTCCCCTGGACATGTGTGTGCCTCAACTTTTTTATCTTAGTTTCCACTCATATATTACCTCAGTGATTTCTGCAAAACCCAAGGCCCATCTTTATTGGCATGTGATCTATTACATGTTCTGGACTTCAATATTTTTTAAAATATATATATATTTAATATATCTTTATTGATTTTAGAGAGATGAAGGGAGAGGGAGAGAGAGAGAAATATCAATGATGAGAAAGTCGTCATTGATCGGTTGCCTCCTGCACGCCTACTGGGGATCGAGCCCACAACCCAGGCATGTGCCCTGACCCGGAATCGAACCTCGATCCTCCTGGATCTTAGGTCGATGCTCAGCCACTGAGCCATGCCCGGCCGGGTGGGATTCAATCTTAATAGGGCCCATTGCTTAGTTTGATGCATTGCTGTTCCTGTCTTAAAATTCTTAAACATATTTAAACAAAAGGCCTTGACTTTTTATTCTGCACTGGGCCCCAGAAATTATGTAGCCGGTTCTGGAACACTGAGCTCTCATCCTCTCCATACTTCCTACCCTGATTTATTTTTTCTCCACAGTATACATAAATTTTTAACCCACCGTATTTTATTATTTGATTATTGTCTCCTTCCATCAAAACTTCATAAGAGCAGGAGATCAACAATTTTTCATTGTTGTGTCTTCAGTGCCGCTATGACTGGCACACTATAGATGCTCAGGAATGATTTTTGAATAAAAGAATAAATAAATGATTGATGTCAGGAATTATGATAGAGAAGCGAGAACAAGGGAAGGAAACTGATGGAATAGTCAGAAGGGGGAGAAACATCAAGAGCGCTTTCAATGAAAATGTAGAAAATAGTGTTCCAAAAGGAAGGATAGTCAAATGTGGTGGAAACTACTGAGGGGCCAAACCATAATGAGGCCAACACAGTATTTGCTACTGATCTTGAAAAGAGTGATCTACCTAAGCATAGTGGTGGGGATCAAAGACACGTGGGAATAAGTTGGAGAGAGCACATAGAATATAAGAATTGTTTTTTAATAAATTAGAAAAATCTCTACGGTGTTGATTTATTTATCATGTACATCCCATGGATCCATCTATCCAAACAGAGAGCACAATTGTAGTCATGTAAAACTGACTTCCACAAAACTTATTTTTATCCTAAGCCTATAAAACGCCAATTAATACAGCACTCTTTCTAGACTTTACTTCAATCTCTGTTATTTTTAAACACTTTTGGGGGAAGAGATGAAAAAGTATAAACATTTTCTCTGTTTTCAAGAGCTTTCAACATAATTATGAAATACAACAAACATCAAGTCAAAAACCTGAATTTAAATAACATTTCGAGGCAACACAGAAGAAATACCACAAATGTTATAAACAACAAATGATTTGTTACCAACCATAATTACAGTTGAGGATGCAGAGGAGAAAAAGATTGGTGTGGTTAATCAAAATTTTAAAATAAAGGTAGGTTTTTAAAGTAATTCAAAAGAATGAATATCATATTTGTAGACAGAAAATGTTAAAAAATATTCTACATCTTTGGAGGAACTGAGATTAGGAAAAATTAGACCAGAAAGTTTAAGATTGATTGAGAGAGCCAGATTTTGAACAAAGTTAGTTTGGAATGGAGAGTTTAGGAAGATGAGAAATTGAATAGATTGGTAATTTACATGTGACTGTAGGAACAACATGATGTAATAAAAATAATATTTGCTTTGGAGCCATAGAGATGTATATTTGTATCCTGTTGCTGCTCCCATAAAGTGAGTAATTTCAGACTGTGTAGAAACTCAGTATCTTCAAGCTAGAACACATTAAATATGGCATAATGCTATTTAATTTATAGGTTTGATGTAAGGATTAAATTCACTAACCTAAGCAATTTAATGCACATGATATATAATTGGTTTCCAATACATAATAGTTAATTCCTACACATATCCAGCATCATGTTACAGATATTTTAAATGTTTAAGATTTGCTGTTTATTATCTAGGTAGAGGGGAATAATTAAAGATTTCTAAATAGGCAGGTGTTAAGTTCAAACAGGGCATTTTAAAAGATTAGTCTGCTTTTATTCTGCAGAAATTTAGAACAGAGCCTGGCCAGAAGCTTTATGGGAAGGTAGACATAGATTAATAAAGATGACTTCACTCTGAACTTATGTCATAGTTCTATTCAATATATTAATGATACTCTAATCTTTACATATGCCTAAACTATTAGCCCCAGCAAGTATTTTCCTTCTTTAATACTTAATAATGATTGAAAGGGCATCTCTTACATGTACAACATGATGAATTTTTACCAAATGTACAGTCCTGATAATTTTTACCAAATGTACAGTGCATACTACCTAGATCTAGACATAGAACATTTATCAGCCACATGGATATCTTCTTAGTGTTTTCCCTCAGCATTAACCTTCACTTCTCCAAAAGGTAACCACTATTCAGTAATAATCATCCTAAATATTTTGCTTAGTTTTGAATTTTATCTAAATAAAATCACACAGCATTCACCTGTTTGTGCAGGGCCTTCTTTACTTTATAGCTGTAAGAGTCACCTACATTGATGCATGTAGCAATAGTGATACCATTTTAAGTTATTAATAATAGGAAAGGAGCAAAAGAGAGGCCAGGCCTTATGAGCATGGCCATTTGGGCAGCTTCACCAGGAAGCTGCAACTTTACACTCCCCAGGGAATCATGGGTCCAGTTCATTCCCTACAGATTACTGGAGGAAGGAACTAGGCAAAGAGGAAATGGGTACATGCACAGTGAGTGGGAATGAAGCAGGGAAGGCTCCTGTCAATCAAACCTGGGAACAGAGATTATTGACTAGAGGAGGCAAGATCAATACAAACCCTTGAAAGTTTGAGAATACAAAATATCTTAAGCAAAGGAATTCTCGCTCTCTTGGCTCTTGGCTCTCTGGTTCCTTCAGGTTTGCTCCTATCCGTGTTCCATCTATAGCTAAGCTAGCCTGAAGCGAGACTGGACACTGCCCCAACGTGGAGCAAAAACTGGGCAAGGGCTTTAATCCTAGCTCTGCTGAAGTCACAGCTATGCTAATTCCCTGGCTGGTCAGAGGGAAATGGGACCTTGGAAACTCAGGTATTTAATTCCACAGAAATAAAGTTTTCTACAATATCTCATCCTCCTGTGTGAGTCTCAGAAAATTATTTTTCTAGTGACATCATAAAAAGTCCATTCCTACCATCAACCAATAGGGATGAGGAGAGCTCCCCACCAATAACAGAAGCTCATTCTTTTTCTTTGCTGTTTAATATCCCATTGTATGAATATATCATAATGTTTTATAACTGAGGTATAGGTGCTTCCAATTTTTGGCCATTATGAATAACATTACTGTAAACATTCTTGCACATCTGATTTGGTGTACAAATGTATACACTTCTATTGGCTATATATTAAAATTGAATTACCTGAATCATACATAGTATGTGTTAAGGAGTATCAGCTAAAACAATCCAGATAATTTATAGATAAAGCCTCTAGAAGATAAAAAGGGAACATATTTTTATAACCTTATGGGAAGCAAATATTTCCTTAATTTTTTAAAATAAACCACTAACTACAAAGGAAAAGATTGAAATGTTGATCTTCACTAAAATTAAGAATTTTATTTATCAAAACTCACATTAAAGAGAGTGAAAAGCAAGACATAATGGGTGAACATGCTTTGAATTAATTTATCCAACAAAAGACTCATATCCAGAATATCTAAAGAACTCATTAACACTTCAAAACACACACACACACACAACCAGACAATCCAACTTAAAAAAGTAAAAGACCAAAAGGAAAAAAAAAAAAAAAATCAAACAAGCTCCTCACAATAGGAGCTATCCAAATTGCTGAGAAACATATGAAAAGGCACTTCACTTTATTAGTAATCAAGAAAATTCAAATTAAATCCATTATAAAATATGACTACTAACACACCAAAATATCTAGAATGAAAAAGGTTGACAATATCCTGCACTGGTAAGGGTATAAAGTAACAGACTCACATGCTCTGCTGATAGGATCGTAAGTTGATACAACTATTTCATTCCTTTTTTTTAATATCATGTGGGTCATGCAAAACATATCTTCATGCTGAATCTAGCTAGGACTGCTGATTTTCAATCTCTGAGAACTTCTTCATGTAACAGATATGGACCCTGAGGCACAAAGAAGTTAATTGAAGTTTAATTCAAGGTCAAATAGCTAGAACGCATGTCTCCTCCTGCTCAATTGCTGTTTTTTTCTGCCACACAGTGTGGCTTTCTCTAAATGACTAGACAGGAAATGAAGAGTAAAGTATAATGCTTTGAAATTTAACATATTTCTCATTGTGCAAGTAAAATCCATTTCATGCAATCTTAAATGAATAAAAGGAATTTAAATCAAATGTATTTCAATTCTGCTAAGGAAGTTTTAGGATTAAAATAATAATAATAGTAAGCCCAGAACCACCTATTAGAGATTAGAATTTAGAAGGTTCAAACACAAAAGCCTTTCATAAAAAGATATCTGGGTATTAGTCACCATTGTTTTCATACATTTGAAAGAACTTAATAACCCACTTAATTATTTTTTTTCTGGAGTACAAATGAACTGTTCCAAAAAGATCAATTAAATAACAGGAGTGAGAGGCATCTTTTTATTATAGGGGTTTCTTGAGAATTTACTGCATTAAAGTTAATTCCCTTGCCATTATTGAGGAAATAGTATGGTTGTGTTGGAGTTTTAAATTTTCTACTGATCTAGGAACAGAATTTCTTGGCAGGTTAAACAATAGGCTCTTTGGAAACACTGAAGTAGTCTTAAAAAAAAGGATGATCTTTAAAATTGGTCCATCTTTTACCAGAAAGAGAAGGTTTTTTTCTCACTGCAAGAAAGCTTTTAATTTCACATTTAGTGAGATGAATTATTATTTTCTCCTACACAGGAATTTTATCTATGAAACCTTGAACAAAATGGTTATATTTTTAAATGCATAGATATAAAATTAGGTATAATTAGAAACTACTACTTCTTCAGACATTTTCTAGCTAAATGTCTCTTCCATCTATGGTGTTGAATTTTTATCTGCTTGTAATTAAAATAAACAATCTTAAGCTAGTAAATCAGAGAGACCATCTAGAAGGCTTTAAAACGGCCAGTGAGCTTCTCTAAATTTCTTAGAGGATGTTTAAATATTTCAATGATACTGAAAATTTTCAGCTCACTGATGCAATTCTACCAATCTCTTAAACAATAAGTACAAATCATGTCCAATTAGCTGGAGCCATCATTTTGAAAAAAGAAAGAAACACCACAAGTGACCACAAGTACACAGGAGAGTACTCTTCCTGTGGGACAATAAAAGAGCACACACTTTCTCACAAATATTAGTTCACATATAAAATGATCCACTGTGCTTTTCCCAATTTGACAAAACTAAATGTGTTAGCTGTATAAAGGGCAGGGAGCCAAGACATCAGAGAGAGCTACAAGAAGAAGGAAATGAGTTTTCGTAGCACATTGTATAAAACTTTGTAGAAAACTTTTATTCACTGCTATTAATCCTTCACTTTGATAAGAAATGCATTCAATCATTATTCCTTTTTAAGAAAATGTTCTCAGCTTTTTAATACACTAATTGTAAGACTGTTTTTAGACTTTAAATATCTGCTTTAAAGTGCTTAGAACAACTAGTTACATTCATTTGAATCTATCTATTTGCCAGAGTCAAAGAAAAGAGAAAGTGGCCTGACAGAGTTAGATTAAATAATTTATTTCCTTGGACTATCCAACAAACAAATGCATCTAGACCTTTAACTTTTTGCCAGTGTTTTCAACATGCTGCTGTTTCTATACTATCATTTACGTGATTTTGGAAATCTATAGTTGATCAACGTACTAAAAGGAGCATTGCAATTTCACTGTGACCTAAGAATATGGTCCTTCTATACTCCTCCTTTCACCCTCAAGAACTACACAAATATGCAGCCAGAAACAGATAAATTCACATATTCAGGACAGAACTCAGCATATTATCAGTTCATTTCCTAAATGATCAGATACATGTCCTTTCATCTGTGGTTTTTTTATGAGCTCATCCAGCCTTATAAACCGGTTTTCAGACAAAGCTTTTTGAGCAAAACTAAGCAGACAAAAAATAATCTTGTCATTCTCTTTGCTTGTTTTGTTTTTAAGTCAAAATTCATATCTATAACAATAGAAATATAACGTTTTACCTGTAAGTGACTAATTTAGAAGAGCAATACCAAAGAAAGGGAAGGAGAAAAAAATATATATGTTTACTTGGACATAAAATCTTCCTTAATATTTGGAGTTAAACCCTTAGAGTTGCAGTTAAAAGTCAAGCCAATTTATCATGGATTTTACTTGAAAATTTCCCACAAATTTATAGACTATAAGAGTCAAAAGATCCTTAACATATAGTTTAGGTCTTAAAGAAGTAACCTGGGATTCTCAGCCTGTTTCAAAGAAAAAAGTTAAGGTGCTGATACAACGCTCTCACTCAACCCCTTGGAAGTTCTGCAATAAGCTTCATTGGACTCTCAGAAAAAACCTGGGTTACCGCTGGCCTCCTGAAAACCTACTAGGTTTCTATAAGCAGGGGATATTCCTTACAACCAACTCTTTCCCACTGAATCACTTCCCATTCTGGGCTTTTACCTCAATTACTGATAAGCTGTCCCCCTCAACTTGATAAGAATCTGCCCAGTGTTTCACTCATCCTTATATTCTCTACAGAGCTTCTGGCATTTGGGGAGAGAGGGACACACAGGACCCCATAGGTATTTGGGGCAATATAATTGAGCAATATACTTTTAAATTATATTCTACTCTTCGTACTTCTGCTGAAAATATTTCAGTTATAGAAGCTACTTAAATTCCTAATATTTTTATTGAACAACCCATATAATAATGCTAGATGATTGCTACATTAAAAATATTTTAGTTACTCTCACCTTATACTAATAACAGTAGTAAATCTCACACTCCCAACATTTTCTCACTGCTTTTTCAAGCAGTGAGTGTGAGAGGAAACATGATGCAATAAAAATAGTTGGAGCTATTCTAGTCCCTGATCCAACCCTGGGTCTTTAAGCCCATCTACTGACATCTTAAAAGGTGTTTGTTCATGAAGGACAGATAATATTTCACAGGACAGATATGAATCCCACAAGAGTATGTAGTTGCTAATGAGTAGTAAGGTGTACAACTATACAAAATTGCTAAATACTAAAATTGTAGCTGGGTTGTTTTGGGCAAATCGTTTGACCCTCTGTCGTCCCATTTTCTTATCTGTAAAATATGAACTGGTTGATTTCTAAGGTACTTTTAAATACCAGCTCTAAATTTTTATTTATGCTTCATAATTTGATTAAAAGTGAAATTGAAGGGCAGAGAAAAGAGCATATGGTTGGTCATCACCATGGGTGACGTGACTCAGGTCTCATGCATGAAAATGGAGGTTTAGGCAGACTGGAAAAATAAGAGCGATTCCTAGAGCCTTCCCAGACACCAGTCTGGGCTGACACTAAGCAAGGATTAAGAGACATCCTACCCTTGGATTTAGCCATGTACTCTTATTACCCACTTACCTCATTCCATTCTTTCAATATGCAATGCATTTGCCTTGATCCTTTTGGCAAAATGTTTTTGTCTTTGACTACTCAGGAATAATATTTTCCACACCAGCTGGAAAACTATGGTTCTTTGCAGGAAATCCAAATTGTTTTTCAAGATCTATTCTTCTACCTCTCCAAGACAACAGAGCCTCTCATAGTTTCCTTCTCAAGTCATTTTCTCACATCTTCTTTCTCACAGTTCTTTTTCATAAACATTCAAAATTCATATTTGTTTATCCCATGAATCCTTTCTCATATATCCCCAAACAATAAGACTATATATGTTATTATAGAAGAACTAGAAATTCCACATTTAATGTTTTATTAGTCAAAAAGTCCATGTGTTATCCATTGATAGATAAAAGCTAACAGAGGACGCAAAAAACACAGAGAAGATGCTGTTAACCTTCATTCTTTCAAAGCAAAGTCAGACCTGATCAGATAGCCAAAGTATAAATCACCTGGTGTAAAAAAGATAAAATACAATAGGAAAAGAGTAGTAAAAAGGTTACTTTTAAAAATTAGGTTAATTAAAATAAATATGTGAGACCATACTGTCTTCATATTATTGCTGATCTACGAAATAATAGTTTGGGAGGCCTGGGAAGGATCTGAATACATTTGGACTAGAAAGAGAGGAATGTGAAATGCTGAAATTTACAAAAGAACATTAGAAACCTAACTGACCAGTTCTGTTGTACAAATTATTGCTCTTCTTCTCACTTTTGTTTGATGAGAAATTCATTTTCTTGCAATGAGATCATTTTTAATCACATCTTTCACAATATCTTGCTGCTTCATGTAGCATCAAACAAATTTTGAGAGAGTGAGAGCATCAATAGCCTATTTGTACAAGCACCGTGTAAGGTGTTGGCATTGCAAGTAACATGCAGGGCTCACCAATGATGACATCAGGCAGGAGGGGAACTTCCTTCACAATCAGTTCTTACCCAAAAAGAAAGAACGCTCACATAGAATCTTACACCTTACACTGTGCCAGGGCATTGGCTCAGAAGTTAGTGTAGGAGGGAGAATAACCACAGGAACTATCGCCTTCATCTGTGCCTTGAAAACCTTGATTTTCATCACAGAACTGTCAACATAGAACAGTCAGACTGATACTGTCTGTTCGGCCCCACAAATTTCTTGTTAAGCGCTATCAAGTGAACCAGCTTGACTATAAGTTTAAGAGTCGACTTGTGTAACAGGTAGTGAGGGTAGTGAGGGTCAGCATGCTCTTGCATGCAGCCAGCCAGGTGAGCTCCTGGCCTTTTCCAATGACTCAGTCACTAGGAAATAAATAAGGTGTACTGGAGAATTTTAATCTTTCTGCTTCCATCATGGCTCTTCTACATTGAATGTTGTAGAAGTTTTAATTTGAAATTATCTAGCATTACGTCTATTAAGTGAGTCATAGCTTTTGGTTATTCACGAGGTACCATAAATATACATAACTAGGCGTCCATTTTTAATGAAAGATGTTTTGAAAGGTAATCATGGGTCAAGAAAAAGCATATAAATTAAATACCTTTTTTAAAATCAAATTTTACATTTTCCTCCATTTGAAATATCGCCACCTTTCTCCAACGGTTAACATGTCAGGTACAATGAAAGAATGTAGAGGTGATGACAAATTGAAATAGCATTTGTACGCAGTTGAACAAAGCCACTTAAAACGGGATTTATCTGGGGGGGGGGAAATTCTCAACAACTTCACTCGTGCATTCATGTTTACTTTATACATATGCAAATTGTAATGAAAGCATGCATATTCATTATCCATTTACTTCATCAGAATGGTGTCATTAATATTAAAGCTAAATGTGCATTATGGAATCTTTAAGCCATTTAGATGTATTTCTGTAAACTTAAAGCAGAGCTATCTTACAAATGAGACATCCTACTAAGAACCCAGATCTGATACTTTGTCCCAAAGGATTTTTCCGAATGCTGCCTTAATGTCTTAGTTCCTTGCTGAACAAAATTACAGACCGACATTTAAAATGAATGGTTAACATAAAAGAATATTTCTTTTTGTTAAGATTCATTCTCTTCTTAATTTCTTCCATGGCAGTGACTGCATCCTACATAAATTTCTTACACACAGTATGAACATAGTCCTACAAGTTACTGCATAAATAGTAAACAGTAGGTAATTAGCAATTTTCTTTTTGAACTGAAGGGCTAAATATAGTTTTTTAAGGTGTCCAATATGTTTATTTGATACATTTATGTATTACAACATATTAACCACTTAAATATAGCTCTTTTATCTTATAACCATATGTTTTAAGAATAGGCAAACAAAATTAATCCCATAAAAGAGAAAAAGAGCCAAGCCAGTGAAGAGTGTACTAAGAGTTTTAAAATATTCTAATTTAAGATAAAAAATTTTAAAAATATAAAATATTTTAATTTAGGTTAGTAGGTAACAGTACCTATATTTACATACAAATGCAAGGATTTAAATCATATTAAGTTGGAAAAGGTCTGTGATCAGTGATTCCAACTAAGTATAAAAATTAAAACATATATTTCTTTGAGAGTTAAAGGCACTCAGATTCTGCATCTTTTAATTGTGTTGGTGATTTTTTTTTAAAGTTAGAGCTTTCTGTTTAAAAGTCTGTGCCCTCTAAAATCTAAGATGTGTGCACAGTAGAGGATGCTATGCTAGATAATGGAAATCAATGTCTGTGTCTGCTTTAAGAAACGTAATGATTACCGACTGGACTCATCCCCATACCAGCCAGTAGTGTGAGTCAAACATAAGATAACCAGACACACTTCTTTTCAAAACTTGTTTATTTTCTCCTAATTAAATATCTTTTTTGAAAAAGATGCAGAAATTTCACTCCCACTGAAGTGACTGTTCTATTTCAAAATAAACAAATTTAGAGAGCAAACTAAAACTCTAAGGAAAAACAATCCGAGTAATATGTACAAATTAAAATTTGTAAAGACATAGGGGGTAATAGAAGGAGAAATTCTCTCCATAATTTACTTGTAACATTTACTGTGAGCTATCACATTATTTAAATTAAACCTAAACTCTCCTTACTATTGTTAGAGATATGTGGTTTTGGTAAAACCCAAAATCAATCCTAATAATGAAGACTGTAGTCTCCAAACCTTATTACCTAGCATTGTTAAAGGTATTTACTTAAAAGTTCTTTACTCCCTAGCTGGTTTGGTTCAGTGGTTAGAGCTTCTGCCTGAGGACTGAAGGACCCTCTGTTCAGTTCTGGCCAAGGGCAAGGACTTCGGTTGCAGGCTTCATCCCAGGCCTGGTCGGGGCGAGACAACCCATCCATGTGTCTCTCGCACATCAATGTTTCTCTCTCTGTCTTCCTTCTATTCTCTCTGGAAAGCAATGGAAAAAATATCCTTAGGTGAAGATGAAAACAAACAAAAAAAGTTCATTACAATTCTCAAGTATCACCCATTAGATATTTTTAAAAACCTGAATATTACAGAGCCATTTGTTTATACGGAAATTATCATATATAAAGCTGAGTACAGGGACTACATAGTTATAAAAATATAAAATTCTACCTGCTTTTGACTATGTCTGTATAAATGAGACTCTTTTAGTGTAAGAGCAATAATTTAAAAATAATTATTGTATTTCTCTAATAAAAAACCTGGTTTTAAAATATGGCATTGAGCAAGTAGCTTCTGCCTTAACGAAAATAGCAAAAATGTTTTACATCTTTATTTTGTAACATTCAAGCATATCCCAAATTTTACATGAATCTCTTTACTGCTTTCCAGTTTTTCAGTTAAGAAGCTGAATGAAAACAAACTAGAAATAAGCAGCCATTCAAAGCAATTGACATACTCAAATGGATCCCTGGGAATCATAGTGCCTACAATATTTATATTAGTCAGCTGTTCATAAGGTCTTAGTATTTTTTTCAATTGTTAATTTTATAATTTTACAGTCTGCTGAGAGAAATTTAAACTAAAACAAGTTGAGAATAATCTTTTTATTTTCTTTTTGCAGTGTTAATTTGGCTTTTACTATCTTCTCTGCAGGCTCTGACTAGCCGAATGTTTTGGCTCTGGCCTTTGAAATCCTTTCTCTTGTAGACAGTTCAGGGCTCAGACTCCTTTAGGCATTACTCTGATGACCAAAAGACCTTAAACATGTAGAACACACAAGGAACAGAACTTGATCAAAATGGGAGTTGAAACCACTGAGATTTTTCTAAGACATTATAAAGGATAAAAACTTAGGCTTGCTTAAAAAGTCTCAAAATTAGAAATAATGAAAAATTTAATGGATCTGGATGTGGAAGAAATGCTCTTCCATATATATTTAGTGGGTTAAATATCACCTAGATTATTGGAAATCTGTTGATCTGCATCCGTAAATACCAAAGTTGTCCTCAAAATTATGTTCTATTTACACATCAGTGTGTTTCACTAGTGCTTTAGGTGCAATTATAGACATATTCTACATGACACAAAAGACATCTTCTACAGGAGAAGATTTAATGACTGCATTATCAACATTGCAAAGAGACAAAAGAAGTCTATTACAGTGGTGCCTCGGTTTTCGAATGTGATCTGTTCTGGAACCGTTTGAGCCTGAAACGTTCGAAAACTGAGGGATCCATGGCCGACAGCTGGGCCTCAGGGTCTTGCCTGCAGCGGGAGCCGAGGGGCATGTTCGACTCCCGAGGCAGGTTCGAAAACCGAAGCATTTACATTTGGGTTTACGGAGTTCAGAAACCGAGATGTTTGTCAATGGAAACTGTCGAAAACTGAGGCACCACTATAATTGTTAATAAATAATAAAATGTAACATATAAAACTGTACTAGTTAGCTCACCTGTGTCTTCCAGTTCTATGACTGTGTCCTCCATTAGCCAGACTCAATAAACTTGTTTCTGCATTTCTACAAACGACATTCTACGGGTACATGTGCAAAGCCTTTAGTGATTATTTCCTTCTTTTTGGGGGGGGGGGGAGTGAAGAGAAAAAGGTTGTTCAAATAATGTTAGCTAGCTCTAAACACAATAGAAACAGAAAATTATTATTGATACATATTGTCATTCTCTACATTTCTATTGTCTATGTTAAATATAGACAAAGCTTAAATTATGTTTTTTAATAAAGCTGATTACAGTGTCTGCTTGTTGTCTATTTTTAACAGAATTTAAACACTTTCATACCTTATTTTCTTAATAGATAGTCAAGGTTTTCAGAGTATATTAAATTATTCGCTTCCCCATGAGATGGCCAAGCTTTATTAATTTAGATCAAATTGTAGCTATCTATCTACCATATCACACATATCACATATTCTGTACCTAACTTTATGCACAGCCCCATTTCTATTAAGTAGCCAAAAGCTGAAATAGAACATTCATCCTTCAGGGATAAACAACTTACCTCTCAACTTGGAATTTCTGAGATTCCCAGTGAGATGATTCCACACAAATTAATCTCTCTAACCTTGTTTCTTAGAATTATATTCCACTAGCCTGGCCGGGCGTGGCTCAGCGGTTGAACGTCGAAGTAGGATCCAGGCGATCCGGGTTCGATTCCCGGTCAGGGCACATGCCCGGGTTGCGGGCTTGATCAATGACTCTCTCATCATTGATGTTTCTATCTCTCCCTCCCTCTCCTTTTCCACTAATTATGACTCTGAGTTGGCACTTTATAATCAGAAATAATAAAAACACATAGAGGAATAAATGATTAAAAGATGAATTAGTTCTGTGTCTAAAGCATCAAATAATTTTTATAAAAGATTATCTCCCAATCATTGCCATTCATTTGTTCCAACACAATTATTATACTACATGTATGTAGTCAGGTAAATAGTCATAAATCAAAGCTGCAAATAAGTTACATTTTATAGATTATTTATTCAGAATTAAAACACACAAGCAGCTTTTAGCTTTCTTGCGATTCAAGAAAATACTGAGCGTCATTATTAAAAGTGTTTCCAAGCTAGAATATTTAATACTACCCGTAACCACATAGCTGATTTTATTTCTATTATAAATGCACACTCAACATGTTTTCAATAAGTTAGCATTTGGGGTTTTCTGGGCACATAGCATTGTACTTACCACACTACCTCTGCAGCCAACCTCATATTTGAAATATTAATCTCTCATAAGAGTGGTTTATTCTTGCTGTTGAGGTCATTTTTTATTTATTCTTTTTAATAACCTCATGAATAGTTCCACTTGGCCTTTGCTTAATATCTTTCTAACCTGGCTTTGGACTTTCTTCTCTTGTGCACTAATGGAATAACCAGCTTGTGTGTGTTTTTCCCCCCATTCTCTGTGTCCAAACAATGAAAACCACAGGAAAAGCTGAAAGTTAGAAGATAGAGATTTTAAGTGGCCTAAGAAGGATCATACATTTGCAAACATGCAAATTACACATTTGGAAATATGCAAGGCTTCAGTGAGTACACATATGTTTGAACTACTTAGGTAAGAATTTTGCTTTAAGAATTTGAAAATTAATGGAAAAGAAAAAAACTGATTACACAGATTTTCCTTCCTAGTCCTTTTAAGCACCCATCCCTCTTGCCCTGGAATTGCTGAAGTCTTAAACACAAGATGCTGTATCGTGTTTTCAATGCCTTCTCTGATCTCTGGTGAAATGACATATGGATTAATAACTGTACATCTGTTTATTTAACAGTGCAGCAAGTTTGTGATCAATGGACCTAGACATATAGCTGAAATGATCGGTGAGTCTGAATGAAGCTAACCATGCAATCACAGAAAATGTTTTTTTTACAAATCATCTATTTCTTTGTGTTTCAACAATGTTTACCACTATAAAACAGATTGTTCAAAAATAAGTGTAATGGGAAAATCAAAACTGTCTCTTTACAAGATCACCTTTAACCTTTAATTATGAAGATGAGAAATGAAGGCTTGTTAACAAAACTGTCTTGTAAATAGAACATTCTGCTACTGGACTATATTTTTAGGAAACAGTCCAAATTTTCTTCAGCCGCCATATATTGTCTTCAGATATTCTTCATATTAAGTTAAAGCTTATAAAATATAGACAGGGAGATTATCAATGGGGTCATCTGGAGAAATCTGGGCACAACTTCTCTAAAAAAGTTAAAAAGCTATCAATCATTCTTTCCCAGCTTAAATTCCCAGCAAAAAACACAGGAAGTTTTTGTTGTTGTTAGTTTTGTTTTTGTTTTCTTTGTTTGTTTTAATTGGTACTTATTCTAAGATAAACTTCTATAAAATCATCTGCAAAGAGTTCTCCTGTTGAGCCTACTTTCATTTAGTAAACCTGTTAATTTGTTAATTTACTAACTTTGAACCAAAGATTTCGTTAACTTTCCTTAGCTATAGATTCTACTTATACCACATTTCTTTACAAACAAACAATATAAAACAATTGTTAATTAATTCACAAAAAAATGAATAAAACTACATGTAGATGTTTTGGAATATAGGTGTGCTTTGCTCAAAATCAGCATAGCTCAGTGCCATGTTCCTCTACATTACTGGGTGTTTTCATACACTCTAAAGATTTTTATTGCTATCTGTAAACTAATGTTAATCACAGTTTGCCTCTGATTGTGACTATATCTCTGGACTAAGAACTCATATATATCCACTGCTTCCCGGATAGCCTAACATCTAAGGCCGTGTGTATCATCTTCACACACCTAGAGTAGTTCCTGCCCCATCAGATCTCAAATCCACAAATTAGACACAAATAAACTCTCACTACTTGCTCTTTTTCTCTCTTTAAAAGTCAATCAATCCTTATATATGCCATGTTATCTCTTAATTATGTTTTACAATTTATTATTTTTGTTTATAACAATTGTTACTATTGTTATTCTGTACAGTTCTCCTTATAGAAGTCATTCCGAGTCTCCATGCCCTTGTTGGAGGTATTCCCCTGGCTAGAACGCTATCCCAAACTTTCTTCAAATGATTGTTCAAGAACACAGGCTTGAAGTCAAAGCTAATTTCAACTTTGTCACTGATTTACTGTATGTCACTTGGAATTTTGTTCATTCTGTTTTAGCCTAGTAAGCACATCTTTTAAATGGGCATTTAAGAAAAGTAGTAGCTATATACTTTACGAAGTTTTTATAAGGATCAAATTAGATAGTATATATAGTTCACAACACAGTAATCAACATATAATAAGCAATCAGAAAGTTTATTTTATTAATATTATTTGCACAATTTAAGTATCACCTCTTCCATGGATCTTTCCATGAATTCTCAATATCTCTTACTGCTTCTCTATGGGCTCCCACAAGAATTTATGCCCATTTCTTAAATCGCTTACTACAATGTATTGAAATTTTCTCTTCACATACTACTGTACAATAAGTTCCTCTGGAGCAGAGATTCCTCTTTAATCATCTATGCATGCATTTAACATAACTCCTGGTACAAAGTGAGCATTCAGTAAATATTTGTTGAACATGATTGCATAACCACAAAGTAATCAAGAGATTCTGAGCAATCTTATTAATATATCAAAAATGAATAAATGAATGAATGAATAAATGAGTAAATGAACATTTATTAAATATCTTTGTGATAGGTACGATGCTAGATACATAGCAAAGGAAATACAGTAATCTAGTGAGATAATGATTACTATCTCCAATTTACAAGTGAAATAATTAAGATTCAGAGTTTATATGCCCAGATCATATTGCCAGTAAGACTTATAAATCAAATTGCAATTTTCAGCTCCAAATTGAAATATCATTTATGAAAAATATAGCTGTATATTAAAATCAAATTATTGGTAAAATTGGTAATTTCTGCTTTGCTCTGGATCAGGATTTTTTAACCTAAAGTCTGAGGATAGCCTCTGAAGGGTCCATAAATCTTTTATGAGACCACATGTAATTGTGTGTATGTGTAATTTGCCGGAAATAGCATCCATGGCTTTTATCATAGTCTCAAAATAGTTCATATTCTGAAAAAGGCTATGAAGCGATGTTCTAGATGATACTGTTTCATTACTCAAAAGATTTAATTAAGCCAGCACACTTTATTTCTTACTATTTATTTGCCATCAGCTTGTATGGAAAACCAGTGTCCAGTACTAAGTATATATAAGTAATACAACTTAATTTTGCATTTTGTAAATACAATAAAATTATTTCAACACCAACTTTTGGAAGTTATATTAAGTCATAAATGTTACTTAGCCCACTAAGAAATCCTAACTTTCAAAATAAAATCTTATTCCACTTAAGCCCACTAATTTTTAAGAATCACCTATTTATATAAAAAGATATGCTAATTACATGGCACATTATTTATAAAGACATGTCTCAAATAAATTTATTTGATAATGCTTTGTTAGTTAGTGGTTATTATATCTATTGGTAAACATTATCATCTATTTCAAAAGTATTTTAATAGAAGTGGTTGAACTAGCTGGCCTCAAAAGTCCCTTCTAGTATGGTAATATTCTTTAACTTCTGACTCATTTGGATAATTCAGATTTTTTATTGAAAACAACAACTATTACTCAAATAAATCATAAAAGTGCTCCTAAAAAAATCTGTGAAAATAATACCACATGCTTTTTCAAGAAAATGAGCTCATCGGGGAGTGAGATGACACATGGGCATTTATTTGACCATTATTTCACCTTACCGGTTACTTACACATCTCTTCCCCTTCCTATGTCTGAGATATCAGCAATAACAGTTGGTCCATTAATGTCTTTTATCTTTTTTCAATATTTCCTTGCCTTGATTGGTCACTGGGATAGGCAGTGTGTTTCATGGCCTTACCCATTTCCAATCTCCTTATAACCTGTCTTGTTATAGAAGTTAGAGAGCTTAAAAACTGCACTTTTCAGACTCCCTTGCAGATTAGGGCCTGGGAATTCATTCAGTTCTCCCAAGAGAAACCCACACAGAAGACCTAGAAGCAGAAAGAAGCCTGGGAGTTTGTGTAGCTCAAACACAGATGCATCCTCTGGCAAGTAAGGTGACAAAATCATTTGGTTCTTTTGGGTGTGGTGGAGTGTTTTGGTCTCCACTTTGCAGAATCATAGGTGTCCTGTGGCAGGTGGTGAAGGCGGTGGCACATCCTCAAAACAGTGCCACTTAATGTACCATCTCAGACAACAAGAGTTTGCACCTGAATGCAAATTAACACACTCATTCCTCCTTGAGAAAATCTTACTATAAAATAAATTGTCAACTAAACTAAACAGTGTGCCTAGCAACACAGTCCATTTGTAATATGAAACTAGGACTTTTTCTCATCCTAGACTAGTAACAGAATGCAGATCAGCAGGTGGTCCACAGACCACATCCTGAGTAGCACTACCCTAGGCTGTTGGACATTTTTCCTAGATATGTTTTCTCTGAGCTGTAGTAGTGTCTAAACCTGATTCTTTGAGTTTTCAAAAGATTCTGTTTATTATATACCCCTTTTTTTCTTATAGTAGGTACAAGGAAGTCTGTTTTCTGTAACTAATATAGCTCTTACTTACATGGGAATTTGTCCCTTCTAATATTATGCAGTGGTCAGGGAAATATCAGACTATTATTTTAAATTCAGGCTTCAGCTTGCATTTTGTTTGCACTTTTAGGCCTTCCCTTGCTTTTCAACAAATCCTACACTTCTTCCCATGGTTATTACCACAACTTAGTATTTCTTTGTTCATGCAAATAATCCTTTAAAGAATACTGAGTTCTCAAATTTCTCCATGATTTTTTACGTTCAGTGTACCCTTTCTTGCCTGACTTTGTATATATTTTTAAAGCTTAGGAGTGGCAATTGTTTAATAATTATATTACACCTAAAATAACTATAGTTATATAACACTTGTTAAAAATTACATTCATATGACACTATTCACATAGAATAAATTCCTATGTGTCTATAAGAATAACAAATTGTATACCTTTAAAGTAATGTAGGGCCCAGCTGGCGTGGCTCAGCAGTTGAGCATTGACCTATGATTCGAGAGATCAAGGTTCAATTCCCAGTCAGGGCACATGCCCGGATTTCAGGCTTGATCCTCAGTGGGGGGCATGCAGGAGACAGCCAATCAATGACTCTCTCATCATTGATGTTTTTATCTCTCTCTTTCCCTCTCCCTCTCTCTCTCTGAAATCAATAAAGACACATAAAAATAAAAAATAAAATAAAATAAAATAAAATAAAGTAATATAGGGGGACATAAGAGCCCAAAGAAGGTCACACACTATTAAATTAGCTAGCTAAATACAAATTGGGATTTTCCTGAAACCATGTTCTCAGCAAAAGCATCAGCTTTCTCTTTCCTACTGTGACTTCTTGGGGTTTTACTCAATGTACAAAATTTTAGATTCTGACTTTCTCAATCACATTAAATATAAAATACATCTGAAGTTTTTACCATTGGGAACACTCCTATGGTTACAGGTCACTCTCACTGATGGAACTCTATTGGGACTCATGGGGGAATTATTAGACAAGTCTACCTTCTGGTTATTTTATTAAGGACTTAGTAGCAAATTGGATATTGAAAACCATTGACCTATGGAAACAAAGCTCAGAACATTTCCATTATAAAATGAGAATTGATAGCATCACAAAATGTTACGGAGGAAAGAAAACTAAAAGGACAATTAGGAGTGAGAAGGAGTCTAAATGTCATACAAGATGCTGAACTAGTCACAGCCTTTCTACAAATCAAGTTAAAGGAAATTCCCCTGCTCTCTCAGGAGTGACTATAAGAATTTACAAGATTGAAAATATATTTTAATTTCAAACAACACATAGACTTGTTAAAAAAATAATTTAGATTTGAATAAAATAAAAAGTGGCCATTCCTTGCCACTTTTCTTGCACTCCCCCAAATTGTCTACTCTTAACAATTGGGCATGTCTCCTTTTAATGCTTTTTTATTATGAAGGTAAAGGATACCCAGTCTCTCATGTACTCCCTTATGTTTCTCAGCCTCCTTGCAGTTAGGCAAGTCCATTTGACTAATTATGTTTATAAATAAGTAGAAATTATTTTTTTCCCTTTCAAGCAAAGACACTACTCAAAGTCCTGTACAGTTCTCTAGTTTCTCTTTTTCTCCCACTGGATCAACCAATCAACCTTTTGTTCAGGTAGCAGAGCAGAGGATTGAAGGGTCAGGATCAGTGGGTCACTGGGGAGGGCAGCTACCTTGTAGAGTCAGCCACACTCACAATGAACTCATAGCAGTAAGCCGTAAATCCGCGTTGCTTTAAATCACTGAGATATAAGATCGTATCTTACCACAGAAAAACCTTTTCTATCCTGAAAATGTACCTATGCATATAACATGCATATACATAGAGAAACAAGAGTATAAAATTTTTGTTTCTTCAAAATTCAGATGGTAGTATAAATACTAATTTACACCTTGCTTTCACAAACAACAATATCTTTTGGTTACCTATGCCAAAGAGAATCTAATAGCTTTGGTATTAATAAAGCATGTAACGAGCAGCTAATGCTCAGAATAAATATTTACTTAATAATGGATAAATATTTAAAACTATCCTATAAAATCCATTCAGTCAAATGATGATCTGTGATAATATTGATGATCAACCTCTATTTTATAGTTTTTATAATTAATTATACTAAAATGAACATTGCAGCTCATAATACATTTAAAGTTTATTTAAAAGATTTGTTTTCATCATTTAAGATCACCATTAAAATATTATTCTTCCTAGTATACTTGTTTTATACAGAAAAAAGTAAAACTTTCAATAACATTTTGTCTGTTTATGGCAGGTTTTAGTTAGGGTGAATTTTGTGTCCAGATTATCTAACAGATACAAGCATCTGAGAGTAGCAGGGGGGAAAATGTGACGATGTCAGGACTTTGAAGCCCAAACACAAGAAAACCCTACCTGTACCCAAATTTAAAAATCTAATCCCATGTATTGAGATTAATTTGTCATTGGTTCCTATTTCAGTTAATAGGATCATCAGAGGAGCACCAATGACTATTCCCATTCCTAAATCTTAGGCTGTCAATACGGTGAGAATCTAGAAATTGTGTTCAATTAAATGTGAATGGATTTTGTTTAATTCTGTGAGAATGTTTGATAGGTTTATCTGCAGGTAGCTGTTAGCTTTGCGGTTAATTGGGTTCAGCCAATAACTTGTTTTGCTTTCCACACAAGTGACTCTTTTAGCAAAAGTGAGGAAGTTCACAAAGTCACCCAACCAACCAGTTAGTTTGGTTAAGTGGCAGCCTTTATACCTGCCATTCAAGTGACTTCAACAAACATTATTGCAATTGCTAGTATGGACTTGACCTTGAAAAATAAGTAGCTGAGGATTATCTGGTGTTTTGTTCAATAAACTCTGTATCATCGAGCCACCCAGACTTTAAAAGCGGTAGGATGTTACAGTGCTGTTTTCATATCCTGTTTTTAGCATAATCAAACGTTTCACAGACCCTGCTCAGAGTTTTTTCTTCTGTGCATTATATCCCAAGTATGATTACTTCATTCTAGACGACTATATTTTATAGCTCTTGTCTGTTCCCTAAATGTGGATGGGTTGCAGTTCTGCCAACACAAAACATTTACTTTCTGTAGGCTCACACAAAAGAAATTTTGGTAAGCTGTGCCAAGTCCTACACTCTCCAAAAACTTCCTAAATAGAGAAGCTTTATTCACAGAGATAAAGGAAATAAGGCACATAAAAAAATAAACTTTTAGTTTGTGGGAAGGAAAAGTGAGTGAGAACCTAAAGCATAAACCAGCTATTTTTGTTAAAACAGAGTGATTTTTTTCACCAAGCTCATCTGAAAAAATTCACAGGTCCTAGCAGGAACCATCAACTGACAGCAGCTTCAGTCTATTTTCCTAATCAGGACTCAGACCCCTTTGTTGGAAGAAAGAGCACACTTTCTTTGTGGCTTTATAATCACTTCAGGTCTACAAAGTTCTACCAAGCAAACTTACAGAAAACTATGAGTTATCACATGGCATTGTACTTTATTTACTGTAATATCCCCACCATAGAATTTATTTGCTATTTTTCATAATGTAATTAGTTGTCAGAGTTACAGTGTAAGAAGGGGTGAGGGCCAGTTTCAAGCAGAATTGAGTAAATACCTTCACTATTCAAATTATGGCTCAGGTTCCAGCAACACTGGCATAACCTGAGAGCTTGTTAGAAATGCAGAATGTCAGGAATGGCCTCAGACCTACCAAATCAGAATCTGCATTATAACAAGATCACCAGGTTATTTACAAATCATATTGAAGTTCAGGAACCAGACTGGACTAAATAACTTCATGTTGATTTCACCATAATGGACCTTCCTTTGTGTTCATGGTTCAGAGGTTTAGGTTCTCAAAGAAGACTCCTCCTAAGTGCATTTATTAACTCACTCAAGACATGAGCATTTATGTTATGCCAGAGACTCTTCTAGGATCTTCTCAAAACAGATAAAAATCCTTGCTTTAGCATAACCATAGAGCTTAAATCCTATTGTCCTTAAGCAAATAAGGCATATAATCTCCACAGAAATTTTTCATGCATCATCCTTGTTAATTCTCTGGTGAAGCAAGATAATTTAAACAAATAGTAGGGTCTTGCATCCAATAATTACTTATTGATGGTTTACATGTTACTTTCAGTCTTTATTCTTTACCTTTTCAGGATGGGTGAAATGGTGGTATTACCTGAATAGCTATGAATAAATCAGCATTTTACTCAGAGTGACCTTTTTCTCTGGATATCTATTTCCAGGGTAATCCCTGGAGAAGAAGCATAAAAAACATTTAATCAGTCACAGAGCACTAAAGAAGAAAATAATTACAAAATTACACTTCACAGAGAAAATGATTAGTTCTAGGGCAAGACATGTAGTTATATAAATTGTGAGTTAACTTATTTGTCACCTTTAAACATTGGTCTTACATTTCTCAAAGTAAGTGCCATTACACAGTTAAGCCCATAAGAAAAACTAGAACAAATCAGTGATGCCACTTATTACCCTTAACTACATGGTACACAGAATTATGATGGCATTGTTAATATTTCAATTAGTATTTAAGTGTTCGGTAATGAGCTAATTCATTCATAACTCTCAGTGTCAAACTTCAAAAAGAATAAAAATAGCCTAAGCTAGAACAAAGAGAAAGTATTCTCCATCATTTTATACATATTTTTTACATACAGGCTCACATATACACAGGTGCACTTGCACAAGGTATCCTGAGACATTGGTGATTATATTGGTAACAAAGAATAAAAACATTTAAAATTATGCATCCCAGATATGAAATTATGATATATGAGTAAGGGCTTCTGGAAAAGCCTTCTTTTCCCAACATTTGCTAAGTATGTGTATCGTTTGTGTGTTTTTTATTTTATACATACTATGGAATTTTCAGGAATCCTGTTTTGTTTCAGAAGCTCTAACACATTTGCCATTTCAACCAACATGTGTTGAGAATCTACTATGAATCCATGAGAAAATCTCTAAGAGCAGGTGGATAAAGACTCATACAATTAGCTAAGTGCTGCCCTAGTCTAGGTTATCAACTACATTTGCAAAAATTGGGGACACTGGCTTGATGAAGATCGTGGTTGAATTTGGTGGAATACATTTATGACACACAAATATAGGTTTGATGGTGAGGTTAAAAGAGATTCCACAAATTTAGTAAAAGACCAATTTTTCTCTAGCCATGGTTACAAGTAGCCAGTGACTAAGCATCTACAGATGAAGTCAACCCGCTTGCATTTGTGAATGTTTGTCAGTGCACGCACTCCACGTTTCCGCAGAACCCATGTGAAATCAGTCCTCTGTCCTCTGCTCAGAGACACTGTGCCTGACCAACACAACTTTCCTGCAGTAAATTCAGCTCCGTGCTTTTGATTTTAGGTATTGTGTGATGTTCTTATTACTCTGACAGTGGACAGCATACCTGATTAGAAGAGAAAGGAATCCCTGGCAGCTCAGTTTCTTCCGAGCACAGGATCCTGTAATGTCCTCTTACTGAACTATGAATTCTCCTCAAAGCCTGTGACCTGCAGCATCAAGCATCACCTGGAAGCTTGCTGAAAATGCAAATTCATTAGTGGTCCCCAGTCTTATTGGACTAAAAATCTCTTTAACAAGCTCTGCTGGTGATTTTCATGCTTGCTAAAGTTTGACAAGCACCAATAGGAGGCACATAGCCTACAAGTTATTGAGCCAAAATTCAGATCCTATCTATTTGACCTTGGTAATTTACATAACTGTTTTGCAATTTGGCTTCCTAAATAATTAGGGATAAAGAAGTACTTTCGGGTGGAGGAGGCCAACGAGGAAGGGGGAGGGGGACAACTGTAATAGTTCAATAATAAAGATTAAACCATTTTTAAAAAGAGAGAAAAACACTCATTGTTTTATCCTAGTACTTATATAGTTTAATTTTTATTAATTTATTTTAAAATAAAAATTTCAATATGTTGAAAAATAAAAAGTACTTAACTTCAAAGGTTATTATTAAATTAAATGATATAATGATTTTAAAGTGTTTAACCTGGCACTTTGTAAGCGCTATATAGTTGCTAGCTTTTTTATTATATTTATTATTGTTATCAGTTGTAAAAACCATCCATGTGTAACTTCATAAATTTACTGATAACTATACTGAGGTACATGCAAGTTATTTACAAAAATAGATCTCACTTTGTATAGCTACTTACTCTGATCATCTATTTTGGCTGAGTTGATAAAGTTGCTATACATTTGCAAATTAATTTAGAGTTTCTAGTCTAATTCTATTCCCTAAGTAATTTCAGTCCCTCTCCTTTATCTCATAATCAAACCGGTTATATGGCTTTACTGTTAGTTGTTCCAGGCATATTCTTTCCTTCCCACCACAGTCCTTTCATTTTATTCACTTCTCTTTGCTAATCCTCATAGGACAAGACCCTTGGAATACATTCAGTTATCTCTCCTCTTGTCCTTCCCTCTACCTTCCCCCATGAGGCCATTACAACATCGTCCACCTCTTCTCTCACTCGCCCCCATGGAGCCCCAACACCTAGGTTTTCCTGGAAGAATTTAGTGCTTCTTGGAATTGCTTTTGAATTAAGTCCCTTAGGTTTCAAAACTCCTCGTATCCTAATCTCCAGAATTCACACATTTTAAGTTTCATTGCTCACGACTATTTCCTCTTTCTATATCCTGTGGTCTCTCATATGTCCTTTGCCTGTCTTTGTTTATTGCCTTTCCTTGAGTGTTTTCCTTGGATAGCACACTTGCACGGCAAACTGTCTGAGTTTTTACATTAACAAGAAAATGACCGAGTATAGGATTTTTTGCAAGCTGCCCTTCCCTCCCTGTAGAGAGGTAAATGACCTCCTGTTGTCTATTAGCTTCCAGTGTCAAACAATAAGACTTATGCCAATGTGATTATGTTTCCTTTCCTGGTAGCTTGTTCTCTTAAGTTGGAAACGTATGTTATTTTTTTTTATTATTTGAGTTCACACCTTTTGCTAGGATTTCCTTGGTTGTGTATCTCTTTTTTTTAAATCAGCCTGGAACTTAGTCAGGCTTTTTAATTTCTGGACTCAAATCTTTCGTCGGTTCGGGAAAACTTATTTCTGAGTTGGTTAGTAGCTACCTCTCTCCCATCCACTCCTTTTTCCTCCTTCTAAATCACTTATGGCTGCTCCTTCTCTTAAAGGTACTCTCTCGGTTTCTTTTTCATTTCTTTTATTTTTGTTAATCCTCCCCTGAGGATATTTTTTCCATTGCTTTTCAGAGAGAGGGAAGGAGGGAGAGAGAGAGAGAGAAACGCTGATGTGAGAGCGAGACACACGTCCTCTGGTTGCCTCCCCACTCGCCCACCCCAGGACCAGGGAGCTAACCCAAATCCTGGGTAACACCTTTGACTTGGGATTGAACCCACAACCCTTTGGTGCTCGAGCAGACACTCTAACCACTGAGCCACACTGGCCAGGGGCCAGTTTCTTTTTCCTTTGTGATTTCTATTTATCTTTCTTTTCTGTGGTTTGAGATGTTTCTTATATTTAAATCATCCAATGTCAACAGTAAACTATTCTCTCTTTTAATATATTTAATTTGTTCCACAATCAGGGACTGGTTTCTGTGTGTGTGTGTGTGTATGTGTGTGTGTGCCTGATGCATTTGTATATCTTTCAATTCCTCTTCTTTTCTTACTTTTTTTTTAATGCAGCTGCTCATTTACCCATATGTCACTAGTCAGGTATTCTGAATTTCAAGCTGATCCTCCTCTCTGGCTGCTATGGCCCTTAAATAAGCAATTGTTTTCCCAAGCAGCTCACTGGGCTCAGTTCTGGTGGCTGGAATTTATTTAGAGCAGGAATTCTCTAGAAGATAAACGGCCAAAAGGTTATCTCTCTCTCTCGTTTTTAACCTCCTCATGTCTTTAATGGCAGGCTCTCAGCTCTTCCTGAGACACCAGAATGGCCTCTCTTTTTCTGTTTTCCCTGCATTCTCACAGACACAGGATTAGGGAAGACTCAGCTAAAACTCTAGTTCTGGCCTTTTGAGGGTCAAGTTGACCAAGGTCACTTAAATGGAGTGATTATCTATCCTTTTTGGTGACAGTGTCCACACATCCCCAAACACTGAGCTCTTCCCAGATCCACCACTCATCCGCCCATTCCTCTGGGCTTTGATGCTGTTCTTTAGTCAACTGAGTGGCCCACATGACAGGAACTTAAAAAGTCACCCTTAGTCACCTACAAGTTTCAGTAGCTACCGGACTTAGAAGTGACAAATATCTTGCAATTGAGAGAAGGAGGAAAAGAGGACGATTAGGTTGCTTCTTTGTTGTTTAACTTGGGGAGATATGAGCTAGGAAAAAATGTGACTCCAGTCCTGGGTGAGGAAATCTCTTCGGTGGCTTCTGGAAAAGGTTTCCTCATTAATAAAAATAGATACATGCTGGGTAATGTCCCTCATTCATTAGATATCAGTGTGTTTCCCATAGCTACTTCCCAAATTTACCAATCATGGTTGCATTCTTCTTTTGTGAACCATCTAACTTTATTATTTGAATACTTTTTATGGGTCTTCTGATACTTGCTGCTAAAAACAATCTACATTTTGTAAAAACAAATATATATTATAAAAAAGAGCTTTGGGTCAGATTTAAATTAAAATAAAAACTGCAACTTAATTATATTAAGCCTATTCTTTTATCAGTGTTTCACCTACTTCACTGGTGTGTGATAAAAATTACACTTGACAATCCATATAAAATCCTCATAGATGCCTGCATATATTAGGTAGTACCTGTGGTTGTCCCACAGGGGTGAGAAAATCAACTCCTTACCCAAAATTTTGTTCAGATATTGAACCAGATTATACCATTCCTGTACTGAGAGGGTATTAAAAAGCTTATAACTCACCAAATGAGTTCTTCTGAGGAAGACAGGATGGCTCCCAAGCAAGTTTGCAAATGATGTGTGAGGAACAGGAGGGGCAATTGACTTGGGGATTAATAGTGTTTAGTGGGTGTGTCTGGGGTGAGGGTCCTCAGGTGACAGACAAGGAGTTTGGTCATTTGAACTTCCCACTGGCACAAGGTCAGGAGTGTGAGAGCCTTCTCATGGGTTTTCCAAGAAGTGTGGCAATAAAAGAAAAGAAAGGGTTGGGTTTTAAAAGCTATCAGAGGCCAAACATCAGGAACAAAGTCAGAATCCATTACAGATGCTCATTTCATGTCCCTTCCCCCCCTCCTTTGTCATTTTCAGTGACAGATCATGAAGCAGTGATTAGGGATTCCCTTTAGAGAGGTAGAGAAAGATGGGATCTTGATAGGACACATGATCTCTATATATATTAGTATCAATATGTCTTTTTTGGTGAGGAACATCAAACACATGGACTCATTTACACATCTCCTAATACTGATGTTAGACTCCTGTCAGGTCTCACTGTAGAATAAGATCAATGTGCAAATCACCAAGCAGATAGTGGACAAATAAATGAAGGGATGACTGAGTGGATGCTTTCCTGTTGGTCTGACGTAGCTTCTATGTTTAATTTCCAGCAGTCTGAACATTTTGTTAGGCAGACGCTAAAAAGGAACTTTCTTTTTCATGATGAGCTTTTGTTTGAGATCTGTTTAGGCTTCCTCCACATTGACAGTTAACCAAATTTTTTTGCAAACTTAAAACTAAAGTAAACAGCCTGTTAGGAGCACTGGTGTTTCTTTCTCCTGTCAGTAGGTTTACTCCACTACATTCCAGCCAGTACTTGTGAGCGCCCAGCTAATGACTTTGTGCCGCAGAGGCCCTGTGCTGGCTGCCTGAGTTCTCACTCAGAGGCAAGGAGGGGAGGCTCCGTTTCGCACATGCCTCTCTACTTGCTTTAAAGATCAAAAAAGAAGCATGCGGCAGCCTTGTACATAAATGGCACAAACAGGAATGATTATGAGCTTTTGGCCTTCTATTGCCTTTGAGACTGAGCACGTAAGATATCGGGTGTTTAAAATATTGGCGGCTGGGTCAGCTATCCCTCACTCAGCTCAGGAAGGGATGGGCGTGCACATTATAACCATGCCTTTCAAAATTGATGAGGTATGCTGCGCAAAGCCTTCGCTATCTGCTTCTTTCCAAGCTATCACACAACCTCATCAGTGTAATTTTTTACACGTTCTCTTTTGTCTCTATCTCAAGAAAAAAAATTCATCTTTTCAGTTCACCGCCACAAGCTTTTGAAATAAAAAAAGCAAGTGAAACAAGCTCATTTGACTCACTATGCTCTTGACCTCAGGCAGGACTTTGCTGCCAACGCCACCCTCCCCGCCAGACCATGCTTTCCCTTCCCTACATCATAACAGCTCTAAATACCTGCTTACCAGTCATGAGCAACACACAGGCCCACTATATTGCTAGTTACACAAAGTGCTACAGTCTGTTTCCTATTTCATTAGAGATGAGCAAACATTAGTTTACTTTCCAAGCTAATCTGTAGTCACTCAATCAGTTACCAATATTCCATAATTAGTTTGGTAGCCTGTGGTCCAAACTCTCTTTAGGTGACAGCGAATTATGGGACTGGACCATTGGACTGGAGATTTGCCCTTGGCAGCAACAAGAGGCAAAATAGAGACAGACTTACAGAACAGGCTGACAGCTGTCAGGGAGTGGGGAGTGTTGCTTGAGGAGAGACAGAAAAAAAAGAAAGAGGGAGAGAAAGCTCGTGGACATGGACGACAGTGTGGTAATTGCCTGGGAGGGAGGTTGGGGGAAAGCGGAGAAGAGTATGGGGGGATGAATGGATGGAGATTTGACTCTGGGTAGTGAACACACAATATAGTGTACAGATGATGTGTTGTAGAATTGTGCACCTAAAACCTGCATAATTGTGTTAACTAGTGTCACCCCAATAAATTCAATAAAAAAGGGGAAAATATGCTCTAAGCCATGTGGCCTCTCTCTCCCTTACATATTAATTAGAAGTAGAAGCTAGGAAAAGGGGAACTAGTTCAATTATGGCCACTATTTCATTTCTTGTGAGAGTATGTTTAAGTTACTGACAGACTCTGGACCTCAGTTTCTTTCGTTGTAGAATCAGGGTGTCTAAAGTCCCTCTCAGCTCCAACCTTCAACCAAGGTGGCTTATCTTCCTGTTCCCACTCCTCCCAGTGTGTTTCTTGAGCTTTGGTCTTCTTTCATCCTTTCCTCCATTCAAGGTAGTCCTTTAACATGATATCTCTCACAAATAAATGTGGCAGAGATAGGAAAAGGGAACCAGAGTCTCAAGAGAAACAGCCCTGTCTCCATATCAATGGACCAAATAGTAACTAACATGAGATACCAAGGAAAGTCTTTGAGATTTCCCTGTTGAAAACAGGAGAGCCTGGCTGGGTGTGGCTCAGTGATTGAGTCTTGACCAGGATTCAGAAGATCATGGTTTGATTCCCAGTCAGGGCACATGCCCTGGTTGAGGGTTCAATCCCTAGTCGGGGGCATGCAGGAGGCAGCCGATCAGTGACAACTCTCTCATCATGAATGTTTCAACTCTCTCTCTCTCTCCCTCTCCCTGAAATCAATAAAGATATATTTAAAAAAAGAAAAGAAAAACAGGAGAAAAAAATAAACACAAGTACTTTCACCTTTGCTTTAGAGTATTCTAATATTTTTCACAGATTTAGAGAGGCTGGCAGGATTTATAAAAGGTTTGGACTTCTTTACTCTGAAAAAAAAATCTAATAAAATCCTAAAGCCAATATTTTTTTTCTCAGCAAGCTTTTATAATATTGGGTCAACACTTCAAATGAACACACATGCATAAAACAGGGAACAAATACGTTTACATAGATATCTGGTGATTTCAATATTTTCCTCAGTTGTTTGCTTACCTCAAACCACAACATGTGGTCATTTGGTTTTATTTGACTTTATAATAATTGCATCTCTACAGAACTGGTTACAAACACTTAAGACAAAGTGTGGCCCTCTCTGTAGCCAATGCCAAAATTTTTGCTACCATTCCTCTTGGCCTAAATACAGTTTTATAGGTCTATACTCTAAAACACAAAACAAAACAAAACAAAAACACTAATGATGTGTTTAAGCAGAATTTTTTATATTACCTCTGGTACCTGGGGCAGTTGGTCTAAATTGTTCAGACTACAAGGAAGTTATGTGTCCTAAACCAGTCTACAGTGGCTTTCCAAATACCTGGCTGTGTAGTCACTTGACCTATCATAAAAATCAAAGTTTATGCCTTTTATTGCTAGGTTTGTCAAATTTCTCTTGTAAACATGCATTATTCTTGAGCCTAAGCCCTCAGAGTATCTTGTGGAGATCACCTTTGTGCAGCTGTCAACGGATATTCAGCTGTGATCTCCCCATTTCAGTCACTCGCTAAATATATATTGATAGCTTATGTCTATGGGCAAAGCACTAGTCTCAGTGCTAGGAAGATATAAAAGAATAAAAAAAAAATGAATCCCTACTCTCAAGGAGATCAGAATCTATTTGGAAAGACAAAATTCACATATATGGAACAGCTAAGGACTGGTATCAGACACTTTATAGGCAAGCCCTAAATTATGTAGCTTAGATAATAAATATGCTGAGAATTTAGAAAAGTAAGAGATCAATAAAGAGCCTTTAACAATCCCCTCACTAATCCTAAGGGATCCAAGCTTGAGGTAGTGAAAAATTGCAATGTAGGTAGTTATGTGTATTATTTAATGGCAAATTCCTGTCTCATTTACTCATCTAGGCCACATGTAATCAAATATTAAAATTCGATGCTTCCCTTTATAGACCAATTTCTCTTCTCTTTCCTCTCAACTTCCTATTCCTTCCTCCGCCCCCCCCCCCTCAGCTGACGGAGATTTGTCTAGGGACATTTCAGTGACTTTTGCTAGGTCGGGTTATAAGGATAGCGCTTCTTTACAAAAAAGTAATTTTGAAACTTTAAATGCTTAGATTTTCTCATCTTAAGGCCAGATGAGAAAATTTTTCCTTCCTTTACTTAAGGTTTTACTGTCACATAGAGGATAGATTTTATAGTAAAACCATTTGAGGCATCATTGCTATGAAGTCTATGTATAAAATGTTAACCAAGCAGGGTGATTTAAAAGCAGGATATCTGGGATAGGAAGGCAGGGGAAAGGCATTAGAGGAGGGAAATGGTTTAGATAAGAAAATGTGTTCCCTGAAAGATCTTCTCGAGTAGCAGAGTAAGAAAGTTTATGCCAAAAGAAGGTGGACTTCTCTTCGAGGAGAAGAGACAGAGAAGAGAAAAGATGGTGACTGAGAGTAGAGGTGGCACAGGAAAGCTATCTTTTAAAAACACACAGACTAGTGAAAATTAACAATAGTCTCCTAAGTTGTACAAATGAGACTTTATCACTCCCTCAGGCTTACTTTAGTTTACCGTATTTGTTCTCCATTCATGTGAAAAAAAATGTTACCACCAGCAAGAAGGCAGAGTGCTCTGTTGCCATTTGTTTATTTGGCATTTTGTTTGCGGTCTGATTCGTTTTTATGCTCAGTGAAGGAGAGTCTGCCCTCCAGGACCCTGACATGTGAGCTTGTGAAGTGTGTTTTGGTAACGTTTGAAAAGAGTTGAACAGATTGAGATGAATACACTCGCACGCACACACACATTCCTTAATGCTACTTATTTTTAATTTTTGTGCATCAGAGACAAATAAGGCAGCCGCTGTTGTTATTTCTAAAATCAAAATAATACCGAGTTTCCATTCACAACATGATTTACTTGTGCCATAACAGGAAGGCTGCTCTTCATCCCAGGTATAGAGCAGCAAACAACTTGGCAGTTCTGTTTAACTATTGTTATATGTTTCCATACAGAACAGCGAGTTATATCACCATAAACCTGTAAAAAATACAAGTAAAAAAAGTTCATAGTAGAGTCTGCTGGTACCTGAGGAATTTGAGATAAATATTCAAAAACATGGTTAAATGGGAGAGAAATAAACCAAGTACAGTTGACCGTTGAATACTGGCAGGTTCAAGGCCC
Source organism: Miniopterus schreibersii (assembly GCF_964146895.1). NCBI lineage: Eukaryota > Metazoa > Chordata > Mammalia > Chiroptera > Miniopteridae > Miniopterus > Miniopterus schreibersii. The sequence goes on from NC_138107.1 coordinate 45,019,530, forward strand.
TGACCCCTGCAAAGCTGAAAATCTGCATATAACTTTGACTCTCCAAAACCTTAACTAATAACAACCTACTGTTACCCAGAGCCCTACTGATAACATAAACAGTAGATTAAAACATATTTTTGTGTATTATAAGTATTATATATAGTATTCTTACAATTAAGTAAGCTAGAGAAAAGAAAATGCTATTCATAAAGTCAGAAGGGCGCGGCCAGCCTTGGCTCAGCAGTTGAGCATCGACCTAGGAGCCAGGAGATGGAAGTTCGATTCCCAGTCAGGGCACATGCCCGGGTTGCGGGCTCGATCCCCAGTACGGGGTATGCAGGAGGCAGCCGATCAATGACTCTCATCATTGATGTTTCTATCTTGCTTTCTGTCTCCCTTCCTCTCTCTGAGATCAATAAAAATACATTTAAAAAATAAAGTCAGAAGGAAGAGAAAATACATTTATAGTATTTATTGAAAAAAATCCATTCAAGTGGACCTGCACAGTTCAAGGGTCAAGTGTAAAACAAAACAAAAAACTATTTCCAAAAGAATGTGCCTACTGATGACTATAGAACAATGAAATATTGTACTTGGCTAGTGACTTAATATTTATTTTCAAGGTATATGCTAATAAATTAAATGTCCCCTAAAATTCAAGTTTTGGTAGTCCCTAGAATAACACAGATTTACTAATCAAGATTTTTTAAAATCGTGATCCCTTAGATGAGTGAGTTAAGAAAGTTTTCTAAACCCACATTTAGAGTACCTTGCAGAAACAAGTCCTTTAAGAGAAGCAGCTTTCATGTATGAGGGAATATGAGCATTTCATTTTCAACTTAAAATACAGACACTTACCTTACATTTCTAGAGAAGACTCAAGAGCCATTTGAAAAGCCACCTACATAAGTGCTTTACACTGAAATATACTCAGAGGAAAAAGAATTTCAGAAGTCATAAAGTCAGAGAGTTTTCTTTTCCATCATTTCTGCCACTGGCAATAGCTTAAGGAAAAAGCCTTTAACTAGGATTAAAAGTCTCAAATGTTCTATTAGGTGACATTAAGTGTAATGGAATCTCAAGGTTGAATTAATTTTGTACCTTCCTTATCATTTCAAAGATTACCATCTCAGTAACTGGTATCAATAGTCAACACAAGAAAATTTGAATAATTGGCGATCAATCAGGATAATTGGGTGACTTCATCCTTTCCAAGCCTTAAAACCTTAGGGATTTTGTTTTGGAAAAGTAAATAAAAAAACATAACTATAGCTAGGTCTGAGTTTAATTCGACTGTTTGAAAGTACAGGCTAACCTTGCATTTCAGATTTTCATTATACCATGCTAATAAGCACATGAGAATTTTATGGGCTTGGTAGTTACTCATTTAGGAATGGTTCATATCACTGAAAGTAATACATTTAACTACTAGTCAAACAACCTCATAAAATTCTCGAGATAAGATTTCATAAAACTTGGACAGCAGTGGAGATGAAAAAAATTTCATCTTAATGAAATTCCATGACAGGCATCATATTTCTACGTGAAATAGTTTCTCATAGAAATTTTACATTGAAGAATCTAAATCAGGATGAGTGTGACTTGGAGCTTGGAGCAGAAGCCCACCACGGAGAGGGGTTTTTAACAAATTCTCTTCTCAAGACTGGCCCTCTAGGAAAATAAAAATATTTACACATCTATTTAGTCAGTGACAAACAGAGAGGAAACCATCTGGCCATTTGAATCAGTGTAAATTGCCCAACCACTCTGGTGAAAAGAGGAAGCTAGTCAGATTAAATGCTTATTTTGTTTTACAGCTAAACAATTGTCCTAAACTGTAATCATAAAATCCACATTTTCGGTATCCAATAAACAAAAGCAAATCAGCGAAGAAAACTTGTTTTTGTGTAGTAATTGGCAAGAGGATTAGCATTCCAGTGGATCCGATTTCCTAAACCTCCTCATTCCTGATAACGGCCTCAGCGCTGAGGTGACACACCAAAAAAGCATAAATTATCTAAAGCTGCAGATAAGCAGAGGCCATTTGGGGGTTCTGAGTGCAATATAAATAGATGCAAAACAGTAGGAGAACCAGCCCATCCAAAACCTCAGAAGGATTAGCTGTGTGAGCTCTGACTCCTTTGCCATTGTTAGCTGTGATTTATCATCAGAGGGTAACAGAGACTCAGCCTTATCTGTGATAATTCAATGGCTTAATGGCAGTCCCTTTATCTGGAGGTCATAATTAAGCTCGTTTGATCAGGCTGAGAACAAGCACCTATGCTGTGCTTTAGCCCGAACTACTGCTTTTGGTGTCGGGGGTATAACAGAATAAGAACATCACTGGAAGTGACATTTGTAATTTCGTTCAAGTGCTGTGGCAAGTTACCTCTTATCTATAAAAGAGAATCCCCCAAATGAAGAACAATGCATTCCAAAGTTAGAAACTTCTGTGTAACTTAGAGTTTAAGAAGCAGCTTTGGTCTCTAGCGCTTGGGCCGAAAACCAATTTGAATATAAAACAAAAATGAAGAAATACTGCAACATTATCTTCAACTAATAAAAGCAAATGCTTATTAAAAGGAAAAATGAACATTTATGGCATGCTACAATTGAAACGTCTTAACAAACTCCAGTATCTCTTCAAAAGTAATAGAAATTATAGGCATGAATTCAAATAGACATAATAAAACCTCATTAAACCTAAAATTACTGGATGGAAGTTTCATTTGATTTTAAGAAATATTTGAGCTATTAAATATTTTTAAATAAATTATATTTTATTACTTTAAAGTAGTTAGCATAATTTGAACTAGCTGTTCTATATTTCTAAAAAAGAGATTATGTCAGCTCTACATTTAATAAGATATCTTGAATTTAGCCATTTGGTAGCAAATCAAGAGTATGTTAAAATACGCAGAAACAGTTTATTCTTTAACTTTGTTAAAAATGTACTTATGATTACTTTATGTACAATATGTGTATTTTTCTTAAAAATTTTATATAGGTTAGGTATAATTGTTTACAAATTCAGAATTAAGGTATGATAAATCTAAGATGGCTTTTAGCATTTTATTTTAGGTTTAGGTCACTTCTGAGCGTTTTATGAAATTAAGTAAAAACTCCAGAGTAATTTTTCATAAAACTTAATTGATTTGGTGGGTGCTTGGTTCCATCTCTCTTTCCATGTAATATGGAATTTTTAAAAAGTTCTCTCTGCCCAGTGGCGGCTCAGCGGTTAGAGCGCCGGCCTGCGGCCGAAGGTCCCGCGTTAGATTCTGGGGAAGGGCACAAGCCTTGGCTGCAGGCCCGGGTGCAGGAGGCCGCCAACTGATCTCCCCCCCTTCCACTCTCTGAAAAGCAATGGAAAAATATCCTCGGGGGAAAAAGTTGTCTCCTGCGGTCTTTAACAAGTTCTGGCCAGTGGTCCCTGGACTTTGGAATGTGACCCGTCGGGGAAGACGGTTGGAGTCTGAAATGTTGGAAAACCGAGGGACCCGCAGCCGGCAGCTGGGCCTCGGGGCTACTCCCGAGGTGTTTGGAAACCGAAGCATTTCCTGCATGGTTTAGGGAGTTCGGAAACCGAAATGTTTGTCAACGGAGACGTTGGAAAACCGAGGCGCCACTGTGCACCCACAGCAAAGCCAGATGCTCTGGGCTCCGCCGCAGTTCTGTCCTCACGCGCTGTGCGCAACGTGGCGCAAATGACCCAGTGGCGCTGGGCCCGCGGTGGCGCTGGGACGCCCGGGAGTTCCTGTGAAGGGTTCTGTGGGGGGCCTGCCGCCGGTCAGCCCCCAGCCCTCGCCCTCTCCTGGCAGGAGCTCCCCCGGGGCCTTCCTTACCAACAGGGTGCCGGGCTCTTCCAGAAGACCAGGCTCAGGAATGAGCAAACGGGGGAAGTCACCAGACCGTCAAGTAACCAGGCAACAACCCCACTGTCCCTTCTACCGACCAGTCACCTGCTTCCAGGGCTTGAGCATGTCCCTTCTGGTAAGCCCGGGCCCTGAATCTCTTCTTCCCGCGGTTATGTTTACAGCCTCCTGGGGTGAATTAGCAGGAAACACGTATGTACAGTGTATTATTATAATATATACATTAACGTGCCTGCATATATGTGGATCACATATAACCTACCTCTTTTTACTAACTATACAAAGGAATTTTCCATGTTCTTAGTAAGAGAACCATTATTGTATAGTAATTAAAATATATATTATAATTATATATATTTAAATCACATATTTATATATAATTGTTTTAATTACATATTAATATATATTTATACATTATGATAATGGAAATATACATATCATAAAAAGAGCTTATTTGAATGGTGGCATATGATTCTTTGCCTTGAAAACTCTATTCTTGTCAGACCCTAAGTAAAAGTTCCAGAGTATAGGATCAGAGGATTTAGTCACCTTTGTTCTTAGTAAAGACTTGAAGCTTCATAAACATGGGCTTTCTTAGCTGCATATTGGCAGACCTCATGTCCTGTGTGTGACCATGTGTGCCCCAATGTTCCAAAGCCTCTGAGCAGTGGAGAGATCACCAGAAATCCACTCTCAGTGTCATCCACTAAAGTGGAGGAAATTCCCCACTCTTCCCAGATGGAGACTATTTTGTCAAGTGTACCCTGAAGGGTATTCCCATTTTGCATCTTACTCAATTAGAATGACCGATAAAACCACGTAGGAATAAGAGTTGAGAAGGCACAGTCACTTTCTGTGTTATGCTTTATCCCTCCCTAAGAGAAAGGCTTCACTCAAGAATTCTTAAAGGCAAAAAGAAGCAAAAATGGTGAAAGGGAGAAGCAGGTTGGACTGTCACCAACTTTCCAAGTATCACATTTATGTGGGTCATTTTAAGGTCATCTATTCCATCTACCAATCTAATAACTTGAATTTTTTTCTCTGTAAACCCTACCAGGTTGTTGGCACTGTGTGCTTGAACACATCCCCTGATACGGATCTCATAAAGCAGGTCCTTCTCTTTGCTAAAAGTTTTTCTAATGTTTTCTGCAACTTCCATTTATAAAGACTACTTGTTCTTCCATTAGATTCACATTGAGCAAAATCTAATCTTCTATCTAACATCCCTTTGAACACTTGAAATTGTATAGCACATCTCACATGGTATTTCTCTACAGGAGGCTAAATCATAGGCATGGTTTTGAAAGTCCATACCAAATAAATCAGAATTCTGGGGTGGGAGCTAGGCCTTAGAATTTTTTAAAGACCTCCAGTGATTCCAATGTGCAGCAATGTTTGAGAATCAAACACTAGCCTTATCAACACATTAATAATGTCAGACTTTATAATCATTCTTAACCTGATAGATGAAAATGGTATTCCACTGGTGCTTTTAAAATTAATATCTCTACCTGAAACCTATATGTTCACATTAACCATTGTCACCTCAATAAATTGAATTAAAAAGTTAATATCTCTAATTATTGCTGAGGTTCACCACAGTTTTATATGCTTATTGGCATTCTGAAGTTGTCTTCTATGATTGCCTCTTCCTATCACTGGCCCATATTTCTCATGGGTTGCCTTCTCTTATTTATTTATTTATTAGAAGTCATATACTTTATTGAGATTGAGTCATCTTATCTATATTACAGATATTTTCTAGCTGTCACTTATCTTTAGGTTTTTACTTTAAATGGGGCCTTTGGTTTTGTATTGTAAAATAAATGCAGATTTTTCATTGCTTGTGCTCGTGGCTTGCTTAGAAATGCTTTCCCTACTCCCACAGAGAATTCACTTCTTCTTGATGTCAAGTTGGCCAGTTTATGAACATAATGTAATTCCCCATTTATTCAGGCTTTATATTGTGTCTTTTAAAAGAATTTTGTTAGGCCATCTCCCACATATTTATTATATACATTTTCTACTATATTTTGTTTGGTTATTGCTTCTAAAGAAGAATACTGTCAACTTTGGGCTACTTTTCTGAATCCAACCATCTTTCTAAGTCTTTCATTGGTTTCAATAGTTTTTCTGTTTATTCACCAGGTTTTTAGGTAAATTACCAAATTATCTGGAAATAATGACAATATTATCTTTTCTATTCCATACAGTTCATCACACTACCTTTGCCAAGACCTTCCATAATACTTTGTACAACAGGGGCGATATGGAGAATCCATGTCTTCTTCTAAACCTTAAAGACAATGTTTTTAAAATTCCTTGTCCATTTGATTTGGGCTTTGCGGGGACAACTTTTATCAGGTTTAGGAATTTATTGACTAGTCCTGCTTTCTAAGTGCTGAAATATTTTCAGGTGACTTTACTATATGTATGACAAAAAGGATGTAACTTCTTTTTATTATTATGGTGTAAAATTTTGAGAAAGACCCTGCTATGTAACTACCCTTACATTTTCGAGATAAAATCTACTCAATTACAATGTATCCTGCTCTTTTGATCAACTAAAGATAATTTAATTTTTGAATCCACATTCATTGGAAATTTGGCTATAGTTTTGTTTTCTTATATAGTTTAGTATCAAAGTTATAGTTATGCAATTAAATGAGTTACACACTTTGCCCGACTTAAGATATGAATTTAACTTGCTGAAGCATGTTGACAAAAAGAAATAGAATCTGTTCATTGACCTTTTAATAGTACTTACCTATAATACTCTCTAGGCCTAGAAGCATTTGAAGAGAATGACTTTTTAATTACATTCAAATTTCTGTATTGGTTACCAATCTATTCATATTGGTTATGTTTCTTACACCAATTTGGGCATTTATTATTTCACCTAAATTTACCTATATTTTCAAGTTTATTGACATGTAATTGTACGTAATATTCTTTATGATCTTATATATCTACTTTACCTAAGGTTATTTCTCCTTTTTATTCAATATTTGGTCTATTAAATCTGGTTTATGAGGTGCTTAGCATATTAACTCTGCTTCATGGGGCAGTCCATGGAATTTTTAATGTCTTTTTCATGGTACTGACCTTCTTCAGTGAGGCTGATGATTCTTGGTTATGGTCTAATGTTCTGCAACAGTGTTATCCTATCCTGGCCTTTGGCCAACACATATATGGCATAGTAAGAAGAATACCCATTTTCTAGGATACTAGAATTCCTTTGTTTTGGCAGCTAGTTCTCAGGAACTCTGCTAAACGTGCTTTTATCTCACTTCTCAAAGGTTTCAGGAACACCAGGCAAGGACTTGGCCTGCTATGAAAGATGTCCATCCTCTATGTCTGGTGTGGCCTGAGGTGCTGCTTGTCAAATTTTCTTAGCTTGGAGCCAGTAGCTTGTAGACATGAGCAATTCCATCTCCTCTCCCTCCTTTAACTGCTTCAGTGGTTGGGAGAAGTTGAGGATGAAAGTCCTTGTATTCAGTCAGGGAAAACTTGAGAACAGAATGGGACTTTACCTAGACCCTGTCAAAACTGTTACAAATCAATAGATTTATATTATCTGATATAAGCCCATGGCCTCTGGACCAAAATTTCTAACCTCAGTAAGAATATAAGCACCTTATTACTTTTCTTTTCCTTAATTGGCTTTCTGGTAAGTTTTTTTGAATATTTTTCTAGAAAATTCTTTTGATTTGTTGGTATGCTCATATGTCTCTTTTAAACTGATAAACTTCATCCACAGTTACTAAGTTATTATCTATTTTATGAGCCCATTACACCAAGACTGTGCTGCTCAGTTTGTATTTCATTAGGTGGGACAAATTTATATATTTGCCTTTGAGGAAGCACCCTTACCATGCTTACTAACTCTCAAACTTCTCTATGGTAGGAGCTTCCCTCTCAGAATATAGTGTTTCTTTCCAAACCATACATATATTTCATGAGGATGATCTTTCCGTTATAGTATTAGCCTATCCCAACTACTAGCTCTGATGAAAGCCTCAGAGTGTGTGTCCAGGCAACAGGGATGTTCATATTCCACAGAACTCTGGCAACATTATCATGCACCATTCCAGAGTTTAAATACTTATTTAAAGAAATTTTAAATCTGGGTTATGGCCTTACCATTGCCTTTCATGCCACTTCTTTTCTGGGTATGCTTTAGGAATTACAGAAAATGTAATATTGTAGGAAAATTCTAACATGTCTGTATATGCTCACGTGTCTTAAAGCATCTTGTCCACTTCATATTCATATCTGTAATCATTATAGTCATTATATTTCCAGAATCCACAATTAGTTTTGATAATCTATCATTATATTTGCACCATGAGTCTTAGAAAATCACAGCAGGTGTCCAGGGATGATAATTGGGCATTAGCAAAAATATGCTAATAGTCAAGGAGGACTGTTAGCAAACCCCAAGCAGCTCCCACATGTAAAAGGTAGATTCTCAGTGCTCAGTCAGAGGTGTACACCAGAATACACGCTCTGTGAGGTGGAAGATTTTCGCCTGGTGTTCCATCAGTTCTGTCCCCAATCCTTAAAACTGTGCCTAGAATAAAGAAGGCACTCAATAAATATTTGCTGAGTGAATAAAACCACTATATTTTTGAACCCCATCTAAATTCTAATTTCAAATGAGATGGCTGAAATTTAAATTTAAAAGTGCTTAGCACTTTTCTGTCATTGGATTTGTGTCAAGGGGTTGTAATCTACTCACATCCCAGGCATAAAGATCTATGCTGAGCCAAGGCATGAGTCTTTTTGCTGAACTAATATAAGAACTATTTTTATTTTTATTTTTTAAATTTATCTTTATTGTCAAAAGTATTACAGATGTCTCTTTTTTCCCCATTGACCCTTTCTACCCTGCATCTGCCCCCCACCCCAGGCCTTCTCCACACTATTGTCTGTGTCCATGGGGGTTATATATATATGCATATAAGTTCTTTGGTTAATCTCACCCCACCTACCCACTTACCCCTGCCTTCCCTCTGAGATTCGTCAGTCCCTTCCATGCTTCTATGTCTCTGGATCTATTTATAAATATGCACATGTTCACAATTCGACTAAAGATGAATACTTGTCATGCTCAAATCTAGAAGGTGTCTCTCCTCTCTACTTCTGAGTTCATGGGAAGCGTGTTGCAAACAGATTAAGAACATTGGTGGGGGCTGGATGGAATGTTGAAAATGGAGAAGTCTTGTTCCCATCCCCACTAATGGGACAGAGAGGCCCTCTCCATGTAGAGTGGCATGGATGCCTACCCAATTACTGTACTAGAAACGGGCTTATCACGCAGATAGTCACATATCATTTTCTAAAATACTTGTCTGTTTCTTTGTAATAGTCAGGACAAAGACTCTGTGTGGTGGTTAACTGTTTCTTGAAGTTGAAGGGTACAGTCCTGACCCAGTGAAAGTCAAAGAAGGTGATTTATGACAGCTCTTTTTCTTTGTGACAAAATTTAGAAAGAAATAAGAACAAAGTGCTCTGACACCTCTGAGAGAGTAAAACACTTGCAATTTACAAAATAAGTGCTTCAAGTGACCTATGACCAAACTGACAGCCTCTTTGAAAGCAGATATAAGTTGCCGAGATACAGAGAAAAGTTACAACTTGTTCAGAAGGATACAGGTCTCTGTAGCAGGAAGAGATGACATTTTTGACACCAGCAGCATCAAAGGCATTGCCCTAAGAAAAGGCCAATTAGTTCTCTGAAACATATCTAAATTCAAGCGGAATGATTGATTGGCATCAGAACTTTAAAAAAAAAAAAAATCTCCCAGCAGTCTCTGAAATTTTATGGGTCAAAATGGAAAAGGTAAACATTAGAATATGTGACTGAGGGGTTGAGGCTGCTGGGGACACTGAGCTCAAGGATGATCTCTCCAAAGGTTTTCTTCAAGAGAATGTTTAAACATGTTTCATTCGTGCTGATTGAATGAGTATAGGTAACAGGCAAATCCATTCTGTGAATGCTGATTTGGTCACTAAATGATCAAAAGAAGTGCTATTTGAAGAGAAAGGGGGAAAGGGGAGAAAGAAGAGGAAGGACAAAGAAGAGGGACACGAGGGGAAGGAGAGCACCATGGTCACAGTCAGTGCCGCAGCCTGAATCCCTTTGGTGGATATCAAAAGTAGAAGATGACATTTTAGTACATTGCTGGGGGGGGGGGGGAGGGAGAGATGTCAGTCTAGATGAATTAATTAAAATGATAACAACTAATTAATGAATTATCCTCTTTTATATTATTGGATCAGATCTTTTCACCTGAATAGTTGCAAAAAAGAAACTATGGTAATTATAGTTGCACTTACTGTTTTTTTCATTTGGTTTTAATCCTTACCGGAGGACGTTTTTATTGATTTTATTTTTATTTTTTAAAATATGGTTTTTATTGATTTTTAGAGAGAGAGGAAGAGAGAGGGATAGAGAGATAGAAACATTGATGAGAGAGAAACATTGATCGGCTGCCTCCTGCACGCCCCCTACTGGAGATCGAGCCTGCAACCAGGATATGTGCCCTGACCAGGGATCAAACCAAACCGGTGATCTCCTGGTTTCCTGGGTCAACACTCAACCATTTAGTCACACCAGCTGGGCTGTTTTTATTGACTTTAGAGAGAGGAAGGGGGAAGGAGAGAGGGAAAAAAACATCGATGTGAGAGAGAAACATCAACTGGGAGCAAGAGGATCAAACCAGCAACCTGGGTGTGTGCCCTGATAGGGAACTGAGCTTGCAGCCCTTGGGTGCATGGGATCACCTTCCAACCAACTGATCCACGCTGGCCAGAGTTGTTCTTACTGTTTAAAGAAGACTAATTGCAAATGGTAAAACTGCTTCTTAGTACAGGCAAATTAGACTTTTAAAGAAAAATTTAACTGTGAAAATGTTATTTTATTATACTCTTTAAACAGGTAAATCACAGTTTGGATTTAAGTCCTAATTTTTCTTCTGGTTATCACTGTGCACTTTGAGACCTGGCTTAAAGAAGAATCCTTCTCTTGATAATGATTTTGAGTGTTTGTCAGTCTTTTACTTTAAATCCCCATAATTAATATTGGTGTTATTTTTCATTTATTATTTTTATACAGGAAATATATGCATGTATTTTTGCTGAAAAGACTTGATTAATATGAAGTAACAAGAACAAAATATAAATGTTCAATTCACCTCTCTTCCACTTATTCTGATTCCCTCTTCCTTCATTAGAAGTAACCACTAACAAAAGATGAAGTACCTTCTTGTAACCCCTATTTCTGTGCATTCTCACACACGTGCCCTTTGTCCTTTTGCTTATTGCATTCTTGGAAGGAACTACACTGCATTATTCTAAGACTTTATTTTTTTTTATTTGTCCTGAGGTCTCTCCATGTCAATATTTGTAGGTACACCTTCTCATTGTTCACTGTTGTATTTAATTTCATTTTATAGATATGCTATAATTTACATAATTGTTACCCCCAAAAGCACAATTTTATTTTACTTTTCCTATTTCAAACAATGCTGCAAAGAGCAATTGTACATTTATCTTTACAGGGGCATCATTCAGCTGTTAACATTAACATTAATGGAAAACAAGGACGTAGATTATGATGAGAACATGGTTAAGTATGCTTTCAATTTTCCTTTTATAAGAAAATATAGGTATTTAAAGAAAGAAGTGTTTATGTATTTTAACCTTATTAAAAGGAATAAATATTTATTATTAATGTTACTAAGTTATCTCTCTTTTAAAATGTTTCTATTCAACATTAAAAAGTAAATAATTTTATATAATATATTGTATGGAGAATGGTTTTAGATCATTTCTTAAGCTAATAGGGAATGCCAGATATTATCAAAGTTTGATTCATACTATGTATGTATTTTGTTTTAATAATAATGATGTCTAAGCATATCTTTAGGTACAGGCTGAAAAGTAAACTTTATGGTTGAGCAAAGGAGAGAGGGTCAAATTGATATTTATGGAGTTCCTATTACTTGGCAAATACATGAAATCTTAATTCTAATGCTCACATAAACTTTGTGAGGTAGATTTTTATTTTTATTTTGCTTCATACCTGTGCCTATGGTTCACAATTAATTTTTTTTTTTTAAGGTCAAGAGCTCCTGTTATATTAGAAGAAGGCATTTTTTATATCAGCTAAAATTTTACATCTCCTTCCAACATTAGAGAGTGTTTATTCAGCCAGTCCATACCCTTATAACCAATCCTCAAAGTGATATGAAACTGCTACAAAATGTCTTGCTGAAATCAAGATGTACTTTGTACATGGAATCCACAAATAACTTAGTGACAAAAGGAAGCAAAGCAAAACTGTTCCTATGACTTAGTATAACTGGGCCTGTGGTAGTTCCTTTTTCTTGTTTTAAAGAAGCAAGTCCATTTTCTAATTTTACTCAGGGTTGTCACTGGCATAAAGTTTATGAATTCTGCTTCTGCCATTTCCTTTGACTATAAAAAAGGAATTTGGCATCTCCCGTCTGGCAGTTTCCCCTTCCCTATGACATTTCAGAGTGGAGATAAGGCTTTTGCAATCACAATGACAAATAAAAGCACTTCAAGGTCAGGATCTTTATCAGTTTTTCTCCCTGCTGTATGATCATATGCTTAAAACAGTGCTGGGCCTGGCTGGCATGGCTCAGTGGTTGAACATCGACCTACAATCCAGGGGATTGAGGCTTGATTCCAGGTCAGGGCATAAACCCAAGTTACAGGCTTGATCCCGGGGGGGGGGGGGGGAAGAACCCCAGCAGGGGGTGTGCAAGAGGCAGCCAATCAATGTCTCTCTCATCATTGATGTTTCTATCTCTCGCTCCCTCTCCTTTCCTCTCTCTGAAATCAATAAAAATATATTTAAAAAAAACAAACAGCAGTACTGGCACTTGGTAGGCACTTAATAAATATTTATTGAATCAATGAAGGAATTCTTACACTAAAGTGGGACTTAATGTGCTTCTGCCTAAAGATGAGCATTTAAAATATTTGAGTGCCATCTTATCACCATGCATAATACTTTTTTCTTTTCTGTTCTGAATTTACATTTCTTCTTAACATTATTTTACCATTTCTAGTGTGAAGGTTCTCTTTTGCTGAAAAGTCTTGATACAGATATTAAGACAAAATGAAGTCGTGTGAGAGAGCTTTAGGGATCACAGCCCCGGTTGCCCTGTCGGGTGTTCCTCTCAGGAAAGGTTTCTCAGTCCCACAGCTCCCCGTGACTGCGTTTCTGAAGTAGGCTGTTACCCCCACTGAGTTCAGTGTCAGAGGCCAGGCCAGGGCCATTTATTTCACAGACTGTCAGGAAAGTGCAAAGTTAACCTTCCCCCGCTGACTCTTGCTGACTCCTGCCTCACCTTTAAACTAGAGGGCTGTGGAGGCCGTGAGCACAGGTGCACCGCTCTCGGGTAAGGTGATCCTAGGGGAGAGTGTGCTGTGGTCCTTCAGGACCCCTGCCTTCTTGTGATTCCCCACAGACATACTTTCTGTCACTCCAGGTTTCCAGTCCCCTAAAAATATCTTCAGAACCACACAGAAGAATTGGTTGGAAAGTCAATACAAAAGACTTCATACATTTTTAAAGCTGTAAAAGATCTTAATACTCAGGAAACTAGGACCAGACAGTTGTTATTTGTCTAATTATGAGTGATTAATTAAGCCTATTACTCTCCTAGGCTTAAGATATGTCATAAATATAAAAGTTAGAGAATATATGTTCATAACCTTTCTCTCACAAGTGCACAAACATACACAAGCAAACACACAGCATTTTATTATGAGGTTTTCATTTTTTACATCTTTGGAAGGCAGGTCTTTTTAATCTGTATCTATGAGGTGAGCATAGAAGAATTTGAAAGAAGACCCAAAAGTCTGTATTGATTTACATTAGAAAGGCAGATACATCAAACAATATAGGTGGAGAGAGAAAGAGAAACTCCTACTCAGGCAGGGTCTGGCAAGAGTTCCAGGGTATAATTAGGGCTGGGGTCCAGCTGAAGGGGACTTTGGGGAGATAAGTCAGTTATGAATGGAATTCCTGTCTGGTACATCCCATGTCTTTCTATAGAAATGCTCAAGATGGTTTTAAACTCACTTGTAAACACTGGATAACATTGAGGTTGATATTTGTTTTCTTAATCTAAAACAGATAAAGGACACTGCTTAGACTGGAAAAAGGTGGGTACTGTGTTCTAACTAATAAAAGAAAAAGCTAAGACTTACACGTCCAGACAAATGGAACAACAGGGAACAAATTAATGTTTCTACTAAAGCAAACAAAAAAAAAAGGAAAAATATAGGAAACAATAGATTTCAAGACACCAGACCACAAAGAGCAATGATCTCTCAGAGACTGGAAACCAATAAGGTGGGCTCTACAATCGCCTACAATCCGCTTTAGAAAGCTTTCAGGATGCAGGTTGGGAAGGGACCCCAGGCAGAGCCTGGCAGACTCCCTGAGTTGAAGAGATCAAGCTGAGAGTCTAGAGAGACCAAAGTACTAGAGTTTGTAGATAAGAAAGTGCTGCACAGTGAGAGAACTCTGGAGATCTAAAGAGGCTCTTCGTGATTATTCTGCATTGTATTGATAAACCCATCTGAGTAAGGAAACTACCCAATGCCTGGGAGAGAAACTGATTAGAGACAAAAGATTAGAGACATTAGAGATTAGAGACATCGGTACCTGGTGCTCATACAAACTGTTATATCTGCAAGATGTTTTATATAAGCCTCATGGTAACCACACAGGAAAAATATAGTAGATAAACAGAAGATGAAGAGTCTAGGACTTACAGAGCTGCAATAATGAAGACAGTGTATTATTGGCATAGAGATGGACACATAAATCAGTGGAACGGACTAAAGTGTTTAGATATAGACCTATACATATGGACAACTGATTTTTGACAAAGGTTCAAAAGATTGAATGGAGAAAAGATAATCTTTTAAATAAATGTTACTAACATAATTGAATATCCACATGCAAAAATTCAAGACAAAATTTGTACCATATAAAAAGTTAATTCAAAATGTATCACAATCCTAAACACAAAGACTTAACTATACAACCCCTAGAGAAAAAAGAGAAAATTTTGTGGGCTTGGGTTAAGCAATGATTTCTTAGATACAACACTAAAACATGACATATAAAAGAGAAGTTGATAAACTGGACTTCAAAATTGAAAAGTTCTCTTCAAAAGACACTTTTAAGGGAGACTGATAAGACAGACTGGAAGAAAATATTTGCTAATTAAATATCTGATAAAGGACTTTTATCCAGGATATATAAGGATCCTTCACAACTTAACAATAAGAATAATCCTTAATAAATAAAATGAGTTAAAGATTTGAACAGATACTTCACCAAAAAAGGCATATGGATGGCAAATAAACCCATAAAAAGATTCTCAACATCATTAGTCAGAGGCGAAAACCAAAACAACCTACTACTACTACTACACACATATTAGAATGTCTAAAATTAAAGTGTGTGATCACATTGAGTGCTGGTGTGGCTAAAAAGCACCAGAACTCTATTACATTGTTGTTGGGAATGTGACATGGTGCAGCCCTTTTGGAAACTAGTTTGTCACTTTCTTGAAAAGTTAAACACATTCAGACCATATGATCCAGCCATTCCACTCTTGCACGTATACCCAAGAGAAAGGAAGGTCTATATACATTCATACAAATTTTTGTATACAATTATTCAGAGCAACTTTATTGGTAATAGTCTGAAAACAACTCAAATATCCTTGAACAGGTGGATGAATAAATAATTTGTGGTATATTTGTACAATGGAATGCTACCTAATAATAAAAAGAAATGAATTATTGATATACCCAACAATATAGCTAAAACTACAAATGATTATGCTGAGCGATAGTATCCAGGCCAAAAGAAAAGAGTACATCCTACATGTTTTTATATTTATAAAAATCTAGAAAATGCAAATTAACCTTTAGTGACAGAAGGCAGGTCAGTGGTTTACTGGGGATGGGAAGAAAGGTGTGGTTTTGGAAGGATTACAAAAATACACCAGGAGATTTCTGGGTGACACAATGTTCATTTTTTTTATTGTCGTGATGTTTTCATAGATTTACACATCTGTCAAATTCTTCATATTTTATACTTTAAATATTTGCCACTTATTGTATGTGAATTATATGCTAATACAGCCATTTTTAAGGAAAATTTTTAAAATTTTGAAAACCTTTTATTGGAGTTAAAAGAAGGGGGCTGAGGAAGATGAGGAGGAAGAGGAACATAAGAAGGATGAGCTGACCTGGAAAAAAATATTTGTGACTCAATAAGATACATGGCAGAATGTCTGACATTGTTTTCTAAATCCCAGGTGCTTTCCACTTATGCTGTATACAAAAGTATCTGATCCCTACTCCCATATTGGTAGTGGATCCTGCAGGCTACTGAATTACAATTGTCTGGTCTTTCACTGGACCGGAGGTAAAATTAGGTTTGCTCCTAGAATTTGTGCACATCGGTCTAGCATTTTTATATATAAAATATTCTTCATAGTTCTTATTAATAAAGACCACAATAGAGAAACAAATTACAATCAATACACCTTACACATTCTGATCTCCTTTAAATAAGCTCAAAATGCAGTTTTCAGAAGAAAGTGGTGCAGGAGATCATTAAGTTATGAGAATAACTATTACACAATACAGAAAACTGTATATACAATTTAGACATTGGAGCAAGAATGAATGAATTGTGACCAATAGACAAAGACAAAAGCTTATACAAATTTTTTTTCATTCTTTGGCTGCCATAAAATGTTAGCAAAATATTATAGTTTAAACAGTAGAAAGTGTTAGCTTATTTGTGTCCACTTCATAGTAACATCCTCTTTAAACCCAAAATTGTATTTTTGTTTCTATAGCAAGTTTATATCATTGTTTAAAGAAATTATTCTTAAAATTACAAGTTGAGAAAATATGATGTGAATTTACAATAATATATGTAGATATATGCTGAATACTGTGCATTTCACAGATTACTTGGCAATCTTCTAATTGTTAAAGTTTCCTCAGAAATAAATGCAGATGGCCAAATTTTATCAAAGAACTTGTGAATTTCTCTTTTCATACTGAAGTTTGTAAATATTTTTTACATCTCACAATAATACTATACTCATCTAAGGTTAAGAAAAGACCTGAACTCATTTCATTTAACCTGATAATCCATGTATTTCCTAATGTTCATTACATTGGGAGGAATTACAGATGATCAAGTATTTGATGGAACATGGAACCTACTTTCAACATCTAAATTTTGTTCTTAAAAATAAAATTTTAAGCCCATCTGCCATGACTCAGAGGTTGAGTATTGACATATGATCTAGGCAATCTCGGTTCTATTCCTGGTCAGGGCACATGCCAGGGTTGCAGGCCAATCCCCAGTAGGGGGCAGGCAATAAATGATTCTCTCTCATCTCTCTCTCTCTCTTTTTTTTTTTTTTTTGGTATTTTTATTGTTGAAAGTATTACAGATGTCCCCCTTCCCCCCCCCCCACTGACCCCCTCCACCCCACATCCACACCACACCCAAGGCCTTTCCCAGACCAATGTCTGTATCCAAAGATTATGCACATAAGCATGTAAGTTCTTTGATTAATCTCTCCCAACCCACTCCCACACCCCTACTTTCCCTCTGAGATCTGTCAGTCTGTTCCATGCTTCTATATCTATTTTGTTTATCAGTTTATTTTGTTTATTATATTCCACATATGAGTGATTCTCTCTCATCATTGATGTTTTTATCTTTCTCTCTGTCTCCCTTCTTCTTTCTGAAATCAATAAAAACATATTTAAAAAATAAAATAAAGTTTTAAGTGGGATCATGTGATATTTGTCTTTGTTCGGCTCGCTTATTTCACTTAGCTTAATGCTTTCCAGGTCAAGATCTTATACATATATATGCATAACTAAATGGACACAGACAATGGTGAGATGAAGTCCTGGGGAGGGGATGGGAGTGGAGAAGAGGGGGTCCATGGGAGAAGAAAAAGGAGGACATCTCTAAAACTTTCAACAATAAAGATAAACTTTTAAAAAATAAAAAAAAATAACTCTAATTGACACAAAAAATAAAATAAAATTTTAAGTTATAATAAAGTGTCAATTTTCTTATTGAAAGTGAATTTTCTTGTTAATTGGAGTACAGTAACATGAGTTTTTCAGTGGGGCTTCAAATGGGATAGACAGGTGGGAGGATGTGGCCACAAGGTGCTCTGGAGTGAAAGTTTTGGAAAGAACACCAAAGAGAGAGTGGTAGACTATATGTGCACAGATGATCAGAACTCTGTCTCCCAATCCACATGTTCTTCCCCAATGACACCTTAGTCTTCCCAATAAAAAAGTGGAGTCCATTTCTTCACTTCATATAAATGGTTGCAGAAATAATGCTGTGTGCTTCCAGGCATTGATCTTATCTAGCCTTGGAACCTCTGTTTCCTTCCTCGTGGAAGCCATTTGCCATGTAATCAGTGGGACTACCCAAGAGCACCTGGCTCAAATAAAGCCAAGTCATGTGGCAAGGCCCTGCCTAAAGGATGAGAAACCATTGGAGAGGGAGAAAGAGGCCAAGGAGCCTTAAGATACCAGACATGTGAGTAGGGAAGTCACCTTGGAAATGCATCTTGTTGCCCAGCTGCCCCAGATGACATCACATGGACCAGAAACAAATCTCCCAACCAATGTTTTTCCAAGTTCCTGACATACAAAGTTATGAGTAAAGTAAAATGGTTGTTATAAATCACTAAGTTTTAAAGCAGTGTGGTTTTTTTTCAGCATAAGTAACTAAAACAGAAATTTTATCTTAAAATAAGGTCCTGCTGTAACAAAAACCTGAAACAAATAGCATTTGTTTTGCAACTAGAAGACAGGCAGACCTTGAAGGGACCTTTAGTGGACCCTTAGAGAAAGATGAGGACATTGTTATCAGAGCAGGAGAAGAGACCCCTCTGCTGTATTATGGAGGGAAGTCTGGCAACACTGTCACCTCTGGTCACTTGGAAAATACAATGTACCTACCTAGTGTGTTTTGCTAAAGAGATTTCCGGGCAAAATGATGAAAGTTACATTTTTTAGCAGCATGGTAAAGAGAGAGAGAAAAGAAGTTAAAATGGAATTATAGCATGTCTGACACAGTCTTTCTTTCCAGTCAGGTAAGAGTTTCTCAAAGTAAAAGAATGGCCTCAGGGTAAAGATAAAGTCAAGGGTACAATGCTAAGATTCTTTAGCTGAGAACTCAGAAAGATTTAAAGATATGTTCAAAGACTGTAAGAAGTAAACAACGAGGTCTCTAAGAATCTTGAGGATATGCCTTTTAGACACTGGGTTAGACAAAAGGATTTTTATGGATCCTAAGGATGTTGTCCCACAGCACCTTGACTCCCAGGGTAGAGGAACCTGTATCTAAGAGACCGACAGATCTGGCTTTTGTCTAAACCCCAATGTGATTTATAAGAAGCTCATGAAGTTTGTAAGAAAATTTTATTTGTTATCTTGGATTGAGAAAGACAGAGATAGATCAAAATGAAAATAGGCCTCTGGGACCCCAATCATCTAAGGCAGGCAGCAGGCTGAGAAAGCTACGCAACTGCAAATATAAGCCAAAGACCAAAGCCCAGAGAGCAGAGCCTAAACAACAGAGATCACTCCCAGGAAGCGGAATCAGGCCTGTCTCAAGGAAAAGGCAACGTGTGCTTGGCAAGATTTCAGAAATGCTTTTGACATGTGATTGCTACATGCATCTCATCTCACACTCCCTCCCTTTTGGCACTGGACCATTTATTACATTTATCCTATTTTTGCATCAGCATTGTATGTTGGGTATGTGGGAAGCAAATACCTGACTCCTTAGTCACAGGTCTCAGATTGATAGCAACTACACTTGAGAAACCTCTGCCACACCTGGACCTGATTTGGATGGTGAGCTCCTGGACTTTGAGCTGATGCTACACTGGAATGAGCATGTGCGGGTCTTGAGATGGCGATGAGTATGTCCTGCGTGTGGGAGAGACATGAATGGTAACGGCCTGAGGCAGACTGATGGATAGACTGGCTCCCTGAACACTGGTGCTTCTCAGATTGGGAGGTAGAGTCTAATGCCCTTCTCTGTGAATATGATGGACTAATCCTAGTGACTTAACTGATAGAACATAGCACAAATGACCTTTCAGTTCTACTTGAGCTTCTAGGAATCAACCCCGATGACATCACATGAATCAGAGATAAACCTCCCAGCCAAGTCCTCCCCAAATTCAGCAACATACAAAGTTTTGAGCAAAGTAAAATGGATGTTATAATATATTACATAACCTTATATTATAACTAACATATATATTATAATATATACTTGTTGTTATAATGCCTCTCAAAACCTAGGAGCCATACAGTTGAAAGCCCGAAAGCCACATCCAAAATCCAAATGTATGTGCTTCAGTCAACAACCCTGGAGGCGACCTCAGCCAACAGCCAGCCTCACTGCCAGTCCTGCTAGCGAGTCGTCTTGGATATTCAGCACAGTGGGCACTCAGGTGACTGTTAGTTTTAGTCACTATCTGCCTGCAACATGAGAGACCCTGAGTAAGAGAAAATTAATTGTTGTTTTAAGCCACTAAGGTTTGAGATAGTTTGTAACACAACAGTAGATAAGCTATACAACAAGGTTTTTGTTTTGTCAGAAGAAAGGAATTCTTATTACTTCAGAGATATGGCAGTTGAAATACGTTCACATCTCAAATTATAACTGACCCTGGAGATCATCCTACATCCTTCCACTCCCTTTGCTAAACGTCATTGACTAAGGAGCCCAATGCTTTGCAGTGTGGAAGATACTACTCTCCCCAGTTGCAAAAAAACCCCCAAAAAACAAAAGAAAGAAAGAAAAAATGTGAATTATCCACATGACTTGTGGTCTGGGTTGTGCAAATGTTTTTATATTCAATACTCCTAAAAATAACAATAATATACTTTCAGGTTGCCTTCCTTGATTTTTATTTTAAAGTGAGATGTGTATGGAAAACATATGGGAAAAATATTTTCAGTTTAAGTTGTTGGATGGGCAACACATTTTAAAAGAAACACTTCCCATTATCTCTTTTTTGAAATATGATAGATAAAATGTTTAGAATGTGTCCCAATGGGTGTTTCTAGCCCATGAGAACTCTCTCAAGATGATTGCAGTTCTTTAGGGGTGAAACCAAACCAGCCCTAGGTAAAGCACTTATTTGTGGTCTTTGAGATTCCTAGGAATCCTCATGCTCCTAAAACTCCTGCTATATTGTCAGCCCAACTACACTGCCCTTCCCTCCGGCAACTGAATGGTGAGGAACATGCTTGTTTGTATTCCTCCCAGAATCTGACCCAGCGATATGCTGAAAATAGCTGTTCAGATGGCTGCTGAATGAGAGCTTGTCTTCAAAGTACAGAGAATGGGAAGCCACACAACATTTCATTTCTACCTTGGGCAAGGATTCTTTAGTGGTGTTGTACCTGTTAGACTGTTTCCAGAGAAGCATTTCACATTAGCAAGCACCATTACCTTCAAAAATTCCCCAGCACTCAAGGTATGGTTCCACTTAAAGAACACAAATGAAGGTGAGGGAAGGAGAAGTGACAGGAAGGTGGCTTTTCAGGGGAAAGATTGCTTTGGTCACTGAGCTTATTTAAAATCACAACTTGCCATGGAAACACCTGGGACGCCCTGGGAAGTGAAGATCATGAGAGCAGAGGTCAGATTTTTAAGAAACAGGCAGGAAATGAGAGGTTAGAGAAAACAGGAAGCCAGAGCCTGGAGAGTCAGCCAGAGCCAGGGGAGACATAAATAGTGACAGGGAACCAGTTATAGGTGGGCAAGAAAGAACCAGCAGGAAACTAGCCAGGTAGGTCGTGAAAGCCAAGCCAGCAACTAAGAACCTCAGGTGGCTCTGTGGGACTTCCTTGGCAGGTCTGGAAATAGTCTGACAGGTGGGTAAAGCCAATCAACCAGACAATGCAAATAGAAAGCTTTTCGTTTAGCCCACCTATTCATGAAAAATAAACATTTATCAACTGCCTAGGATGAATTCAGTGCCAGAGTGCTGGACATATGACATATCTAGACAGACCCAGTTATTTTTTTCCACAGAACTTATATTCTAGGGCAGATGTATTAAGTTGAACAGCCACACAAGAGTTTCAGAGATCCTAAGAGGTGAACAAAGAGGGTTCCTCTGGGGCACTGACTTATTTCCCCTCAGGTCAGGGGGCCATTTCACCTGCCTTTGTCCTGTCTAGAAATGATCACCCAGTAGTTTCCAAATGGATGAGATTGGAATCCTCACTTGTTGCAGGAGCAAACGGAGAAGTGGAAACCAACCAAGGATCTCCACTCCATGACAGCCCTCACTGCACAGCACTGGGAAGCCACACGTATCTCAGCACAAGAGGATCCTTATAACCTAGAGGGGAGCAGCAGCTGCGCTGCGTCCTGCCCACTGAGGCATGCTGAGCTGGTTATAGATGGCCGCTCTTATTAGGATGTCAAAGCAGACCTTTCTCTAGGCATTTCTGAACACAGAGCAGGAACATGGCAATTCTGAGTAATTTTGCCAAGAACAAAGAGAGCAAATCTTGTTGCCTTCTGAGAAAGGTCAACTAGACCTCCACCTGATTCAGAGGCTCAGTCTGTGTGCCTGGCACTCTCCCTAATCTCTTTTAAGCTCTGTACTCTGGTTTCAACCTACCCAGACACTACCGATGTTCTCGGCAGGTTACCATGCAGGCAGAGGCTGCTTCTAAACGAGTCCCATGTTTAAAAAACAGCAACAACCACAACAATGAAAGAAAAGCCTATGAACAACCAGCAATGACTGATATTTCTCACCAGCTCTGTGTATAATGACAGCCTTGCCTCCTTCATGTGCATTGTTTGGCAGCTTCCTCTCATTGTAACCTGAATACTAATGAGAAACCTGTTCTCAATATCACAGCAATGGAATTTTTGAAATATAAGTAAGGCATAGAAAGAGTATCTGACCATACACAGCAAGCAAAATCTGAAGTAATGAGGTAGAAAAAAGTCACAAACAAAGAAAAATAAATACACATATACTTATATCCTATGTATGGACCAAAAGTGATACTCTTCTTTCTATTTTTTAAAAAATTATAGTTTAGTAAGCACTGTAAGTTCGCATCCCAAGAGAAAAAAAATCAGTGGTTAGAATTTAAAATTTAGAATCAAATCTTGATTTGAATCCCAGCTCTAGCACAGGCTAGCTGTGTGATTTTGAGTGAGATATTTAATCACTATTTATGTCTCAAGTTTACCATCTACAAAATGGATAGAATAATCTTACTATTCTTCAGGCAAAAAAAAAAATGATAATAATAACCCAAAAACACACACACACACATAAGAAACCTCTGACATATACGAAGCCCTCAAAAAATGGTCGTGAAGTTGCCATATGAAGAGCCACCTGCGCAAGTGCTAAAGTAGCTCTGCAAATTGTGTGCATCTCCCCTGATACCAGCCGCTGGCAGGTGTGGTAGCAAAACCCTGCAAATAATCCTGCCTCCAGAAGGCCTGCAGACCTGTTCATGGCCCTATGCCTCTCGTTACATGTCACAGATCATTCCCACTCTCTACGTGGGCACGTGGAAGAAAGAATTTCCAGTTGTGTGTGTTTGTGTGCATCTTAATAAGTAAGACAAAGATGAAGAAATACGCTCTGTTGCTATTACTAGAGACTTGAACTGGCACCTCACTCCACTAGTGTAGGACAGCCACATGGGATGGAGATTCTAGGAGGAATTTGAGAAAAGGGTAGAATGGGTATGGGACATCCTCACTGCTCAGTTTGCATTATCAATTTGCAGTGTTTGCAGTTTACCTGTGGACAATTGTATGAATTTTTGAATTTACCAAAATCAACGCTCACAAAATACTGGCCTTAAAAAGATTTCTGCCAAATCAGTCTGACTATTGATAAAACTAATAACGCCAACACAAGGGAACAAAAAGAGTGATGGAGATGAGACCTTTCATGCGAGTCCCCTGAAGGCCACTCAAACTGACATTGTGGCTACTTCTTCTGTGAGAGTGACAGGCACTGCGTGCACCTCTCCCATCTCCCTT
Organism: Miniopterus schreibersii; assembly: GCF_964146895.1. Taxonomy (NCBI): domain Eukaryota; kingdom Metazoa; phylum Chordata; class Mammalia; order Chiroptera; family Miniopteridae; genus Miniopterus; species Miniopterus schreibersii. Next base: position 45,043,563 of record NC_138107.1, read on the forward strand.
TGAGACAGAGCTTGCTGTGGGGTTGCAAGGAGCAGTTAGCTGGCAGCCTCTGGGCATTTGTGCTGCAGAGTCTGCCTCTGCTCTCTCCTGGCTGTCCCCAGCGATGACCAAGCCCTGCGGGAGTAGGGGGCCTAGCCATTTCTGTACAATGCAGGTCTCCTCCGAGGGTGTTCTTTGCTCTGAAGCTTCCTCTGGGGGCACTGGAGACATTTTCAGATCTGCAGGTCAGCAGAAGATGCTCCCTGCCCAATCCTGCTTCTCCCCACCTCGGCCCCAGCCCTGCCTTCCTGTTCACAGGGACAGCTTTGCTTTGCATTGTGGTCTGAGGGCTTCTTGGCTGTCTTGCTTCATTGTTCCTCTGCCTTTCACAACTGTTACCCCCAATAAAACTCCTGAACTCCTAATTCCATCTCAGCTGTGCTTCCCAGAGAACCCAGATGACAGGGAGTTTCTGCAAAATGATTAAGAATTGAAACTTGAGACCTGGAAATTAAGTTTCCACAGAAACTGAATTAAAAACAGTACTTGTTCCCTTTTCTTTTGCTTATTTAGTTGTCTACTTTTTCTTTCCACGTCCCTTTAATAATCAACACTCCACTTAAAATTTTCTACATATTTCTTATTGTTTATATGGAACTTATTTTCACACCCTTGTTCTTCTCATAGAATCTTGGCAGATTTATTATTAAAACGCATTTGTCCATTGCATTTTTATAATTCTTCCCTAACTTACCACCAAACTAATTTTTCAAAAGGTAAATAAATTTTAAACTAAATTTAATCAAGTATTTATTGAATTTTTACCCTGTACCAGGCACCACTAAGATACTGAGGTACCTGAATTCTCCTGACAGCCAGGGCTTCCTGCATTTGCGGTGCTTATATTCTTCTGGGAAAGAGACAGGCAGCAAGCAAACCTCACTTGCCTGTTTGGAGCACTGCTCCAACCTCCCCAAGGGTGTTGCTCACTGTATTCTGGTCTCTGTTCTAATGTCACCTCACATAGGCTGTCAATGGAAATCTCAACTCAAATAGCTCTTCTCCCTTTATCTTGCTGACTGTTTTTTCCTTGCCCTTATTGCATTAGGGACAATGTTTTTCTGCTTATTGCTTTATGTATTGTCTGCTTGAAGGTAAGCTTTGCCCCAAATCCCTGATTACTAGAATGCGGAGTGATATTCACTTGGACTGGGCCTCTTCTTCAGTCACATTATGAGATAAAATCAATGATAATCTGACTGACTAGAAGTTGTTCCCCCTAAAATTAAATAGACCAGGAATTATTTGAAGTATAAAATTGTATTCATCATTAATATGATAAGCTTCTTCCTAGAGCATTTTGCTCCTTGAGAAATTATGTAATATTATGAAGCTATGACAAAAAGGAAACATTTAATATATGTTATCTTCAGGTAATTCTTTAAACTGTCCACATTTGTGTATGTTTCAGATGTCCCAATTTATAAATAAATGTATAAATGTTGTGGGTATGTATTAAAATGATTTTTTTTCTAATAAGATAGACATTCAAATATATTTGATGGCCACTGCTCTAGACATGAATTTTGAATTGTTTACTATGATAGGAAATCATATGAGCTGAATTTGTGTCCCCCACCTCAAATTTTTAAGTTGAATTCTTAACCCCAGTACCTCCAAATGTGACAGTACTTGGAGAGGACATATGGTCTCTAAAGAGGTGATAAAGTTAAAATAAGGTCATTAGTGTAAGCCCAATTCCATGAGACTGATGTACCTCTAACAAGAAGAAATTTGGACATAGACTCAGAAGGAAGACCACATGGAGACACAGGGAGAAGACGGCCATCCACAAACCAAGGGGAGAGGCCTCACAGGAAACCTACCTTATCAATACCTTGCTCTCGGACTTCTAGCCTACAAGACTGTGAGAAAGTAAATGTCTGTTGTTTAAGCCACCCAGTCTATAGTGTTTGTTATGGAAGCCCTGGAAAACTAATACAGATGATATGTATTTCTGTGAAATCCTACATAAAACTCATTTTTACCCTTCCCATATATTTGGGGATTTCTTTGTTTATACATAAGTACACTTGTTATAGATGTTTAAGTAATGATATTTTAAAATTATTATATAATACAAATGATACATTTATTTAAATTTTCTATTCCTGCATCTAGAAATCTCCAGAAATAAATATTATCACAAGTTTGAGAGCAATATATATGGCTAGATAGATAGATATAGATGTATAGATATAGAGATAAAGATATATATTTAAATATTTGTGTTAAATTCTTATAACTTTTATAAAGTTGTTAACTTTTAGTAATTGCTCTGAGAAAATCCAATGCTGAAATGGAACAGTTTTGGGGAGAAAAAAGTAAATATTCTTTCTCAAATTGCAGGGTTTGTTTTGTGCATGCTATTGAAATCCATCTGCTTGTACTGGAATTGAAACGAAATCGATTGCTAGGGACATATTACTCGGAAAAGCCAACCTTTTTCAGTCTGTCTGGTGATACACTGGGCTCAGGATTATGAATGTGTGTTATCAGAAATGCTCCAGAATGGCTCAGCCTCAGCTATGACCCAACATCAAGCATCTTGTAGACGCTGTTGAAACACTAGCATTGCCAAACGAAACTGAAACCCAGCCACAAAGAAAAAAATTGGATTTTGTTCTACTTTCTGTGACAAACCAGTCACAAAATCTGTAAAACAATACAGCTCCAGAACTGATGGATTTTAGCCAGGATTTAATATGAAATATATATATATACATATGGTTAGAAATTCTCCAACTAAATTATTTGCAAATTCCTGGGTAAAAAGCAATTTACTACAGACGCTGAGATGAGCCAAGCCAGCACTAATACTAAAGAAAAATAAACCCGCTAAGGAATGTTCTTTTATACCCACCAATATCCTTAGGACCCAGTCCAAGGTTTTGGTTGACTCTTTGGCTCACAAATGAGGAGGCTATTTAATGGTGTGAATCAAAGGGTGGGTTCTTATTCAGAAGGATAACACTATGAATAATTTTATTGCCCGCCATACATCTCAATCATCACAGTGAACAAAAAAGGCACAGATGTTTCATCAGATGTTAAAAAGGAATTTATTAAGTTAATTGCCATGTAAGTTTTACATTCAGTAAAATGTCTAAAAGTAAATCTTTCCAAAAGATTAAGATATAAACTTCAGGAGGCAAGCCTAACATCGATATTCACATCTTCAATTTCTCTTCTCTCATTCTCCCTTGAACCTACTTCAATAAACATTTCCCTCTACCGCTCTGCAAACTCTGCCATTCTCAGATCACCCCTGGTCCATTCCCCGTCCTCATTTTGTTTGGCTTACCAGTGACTGACAGCTGATCACTCCTTCCTGCATGAAGCTCCTTTGCTCCCTGTCTCCCAGCACGATGCCCCCTTCTGGTTTGCCTCCTGCCTTCCTGCTCTCCTTCCCAGCCAAGGTCAAAGGCAGATAAGCATCACCCCTCGTCCCCTCTCTGGTCTCAGGAGTGCCCCAGGTTCACCCTTGGCCCATTCTCCATCTACATTCAGTCTTGACAATCTCAACCAGTTTCATGGCTTTACTTGCCATCTACATGTGGATGCCTCGGTGTCTACCCTAAATCCCAGACCCATCTATCAACTACTTCTTGCCACCTCCCACAGTCATCTGTGTGTATCAAATAGCCTCCCAGTTAACAGCTCCAAAAACACACTGACTCTACCTGACCCCAAATAGGCTTCCCTTCCAGTGTTCTCCATTTGTTAATAGGCTTTCCTCTTCTGCATTTGTTCAGTCCTTTGAGTTATCCTTTACTACACTGCTTCTTTAGCTTACATCCTATTTCAATTAGTGTAAATTAGGTGGTCTCTCCCTTCAAAATATATCCATAACCTAATTCTTCTTACCAGCTCCACCACTGCTACCTGCTTCAAGCTATCAACATCTCTCCCTTGAAACTTCTTTTATTAGGTGGTTAGACTGTGCCACAAGATTGGATATAACGTGAGTGTAGCCAAGGTCAAAGGCAGATAAGCATCACCCAGGGAGGAGAACGGTGCATGACTTGAGGTCTCTGAGAACAGACAACATGCATACTAAGCTCAAGTGGTACAGCAAGAGGAAAGAGAGAGCACACAAGACCCCAGCCCCCTGCAATGTGTTGCCCCCCATGACCAGTGGATCCATTCCCCAGGCACATGCCCGGGTTTTGGGCTCAATCCCCAGTAGGAGGTGTGCTGGAGGCAGCCGATCAATGACTCTCATCATTGATGTTTCTATCGCTCTCTCTCCCTCTCCCTTCCTCTCTCTGAAATCAATAAAAAAGCATATTAAAAAAAATAAAAGAAAAGAAGTAAGAAGCACTTTCACAGGACCAGTGTGTACAAGACATGTGATAAATACGGAGGGGCAATGGGAGCATCTAGTCTAAGGGCCCTTCACAGGAAACATTTGGCTGGGGCATGGGCTGTGCATTAAGGTGATACTAGTCTCATTACAGAGGATTTTCACCACAAATAAGTTTATGCCTAATTTGATAACCACAGTTATTGATCTAACTAATTAAACATTTGCTCCATGCCAGGCAATTATTACATTTTTACTCACATGATGATAATCTAAAGAGAGTATTTTCTGACACTGAGTGACATGAGTAGAACTGTCATTACTTTGGCTCTCATGCCACCATACTGAGGTCAGAACCTACTGGTAACTGAGGGACATTTAGAGACCTATATGTCCCCTTCACAAACTCTGACCCAGTGACTAAAACTTCCAGCAATCACACCATTCTTACTTTAAATTTTTATTTATTATAACACTATTTACAAGAAATTCTACTAAATTGTCAGAAGTCAATTTTATGGCAAAGGACAGATGAGAAACCATGGATACCAAAATGTAAGAATAAAGGTCCAAGCCAGGGCTCAGGAGCCAGAGTAGAGTCCAGGCTGGTGGAGTAAACCAGACTTTCTTACTCCCTGACTTCCCGGGGGGCTGACACACCTCAGCACCCAGCCCTGCTGCCTGGGCCAGCCCGGGATGAGAGACCAGCCTAGTGGAAGTTTCACAGATGCCTCAGGAAATTAGGAGACAAACAAGAATCTTTCCCAGATGAGATGGTGTCTTATATTACCCCTTTGTTTCCACGCAAAAAAGACCTGGTCTAAATCCAGACACCAGTAATTTGTGTGGCTTGATTATAAAAGGGGTGAAAGGTAATGTAATCTTTTCATATTGACCTATATAAATGAAAAAAACTAATTTGGTTCCACTGTGAGGAAACTTCCCAGAGCATCCCGAGCCCCATAGCTGTTGTGACAGAATAACCCTCTTGGTAAATGAGTCTGCCCTTGGATTCCTCCTCTGGCTCCTTGCTGACAAATATTTGCTAAGTATTGCAGTAAGAGCTGGGTGACAGGAGAGCGCTGGAGATATCAAGCAACTATATAACCTTGTCCCAGCCTCATGACTGCTAAAGAGCTCTTGTTGAACTTGTCTCTTTGAAAGAAAAAAAAAAAAGCATTATGAAACTGATATGTATACCCAAAACTCATATCAAAGCTGACATATCAGATACACATTCAAACTACTATGCTGGGCTGTGATAATAATTATTCTGACTGTCGGTATCATTGTGTTCACACTATTACCCAGAAAAATTGCACCCTGAGATTGCTGTGTTGATTCAGATTTGAATCTATTCATGTCTAGAGCATATAGAGATACCAAAATAAATTCAAAATCCTTCCTCAGTGGAAGATATAATACCAGGCACACCTCTAAAGCAAAATTGAACTGAAGCATAATTTAGTGACCCAGGAGAAAAGAAGTTGAGTTAAACTTGGTGTTTTCTCACTAGCAAGGTTTTGAGAAAGTTATTTAACTTCCCTGCCTTCATGTCTGTTAATGTTAATAATAAGAGCAATAGACTAAAGGCAATAGGCTGGGTATAGTATAGGTTTTATTTCCCTAAAAAAAAAAAAAATCCTAGAAAATACTGAAGGCTATCTATGAGTGTCCAGTATAAGGATATGTTTATTCTATTATTTATGTAATAAATATGTGGAAAGGTCAGTATTATGATATTGTTGGAGAAAAAAATTTGGGAATGAGTTTGAAATCTTCATATGGAAAAATCAGAATGTTAGACATAATAAGGACCTTAGACCATCTAATTAAGTGGTTCTCAAAGTGGCGTCCCAGCCATCATCAGGGCCATTTGGGAATTTTGTCATGTAAATCCCCCCACCTGACCTCAAACTCAGAGAATCAGAAACTCGGGTGGCATCCAGCAGTCTGTATTAACAAGTCCTCCTGGTGACTGTAATGTCCCTTTGAGAGATCTAATTCAAGGTCTTCACTTGACAAATGAGGAAACTGAGGCTCAGAGAGGTTAGCAGATCCATTGTTTTGGGCAAGATGAAACTAGAAACCAAGTCTCTTTTGCTAGTGCTATTTATTCCTTTCATACTTATGTGCTGAGCTTCTGTTATGAATTGAGTAATAGTTTTCTTTAAGAAATGTCAGTGAGCCATTAGAGGTGTGACAGGTCTGCAGGGTGGAAACAGAGGGACAGACCCCCAGTTTCCGGATCACGTGGTTCTTGAGGATTTCAGCCTTGGATCATTCTCAGCCTTACAGCCCCAGCATTCCATTACCACTTTAAGGCACTAACAAAATTAGTTGTAGCCGTCTGTAGTTCATGACTATAAAATTGCTGTAGTCTTTTCTACTCTCTAAAGTTTTAAGTTGATTATCACTTTTCTCATATTTTATTCTGTTTATGCTCTTTTTTCCAAAAAGCATAAAACATCATGCCTCCCAGCACCTAAAAGACTTGATCAGGAATGTTTTTACAACATGTACTGAGAAAATAGAATCACTTTATTGATTATTCACTTGTCAAAATGTTTTCATGTTTCTTATTGAATTTTATTAAAGTTTTCTTTCAATATTTTAAAACGATACTTCTAATTTGGGAACTAGATACTAACCTATCTTTATGTTTCTAATTGGAAGGTATTTAAAAAATAAACCCATCACTAAACAAGCATGAAATAAAGATCACTTTAAATAAAAGTATTTCTTAATTTACATTTAAATGTAAGAAATTGACAGTCTATGGTTTGGCAAAGCTCTTATGACCACACACTAGAGATACACACCTCTATTTCTTTCCTGGTCAAGCAGGAGACCACTTAGAATCAGGAAAGCAGAAAAACGCAAAATAATTTTAGTGACTGTATGCAGAGAAGAGTGTGGTGTTTCAGAGTGAAATATAGCCATCAGGCTGTAAGACCTTGAATGTGCTACTTAACTGCTCTGGAACTTGGTTTTCTCATTTGTGGACTGAGAATGATGATCATTCTGCTTCATAGAATTATCATGATAAATAAAAAAGACCACATATTGAGTCTAGCAATCTACTTCCCTGCAGATGGCTATGATGTAATGTTCAGCAGTAAATATCCATTGACATTTAGCTTTTAGATTTACGTGCTTTTTTCTCTCATCAAAACACTACATAATCCTACGTGAGTGTTCCTTCCATACTTGAATTTGTGTGTGTGTGAGTGTGTGTCTGTATTTTCAGCAATATCTTCTCTGAATTAGGGACCGTTTTTATCCTGTAATTCTGTTTATGTTTATTAATACTTCTGATATGGTTTTTCATCTGTACCTAAAATGTAGGGTATTCATTTTTAAGTGGAAACTCCGCTTCTTGGAATTTATAGATGATTAGCTTATTAGAGATTCCATCTAAAATGTATGCCAAGTTCTGTCTGCAGTTATGGAATGACAATAATTTACAAGAGGAACTGTTGAGCTTAGGTGTTGCCTCAGCACATCAGAATACATATCACCTTGTGACTGTAGCTACTAGAAAAACCTAACAGCTGTTTGGGTTATTTATTAAAACTCCTTGAAAGGAAGCAGTTATGGGTTAAGCTGTTTGAGTTTGATGTTCTAAAGAGCCAGGCCTCTCATACTAGTGTGCCTGTGAGATAACAGGAGGGTAAAGCAAGGATGGGGTGGTTATGCTCCAAATCCGCAATAAATATTCTATTTAACTTATAAGTTCAAATACGTTTGAGAAAAGAAAGCCTCACTAATTTATATGCAGATGGTGATAATTCAAATAGAGTCTTTATTATTTAAAATGTTTATGTATTTATTCTGAAAAAAGTTGGATTTTGTTAATTGTCAATCCATTTATGTAAAAATAAAAACTGCATGTAAGAGAAAACAAGTACTTGGTTAAAAATAAAATTAATACACATTCATGTTTCTAAATACCTGGATAAGCTATGACATTGACCAATAACAGTGACTGGAATTTAATCTTTTCTCCAGGATGTTAGATGTTACACACATGGCTAAGGTCTGGTCTTAATTCCATTACAATATATTGAGTCTGGATTCTGGAGCTAATCTACCTGGGTTTGACTCCTGGCTCTCACAGTTTTTTCTCTGTGGAATCTTGGGAAATTATTTAACCTCTCTAACCCTATTTCCACATTTAAGAAATGGGAATAACAAAATCCTCACCTTACTGAATTTTAGAAGACATAGTTGAAATAATTCATGTACCGTACTTAGCAGATTCTTGGCAAACTGTTTATTATTATTAACAGAACATTAACGATTATTATTTTTATTACTGAATATAAATAAGAAAAACAGATAATCTCTAGGGTGTCTGACATAGTCAATAAATTAAATTTGTAGTGTTGATTATACACATATATCTAAAGAGGACTTCTAATATTTAGAATATCAGGTATCACAAACAATTTCAGATCTGTGAAGTCTGTGGAAATATCTGGCTCATTTTTAGCCCATGTCCTAAACATATTTATTTACTTCACAAGTGTCCAATAAAATTCCATCAAACTTTATAAGCATTTTCTGAAATTTTCTTGTAAGGAAATTACAAAGCATTATTGTTCCATGTTTCAAATTGCCAAAAATATTTTCCATGAAGAGGCAAAATCACTATGACTATTATAAAGGTAAATTGATGCAATCACTTAGAATTCTGAAATAACAATTGGGGGAGAATGTCATAGCCTTTGATATTCTACATGGTAGAGAGTGACCCACTGGGAAATCTATAGTGCTAGTTCATGAATCTTTTACAAACCCAAAGGTTGTATTCAAATTATCCAAAACAATTTTATGACAATAATAAACATATTCTCTGTTGATTCAGAGGGATGATCTCAACTTCCCATTTCTTGGCTAAGGAGGATTAACATAATTAAGATGAATATCCCTCTCCTTCCCCATGCATTCCTCCATTGTAGACATGTCTAAAGCTTTATGAAAAATCAGGAGACAGAGGCAACTGTTTCATTTTTCCTGAGGTTATGAAGGGTGGGGGTGGAAAGACTTTCAAGCAATCATCATTTATATCATTTCTTTTAAGTAAGGAAAGAGCTGGGAGAGTGTTACCCTGGCCCGTCCCAAAGCCTGTAAATCCCCGGTTCAAGTCAGTGGTTTCTAAACTGCTGCACAATGAAATCACCTGGATTTAAGGAAAGAAATATCCCGATGTGCAGATTGCACCCAGAGGAACTATATCCAAATGCTGCGGGTGAGAGCAAGGCATCAGTCAGTATTTTTAAAAGACCCTCAGTGGATTTTTCTGTGTGTCCAAGTTTGGGAGTCAACTGGTTTAAATGTGAACCTGGAGACCTCAACTCTAGACACCACTCTCCGTTGTTATACATAACATTAGTTTGCAAGCTTAACATTTCTACATTAAAACAAACATTCAGGCAAAATCATTTGAGGCTGGCTTATTTCTACAAAATTTGGCTTTTCTATGAAACAATACTCAAGTAAAGTGGGAAATGCAAAAAAAATACTAGTATCTGGCACAATTTCAAATTTTGTGAGCGACATGATCAGGGCTGCTAGCAGTTGTGGAACTGACAAAAAATTAGAATGTGTGGGTTTAGGTAATCATATAAAACACTTAATTTATAGCTTATTAAGCAGTGGGAACTTGTTTCCAAATATAAACAAGAAAGAAATTTTCTTACATAGATTTTTTTTTTTTTGAAGTAAAATTATTTGTTTTAAATTCCAGAATCCCTCTCAAGGCTTTTGATAAATGATCCCTCTCTGATAATGGTGTGAGAAAGTATTAGTTATCAGAAGGGTCTGACCGTCATGCTTTTCTTTATTTCTAAAGACTGGTAAGCAATTTGCAAATGTTTCTTCATAGTGCCATAAAAAATATTTTAGGTAAATATGAAAATTTTATTTTTCTCAAGATGATCTTAGGTTATCTAATACTACGTAATTTGTTTGCTTTATGTGATTATTTTTCATATTTAAAAAACAAGGCCAACCCTGGCCGGTACGGCTCAGTTGGTTGGATGTCATCCTGTGTACCCAGAGGTCGCTGGTTCCATTTCCCTTTGGGGCAAATACCTGGGTTGGGGGCTCAATGCCCAGTGGGGGGTGTGCAGGAGGAAGCCAATCAATGTTTCTCTCTTTTTCTCTTCCTCTCCCTTCCTCTCTCTCTAAAACCAATGAAGAACATATTTTTTTAAAAGGCCAAATTTTCTTTTTTATCTTTAAGATCTGTACAATTAAGTTAGCATGGATTTTCCCTGAAAAATAGTTAAGACATGAAAAGTTGTAAAAAATAAAGTATTTCAAGCAAGTTTTAACTGCTACCTTCCAAGTGAAAGAAAGAAATTAGAAAACATTCAACATGAAAAGCTTCCGTAAATAAGTGGAAATGCCTCCATATAAGTAGGAACTAAGCATTGGAATTCTAAAATATGGAAGTCATTAAAACACTGCTCAAATTCCTTAGTAAAAGCAGGAAAGCCCAACTACTGGAAGGTGAAAGACAACTTTTAAGTTGAAAGACTTTTTCCAATATTTCCAGTGTCGATTTCAGCCCGCATCACATTAGTCTGGCTAGGACAGTAAGGTCGATGACGGCCTGCTCTCCAACTGGAAGTTTGCCTGCGTCCATTGTAAAACATTCACAGAAGGATGGGGCATAGATACTTTCTTCATTTGCATTTTGTTGTTTATCTGAAGCTCTTTGCATAGTTATTCAAATAGATTCCCTTTTATATGCTGAACTGTGCATGAAGGCAAGATATTATTTTTCCTACCGGTGACACAATATAGAATGCATATCAAGATAAAGTAGAGGAAGGTTATGTTTTTCTATAATTTTTATGATTCTGCCTACAGCTATTTAGAAAATAAGAAAGAAATGGGTTTTGCAAATCTCTGCAGTTTTAGAAAGGCAGACAATTGGTATACTTTCTTGAAAATTAACTTTCAATAGATTATGGTAGTGAAAGGAAAGGGAGTTTGGGTAAAATGGGAAATTAAGTTATAAAAACAATAATTAGGGATTTCTCTTCCTTTGGCTTACATTTCTATTAAATATCATCAAGTTTTGAAAGGCAGTTAAACTACTGTCGTATCCACACTACCTGTGGTATTGGATTGGTTTATGGTTATAAGCACCAGGCCATCATTGAGCTTATTTCTCTTGTGTGTGAGTGTGTGTGACTGTGTGTGTGTACACATTTCATCAATATACTTCTGCTTCAACAACTAATTGGCTTTTATCTATTTCATCTTGACTTTTTTTTTTCTACTGAGATTCAATACATTTGTGAGGTCAGCTGAGCTTTGGAAGATACTGTTAACTGAGTTATTTAAATATTTTTGATATATTTTTAAAACCTGTTATCCTGATTATTTAATGGGTTTAGGGGCTATTGGTGGAGAGTGGATGTTCTTTTTTCTGCTTCCCTACTGAAAGACTTCCGCTCATCATAACACAACTCAGATGTGGTGATAATAAAGGACTTTGGCTGTGTCATACCCCGGTTGCTCCGTACTAGGAAGGCAATTTTGGGTGGGGAGAGTGAAAAAAATCTGCTCCTTGGGAAAAAGAGACTAGTCAGGGTCGTCATGTATACTGTGGAGATATGGTCACTACTCCACCTGCCTGGGCTGCCACCATTTCTATCTCTGGGGACAGACCCTGGTAAACCAAGGAAGAGGCATATTCTATGCCGCAGGATGTGCTTTTGCACACTTGGTGCAATCGAGGGGAGGAAGGAAACATTGTGTTATTTTAGCAGACACTGTGCTATGTTCCCACTCTCCCTCTTTTTCTCAAAAGCACACTTTGAAGCAGATATTTTAGCCTTGCTTGGCTGGTGATGAAACAGGTTCAAAAAGTTTGAGGGGATTTCTCAAAGTCACAATTAGTGAGAGGCCACGGCTGCACCGGAAGCAAAATACGTCCAGCTCCGAGATCTGTGCACTCGTCTCGTCTGCAGCTCTCAGGGAGGGATTTAAGGGACCCGCAGTTCACGTTCGCAGCCCCGGGCAGTGCCTAAGCGGGGTTTTCTTCCATTCTTGCTGGAGTCCGAGCTCTGCTCCGGAAATCCGCCCGCAGAGTCAGGGGTAGGTCCTTCTTTCAAGTTTTCTGAAGCTATTTTCTGGGTTCTCTATATACTTTATCATTAACTCTTCCATAATCACAGGGCCCTGAGGCCTAGCAAAATGCATGGCATTTAAGTTACTCTCAACAAAATCTCTGTGGATGTTTAACATGAGGTTTCCCCGCCTCCGATGGGTTTCTGCCTTTCACTTACAAATACTGAGGGGTCTTCAGTCACCGAGCGTAATGAGTAGAACAATAACAGCCAGGTGCATTTCTAAGATCTTTACATATATTAATTAATTTAATTCTAAGAGCAGCTTATGAAGCAGGTGCTATTTATCGTTCCCATTTAACAGAGGAGAAAATGAGGCAAAATGTGGTTACGTAACCAGCCCAAGGTCACATCAATTGTAATTGGTAGAACTGGGATTTGAAAGTAAAACCGAAGGAGTTTCCTTCCTTCTTGAGATATAAACATTACTAACCTTTTCTCCCAGCCATGCTCTCGTATTATGGATGCCTGCCTTGCTCAAACTTGTTAGAGTTTGACAAAGAACAGAAGAGACGTGGCTTATCTTGGAATCCCATGAAGGTAACAATTTCACACATCTACTTCTGAAATGAAACCTGGGACGACTCTCACCTTTTGCCATCAGGTATTGAAAAGTTAAATTGAGAAAGGATGTTGCAAAGTTGATAACCAAAGGTGTGAGTTTTGAGAAACAGAATTGCAGGAGATTTAGAAAACAGCAAAATGCAAATCAGGACACAATATACCATATATTATTAGAAATTATATGATAATAGTTATAATTTTATGGTTAAGGTGGAGAAACTACCAAGTTTACTTCAATAACTCTTTGAATTATGTTTCTTTAGTCTCAATAGCTTTTGTGTATTAATTTATTCAGCCACATTAGTTTTGAAGTGATAGCTTTAGAGCATTGCTCTTTACACATATGCATACAGATTTCTACCTGTCGAAAATATACTAAAATAAAAAAATAGCAATGCAATCTATTTCATTTTCAATGGAGTGAGCCATTTGAAAATCCAAACAATAACAAACAAACAAACAAAATCTCAGAAATGCCAGTCATCTTCTTACCTGATTTTCCAGTCATCTGAAACCTGGTGAGAAGGGTCAGAAAAGGCCTGCTGTGGTTGAGTACGATGTGAATATTTACATCCACGTTATAAACCTCTAAAATTATATAGAGCATAAAAGCAATGTTAACCCAAACTTACTCATGTCGTTTCAACTCTAGTTTTTCTGCTCTACACCTATGGCTGACATTTCAAGATGAGCAAACCCTGGATAATAACATTACCTAACACTCCCCACACAGTACTAAACCAACAGACATAATTAGACATGCATACAGACAAGATCAAAATAGAGAAATCAAAATATACTATACCCTGGAGCACTACCAAACAAGCAAACTACTTATTCATGCAGACGTTACAGTTGTTAAATTCAGGCAGCTTACACCTGTGCTGAGTAACATCCACCTCTTGTAACCTTGGGGCCAACACACAGGATTCATGATGGCTAAGAAACTCCAGGTGGGCTCTAAGAGCAGATAAATGGTATGTAGTTTGGAGAGTAGGGGATGTGATTTAGAGTTTAAGGGATTAAGAAACCTTATTACATGCTGCAAGGTCCCAGGAAGCCTTAGAAGCTAAAAAGAAAAACCTTGAATTTGAAACTGTGCTTGACTGGAAGCCACTGAACTGAAAGCAAAGCAGAGGAATTCTTAGACTATGCAACATATAAGTTATAAAGCTTGAAAAGCAATAATGGAATCAGGAAATACCAACCCGGATGAGAAGAAAATATGCCAAAATCATTAATAAAGTAAAAAACCATCAATATCTTTTCCTAAACACTCATATTTGAATTGACCAGGCTAAATCGAAACTACTGGAAAACAATTGGCAAGAAGATAGCATTCAACTCAATTCAAAGAAATAAAATCATTATAATGTTATTTAAAATTTGCTCCATATTATTTAAAGCTCATTCATCTGTTTAATTTCATGTGTTCTTCATAAAATTACTGTTAAATAATATAAAAAGCAAGGCCCAATGCATAAGAAAACTGAATTTCTAAGAGTTTAATTGTTCTGCCAGTGTCAAGGAATCAGTAAATAATGGGACCAGGACTAATACTTCCATCTGAGAGCTTTTAACTTTTCCCTCTACCTTGGTTATTCTTATTCTCATTAAATGTGAAGATTCTTCTTTGATATTAATTTTTTTTTAGTCCTTACCTGAGGATATTTTTCGATTGCTTTTCAGAGAGAGCGAAAGGGAGAAAGAGAGAGAGAGAGACACCGATGTGAGAGAGACTCATCCATTGGTTGCCTCCCGCACTCGCCCAGCTGGGGCCGAGGGCGAGCCTGCAACCGAGGTCCGTGCCCTTGGCCGGAATCAAACCCCAGACCCTTCAGTCCAAGGGCTGGCTCTCTGACCACCGAGCCAAACCGCCCAGGGCTTTGATATTAAATTTATATGGAGTAACATATAATGGTAGCTAAAACTTAGTAGTCGAAATTGATATACTGTGAAGTGAAAGACTGTACTTCAGTTGCACTTGAAATGTATTTATTTAACCTTCATGGCAGCTACATAGTTGTTCATTCAGTCAAAATTATTGATGATGTACCTGCCATGTGCAAGGCATTTTTTATCCAGCCCATGTGCAGTGCTGGGTGAATGTGAGGGAAGAAAGACCCATTGCACCAACTTCATGGCTGTAGTTTGTGCATAGAGAGATTTTGGACTGCTATAATTCTAAAATTAAATCTTTATAAAAGGAAAGAAAGTAAGAAACATGATGATATTTTCACTTTTGAAAAATGGCAAAAAAATGTAATTAAACGTATGGCTCTAGTAGCAGATTTTGGCTCTTAAAATTAACTCGTTGACTGTATGAAAATAGTAGATGCAAAACCTCTTCAACCTTATTTCCAAACACACTGCCCAGACAGGTCGCAGGGTCTGCTGCTGCTTTGGGAGCAGAAAACAGGTAGAGTTAGAATTATAAAAGCATGCATTTAGCATATTTAAATCAGCATACATACATAAATAAATTATAATGCATGAGAGTATGCATTTTAAGAATATTAAAGTCAAGAAAACCGCTAATTACTGAGTGTGCTATTGCTTTGTGCTGAGGCCATGCAGATTTCTTGCGAAAGGAAAGAAATAGCTATAAGGCTAGGGAAATACATGAAGTGTTAGCTTGATTACTTGGAAAAAGATGGGGAGAAGAAATATAGAGATGTTATGACAGTGGCCATATTTTAAGTAGTCAGAATAGTATTTTGGAATAATGAATTTATAATTACATATCTGTTTCCCAATCAAAAGAGTTTGTGAGCAGTTGATTAAACATAAATATTATGTTTTTATAAAATCAGAAATTAAGACCTGCTCGGCTGGGTGTGGCTCAGGGGTTGAGCATCGACCTAGGATCCAAGCAATTGGGGTTCAATTCCCGGTCAGGGCACATGCCAGGGTTGCAGGCTCGATCCTTAGTCTGGGGCGTGCAGGAGGCAGCCGATCAATCACTCTCTCATCATTGATGTTTCTGTCTCTCTCCCCCTCTCCTTTCCTCTCTCTGAAATCAATAAAGATATATTTTAAAAAAAATAGAAATTAAGACCTGACCCTCGATTGCTGGTGTCATTTGGATTATGTGTTTGTACAAGGTGTGTAGACAACTGTGGTCTTGAAACTTCAGATGGGGTTATGCATGTCACTCAGGTCAATGAAGATGGGGGCTTGGTGAGGAATGATACAGTACAGCATCTGGGAACCTTCTGTGACTTGAAACGAGACATACTTCAGTAGAATGAGAGTGATTAAGAGGCTCAGTTGTGGAGAACGGTCCTCATGCATTAGGGTAAGACTTACTGCTAGAGTGTCAGACTCCCTGGCTTGAGGGTCATGTGACTCTCAATCACTCAGTGCACACCTGTTCAGAACCTGCAAGGTGCTAGGCCCTGTCCCAGGCTTTGAAACAGAAATGAGTCGGACAAAACCTCTACTTCCTATCTATGAGGCAACGTAACTGACAGATAAACAATCTAAAATATTGTATAACTGGGTAATAAAAAATAAGAGGTTTTTGGACATCTTGAAAAGATGATAAAGCCATGCAGAAATCTCCCTACCGCTTTAGCAATGGTGCTGAAATACAAAATTTAAAACATATATTTAGATGAGATAAAATGTAAATTAACATATAAACATATAGAAATAATTTTCTATAACTCAGAATGCGATGTTTATTAACAAAAGGATATGTTTTGTCTTATATTTTTCCATAGGTTTTTCAAGTCATTTGAAGTATTGTATGTTGTAATATTATAATATTATAATACTTCATTGTAATATTAATTGTAAATTGAGGGGGGTGGATTGTATGTTTTTCTTCAAATTTAACTTTTTTGTCCAGCATTTGTTTTAAAGATAATTACACATTCTTGCTTTGAAGTATAGGATTAAAAGTCATCCCCAGCTTTTAAATCTATGTTGGGCTCAGTAAATACCAGGAGAAATAAAATACATTCACTGCTCCCCTCAAAGAACTTATAATGACAAGGGAATGCGAAAGAACTTTGTATGTCAAATGCACAAGTGGCCGCGTCTGGCAGATGGGGATAATGGTCGAGATCACAGTCCCAGTTGTTGATGTTATGTTACATAATCGAGTGCAGTTTTCTGATCAGTAAGGGGCCATCACATAATCTTTTAAACCAGGGTTAACATTTTATGTGCTAAAAAATGACTCTGAAATTATGATGAAAAAGGATTGGGGGAAGAGAAACATATAGGAGGGTGTGACATTAATCTAGATGAGAGATGAGAAAAACCTAGTTTAGGGCAGTGGCTGTGAGAAAGGTAGATTACAGAGATACTGGAGGCTAAAATCAGCAGGAGGTAGCGAGCAATTGTTTATGGTCAGAAAAAAGTTTGACATTTTGGGTACTGACTTGAGAAAAATGATTAATGATGATTAAAAAAAACAACAACTGAGGAAAGGATAAGAATGGGATTTGGGGCAAAAACGTAATTTATATTGAAAATTGCATTTGTAAGTTAGTTCAGAATTCACAACAGTGTGTTTATAAGTATTTGTTAAACAGAAAAAAAATTTCCCAAAGAAATTGTAAGAGCTAACATGCATTATGCATTTGATACTGTTACTAAGTATTTTCCGAGAATCAAATGATAAGTTTAACAACTCATGAAGTGGGTACTATTTATGCCCATCTTACAGGTAAAAGAAGAGGAAAGGTAGAGAGAAAAAGTCATTTTCCCTGTGCTACGCATGTAGCGGTAGGAATCAGTCCCACATGGCCTGGCTTCAAACTGAAATCTTCCCCGACGCTATGCTGCCTCTTCCCGATGTGGATGGTAAGCAGTTTTACAGGCTGGCCGGAAACAATAGGCTTTATCGTATTTTTTACTTAACTATAGAATCACCAGTACTATCTTGAGGCTGAGAGGTGGAATGAGGAAAATTTTCATTGCAGAAAAAAAGAAAAATATTCTTTTCCCTTGTCTAGGCCTAGTTTAAAAATAGTCACAACTGCATCTTACGTATCTCTGCAGCTTACTGTTCCTTAAAAAAACACATTCTCACCATGTCTTTGCTTCATCAAACAAGATATTGGTAAATATCTCTTCATTGTTTCTCTCATCAAGTCTAATTCTTTCTGCTTGATTTCAAACTCTTCTTTAATCTTGCTCTGTTGTTTATAACCAGTGATACCTCTTCCGTTGAACATCTGGAAGATGCTGCTATTTGATGTGTCCTGGCCTTGTTTACTAATCAGCTGCTCCCACCTCCCTTTCTCACCCAGGTCCACGTCTCCAGCTCCCGCGCTCAGTCCCTCGGGGCATGCCTGCTGCCCCAGCCCATCACAGAGGCATTCATCCGTGCTCTGAGATTACTTTTCTCCCTCAACACCCGTTTTTCTTCCACCTTCACTGCGCCCATGCATCCTTCAGAGCACCTGATCCTTGCTACCTTTTAAGACAAAAAACAATTTGAATTAATTTGCACTTCAAGGATTCTAAAATATTTATAGAGTGTCTACTGAGTGCCAGAAACTGTTAAGTCCCAAAGGACATAATGCGAAGATTTCCATTTGGCTTCTGCCCTCCAAGAGCACTTGATCTAGTGGAAGAGATGCACACGCACCCTCCCCCCCATTCCCCCCCACCCCGAAAATCTGACACAGCGCAGTAGGAAAACCACAGCCCTGGCAGCGTAAACGAAGCACAGGAGAGAGGATTCTGGCTCTTGGGTGTCAGTGAAGACTTGGAGGAAATAACTTTTGAGTTGAAGAGAGAAATTTCTCCCATTTAGAAAAGTGAGAGGGAATGTGAGAGTGGAGAGCAAAGGTATGAAAGCATGGAAGTGTATAGTCTATTGCCCTGATCCAGAAATAAAGAGTAATTAATTCATATTTCAGGCACCATTGTTAGACCTTGGTTCCTAAAACTTCATTTCCACCACATCCCTTCGCTGGTTAGAGTTGCTAATGGCTCTTCATTGCCTCTCCATTTAAACTCAGCTTCTCCTGTCTGACTCTACCGAGTTCCTGTAATTCATCTATGCCTTTAATTTTTTAAAAAACGGATTGGAGAGAGGTGAGAGAGAAACATCGGTCCTTTGCTTCCCACATGTGCCCCAAACAGGATCGCACCCGCCAACTCTTGGTGTGAGGACAACGCTCCAATCCACTGAGCCGCGCTGGACAGGGCTGTGCATGCCTGTTATATACCATTTTATATACAGTACTGATTCTTTTCAAAACCTGAGGGACACTGTTGTTTGGTGTTTGCTGGCTTTGTTTTGTACGTAGATCGGAAGAGGTTTAATTGCCCCGTTCTGCTGGCCCCGCGCCACACCTAACCTGACAGCTAGCCCTTGGCCATGAATGGAGCCGCTGAAATAGCAGCATTGACTCCTGCCGTTTCTCAGGCAAAGCAGGGTGTGTTTGCAGCACCAGGTTCCTGTTGTTTATGTGAAGCTGGGTTCTGGTGAATACCCTTGGAGCTTGGGGTGCACCCTGTGAAGGTCTAGTGAAAACATGGAATAACAATAAGGCGTGGCCGATAGATCTCCTGCCTGGTAGGTCCCCAAAACACTTGTGCTAATGTCAGAGCTGAAGAAAAGTGTGGGTCTCTTTCATCTGGAGAGAGCACATTTTTAGTCTCCTATTTTGTCCGGTTTTCAATGTTAACAGTGTGTGTCTCCAAAAATTGACAGAGGGGGGCATCAGATAAATGCAGGACTTTCTCTTGCCGTTTGCTATAGAGTCTACCCATCAGTGTAATAAAAAGCATTCCTGAATTGTCTGCCTCATCTCTATGAATTAGGAAATATTTTTAAAAGCACATGATTGATATGAACACTAGTGCTGCAAATGTAGTTAACTTTTTCTATTTGTTTTTCTAGTTTGTTTTCCAGTCATTCACTTTAGTTTTGGTTAGACCTGAACAGTATGTTTGTCCTTTACTGTGCTAGAACCAACATTACTTAAAACAATGATCCCATTTCTTCCTATATGTCTTTAAGATCTATGATTAACGGCACATTTAAACATATATTGTGCGTTCTTATAGTTATATATAAAATATACAAATATACTTAAAGGCTGTGAATTTCAAAAGGGAAACAAAGCTAATCTTCACTAGTAGGAACCTGGGATATTTAAAATAATGCCATTCATGATGCAAGTTATATCAGATTGAGCTTTATTTGCTATTCATGGAGGTTTAAAATGGACAATACCTCACTTGTTACTGTCCTCAAATCATCAGGTGCTGGCAGTTTAGGAATCCCTACTACAGTTACATACTTAAAGTGCTGTTACATACCTGCAGTTCATTAGACTAGAAGTACTTATTGCTACATACCAAACTTTGTGCAATAGGCCTAACAAGATCAATGAATTACTTTTATTTTAACTTCAAGGTCAATCAGAAGAGGTCCTTTATCGTTTAATCATATATTTAATTATAGTCAATCACTGAACTTGAGAGAAACACCCCTTACAGCACGTAAGTCTAAGGAGGCTCACAGAAGCACTCCCACTGAAATATTTTACTCTCCTGCCCATATTCTACAAGCCACGTGGAGATGCGTTACACAGGTGACAGCAGCTACGCGGGGGCTGCCCAGGGGACTGACACAGAGCCAAGAGGATGCTGTTCCCTTCTGAGCAGCCTGAGAGGCTGCCAGTCACCGTGCTGTCTTTTATCATTTGTTAATATCAGCAGCCATGATCTCCTGCAATTAGAAATTTGATCACCTCTTTGCTTTGTGTTGTGCTTGCAGCAGCTTTCCTCAAAACTGATACTATTCATTGCAGCTCTCAACGTAAAACAAAGGCTAACATTAGATCAACATCCTTCAACAAAAAGTGGTTATTGATGATTACCATAAGTATTAAATCTCATTTTTAGTTACTGATAGAACTTATATATCCTTAATGGCTTTACAATTTTGGGAGAAAGAGTGCTGGTAGGATAGTGTATTTCTGGCCTCTTATGAATCCAGTGCTGAGGAGAACCCTTGAGAGCCCTTCCTTGTTTCAGGCTACACTGTGAACTTAACAGGGGCATTGCTTGTTGAATAGTCAGGGGTGGCCAACACTTCAGGATTAGCTTTGGGTTTCAGTTCAGCCTAGGCCGAGCCTCAGCATCACAGGTGTGATGACCAGCGACCAATAGCACCTCATCTGGTATTTGCTTGGTCTCATTTTCTGAAATGTTTGGATATTTTTAGGAGCTTGTAGAGCTTAAGATGGCGATGCTGTAGAAAAGGGAGTGTTTAGTTTTCTTCAGGTGCAAGTTGAAATGATCACCATGTCGGTGTTGACAAAACACAACTCAATCAGAGCATTAGAGCTCACTTTTCCCATTTGCTCTGGATCCTACATTTGCACCTTGTAGACTCTTAAATGCAAAAACTTTCCAAGTTGCTGTTATATCAAATGCATACAATATTTGTCAGGGTCCAATGATGAAATATTACTTTCCCCCTGCAAATATTCTTGTTAGTTCCATGCAGTTGTAGTTTCAAAAAGAAACAAAGGTTTTAACTAAGTTGTCTGACAGTATGGCTCTTTGAAGACACTTTCCTAACTTGTTGTTCTGTAATGATTAGAGTGGGATTACATTAGTGTGCAAACAAAGGACATGAATTAACTATTTCAGTAAAAAAAACCTTTACTCTAAACATCTCCCTTCATGATACTATGTAAGAAAATAAAGATTGAGTACGGGACATCAAGGACTCCGCCAATGACTGGAGACAGGATTTTCTTTACATTGTCTAATAGACTCGTTTATTATTTTAAGCTGGTAAAAAGAGACTTATGATTCGTGTTGAAGAAAGAGTTATTTGTGCTTGATACATTAAAGACACTGTTCAAAAGCAGTTTGTCCTTATAAAAGGATGACCCCTGTAGTAATCCTTAGGCAAGGAGGGACAAATTCAACCAACAAAAAGCACATCTCGCCCCGAGTTCCCCATGATTTCTCCACATATAGCAAAAAAATACACATCAGTAATTTATTCGAACATGCACATCTGGGAGTAGCACAGTTCTAGGCTACTCAGGAAACAAAAGGGAGAATATCAGCATTACCTAAATTAAAAAAAAAGAGAGGTGAATTACACCATTTTAATTGTCTTAAAAACACGGATAAGAGGAGCAATTAAAATATAGTCCTAAATAGTACTAGCTAATGTAGATTACATAAGTATACAACATGAGTCAACTAATAGTGCTCTGACAAGCATAAACCACCAGTTCTAGTAAACAAGGCCCAGATCAATCGCTGAGGAAATGTTAGATTCAGATGGAACAAACGTTACTTTTATTTCAGTACTGAATGCAAAACCCGAGCTGGGGGTGAAGACAGCGTTCTAAACAAGGTGGCTCTATCAAAGCAAGGAGGCCATTTCCTTTTGCATTTTTATAATTTTTGAATACTATTTTTGACATTTGCTTTTTCTACTTTCCCTCCCCTGAGCACTAACTTGTCAAAAAAAGATTTCAAGGTGCAAGTTGTACATTCTTAGTGTTATACCATTTCATCTCTCTCTGGAAGAGAGTATTACAATCAGCATCACAATGTTAATTCTTTTTCTCTGAATATCTGTTTCACATACATGTATTTAAAAATCATAATGTTGATTGGGAAAAGAAACCTACAAACGAGAGAGCGATGTCATCATACACTTTCTATTGTGCTGTGTGTCTTTCCCATCCCTTCTCCCCTTTCCCTGTAAAGAGCTGTAAAAAATTTAAGGCAGATGAGGTATATTGCTGAAGAAAAAAGTTATTTTTGAAAAAAACTCAAAAAAAACTTTTATTCTGCCCTTCTACTCAAGAAAGACTGCTCAACTATAAATCTAGTGCTAGAAAAAAGCAGGAAAGACACCGTTTGCATGTACCATACTATGTCTTCTATTTCTAGAATGGCTTTTTGTTAATTTAACTTTAATAGAAAAAATAAGCACCTTAAGCTATGGACAAGAAAAAGAACTTCATTATTAGTGAGTCTAGAATCCAAACGGAGTTAAGAGCACTCACTCAAACTCTTTCATTCATTCTCACAAAGGCCAATGCTACTGATTAGAATCGTAAAGTGCTGTACTTAGTATAAACACTTGTATACACTGCAGACACTGAAAAATAACCCTCGAGCACATTGTGTTATAGTTCCAAAAATATATTTACAGTCTATTACAAAGATTACAAATGGAAGTGTCTAGTTGACTATATTATGCTAATTAAAATTATTTTACAGATTATTTTTCCTTAGGGACAAAAAACATTTTAGTGAAATTAAAATGATTTTTCTAGTCAGTCAAAAAAATAAATTAAAATAACAAATAACACTGTACAGTGATTTAAAAGAAAAAAAAAAGGAAGGTAGGGAGGGGTGGGAGGGGGTTGGGAAACAATCCATTTGAGTGTTTCTATAGCCATCTTTGGTCCTAAATGTGGGGAAACACATTATGTAGCACTGAAAATACCTGTTTTTTTGTGATGCTCTGCAAGGAAAATAGAAAAATATAGTGCATTTTCAATGTATTCAGAGCCCACTACAGAGAAATGTGTGTACAAAACAAGACAGTATAAATAAAATTTACAAGCTTTACAAAGGAACATTTACAGATTTTGCTTCTGTTATTTGTTTGCTTGTGGATGCCCACATTACCAAACAAGACCAATTATGACCGATCCCTGGGATCTTTCTCTACTAAAATCATTATAAACAGCCCAATTCTCTTTGGAAGTACAACAGTTCAATTCTGGGATAGTTCATGATTTTCATAACTTTTGAAAGCAGTCCTCACAATATGTATACATTCCTGAAATAGCTATAAAGACACATTTAATTATTGCTTGTGAAATTCTAACATGGAATCAAATAATATAGAATAATAAATAAAGCTTAAAGAAAGTCAGATCCTTCACCTCTTTCTTCCATGGTAAAAAGTGTTCTTTCTTTCACTTAAGTTTCTCATATCAGCGTTCACAAATAAAACTTTTTTTTTTTCCCTTTAACTGCATTGGTGATATCCTGTGCAGCAAATGTGTTTTGAAAGGTGAAAATTGTGAACTGCCCCTTGTATCATGCTTCAGAGTTCTAAAATAAAACCTAATTCTTTCCTTTTGTGTTTGGACTGCATTAAACAGAACAGGATATAAAATATATGCCAACTATTTCTCCTAAATTTCCTAATGTCAGGATATTGAAAAAAATCTTGATGTGCTCACACTAAATTTAGATAACACTGGATAGTTCTTGCTCTCAGAGGCTTGCCTTCACCAATGTTCTTCAGATGAAGTGCCTCATATTATTTTTAGGTCAAAAACCTAGAATTTGAATTTTGTTTTTTTTTAGTAAATTCTGTCTAGTAAAATCACTCTATAAACAGTCAGTTAAAAGTGCCTTATAGTATTTATGGATCATTATTGCTTTTTTCATTGAAAAGATAGTGTTGTCTGCTCCTTACAAAAAAATTTCTTTTTAAAAAATATCAGCGCTCTTGGCAACTTGCATTTTCTTGACTACCTGCCAATTAGCAAACACCATCAAAACAGCACTGATTAAACAAAATAAAACATGGCACAAAAAGGATACCGATGTTCTGACAGAGATATCTTCGATCATGCTGTGTTTTGTGTGGTTTTTTTTTTAATTTGAGATTCTTTCAAAAGTACCCAGTGTAGTAATGTGTCATAGAGTAACACTAAAAAGGTCCAAAGCTATAAACAACTTTCTAAAACAAAGTCCTTATGGAGAATAAACAGATGATTTTAAAAAGGAATAGTCTGAAATCACATATTTAAGGAAAATATTTCATTGATTTTTAACAATAAGATCATGATTTTATTTGACAAATATATTCTTTCTTAAATTCTTTATGTACATGTTAAAAAGTCTATAAGATAAAAAGGAGGTTAGAGAGCTCAAGGTGTTTGGATGTTTTTCAGGTAGTACTTTGTTTATTGTCACTGCTGTTTTCCTGGCCACCAGTGGTGGATCCTAAATTCCCTTTTTATATATTCTGGTGGCACTTAGGAGTTCAAGTCTGTAGGTGCTTCTTAAATCTTCTCTTCACTGTAGGAAGGACCCAGGACATCAACTGTCTTCTAGCAGCATTCTATGCATGACTGAAGGCCAGTACTGTTCTCTCACGGTCCCAAATCTCCCTCATAAGGGAGAAATGCTTATCACACTTGGATGCCAGTTCCATGTAAATGGAGCATTTGTGCTCTCATAGTCTGAATGCTGCTCATGATTTTCTTTTGATGGCCAACCAGTGTGATCCCTAAACTCATCACATCCCTGAAAAAGACAAATGCATTTTTCATTAGTTACCTTACCAAGAATTTATTTGGTACTAAACTGTCATCAACTCTTTAATTAAATAATCTGTGTGTCTTCTGCAAACAGATTTTATCTTGGAATCCTTGGGTATTACGACATATTCCTGCCATGGTGGGTCAGATTGGCAACTGCATCAAGGAGAATTCCATTGTGGAAACCTCAGGCTCTCAATCTGCCAAGATAAGTTACTTTTAAAGTGATCTGAAATTTCATATGAGAAATTATCAGTCTTAAAATTATTATTAATGTAAGGTAAGATTAGGAAATGCTATCTGGAATGTATTCTTGAACCTAAGTGGAGTTTAAGAATTTTAATTGTTAAAATAAAATATAGTATGAATAGAAATACTTCTGGGCTATAGTAGATCAAGAACCATCAATGATCATAAAATTTTTATACTGAGTTTAATTATATCATAATAATTCTGACTATATTCTTGGTTGTATACTTACTTTCAGTTCTGTTCATTTGACTACATTTCAGAAAAATAAATTGTAAAGAGTACAATATCCATTACACATGTTTAATAGCTTAAGTCTGACATAAGCTAACTGGATCTGTGTACATACTTTTACCTTTACTAATAGCCATTAAGATTGAAGTTAGGTATTCGAGCAGCTAAAATATAGCGAAAGGACAGCACTGTAGTATTTAACAGCAGTGATCTAATATGACTTTGAAAGACACAGTCTTTCATGGCAGTAGATGACTTCAGAGAGACAGACATGATTATGCCAGTACTACCCGAATGGTGACTAGCAGAAAACTAAAGATAGCATGCACATGCTTAAGTTCATGTACATGCTTATCTTTCCTGACATGCCAGGAAACAATATCTGACTGCTGGCCTTCATCTCTCTGAAAAGTGTTAAACCCTTCTCACAACAGGACATAAAACCTTCATGATTGTTTCCCGTTTTCAAACACATTGACTGAGAGGAATTGCATCATCCATAAGAGTTACACGGCAGCCAAGGAAGCCAAGATTGGGATAAATTAAGTAGATTTCATAAGACCACATAATCAGTGATGGAGCCAAAAAAAAATTAGTTTTTAGTTCCAGTTCACAGCAATTTCAAAGTTGTTTTATTAGGTAATTTTTATTTTTTCAAAGATATGTTTTTATTGATTTCAGAGAGAGGAAGGGAGAGAGAAACATCAATGATGAGAGAGTCATTGATCGGCTGCCTCCTGCACACCCCGACTGGGGATCAAGCCCGCAACCCGGGCATGTGCCCTGACCAGGAATTGAACCTCAATCTCCTGGATCATAGGTCGATGCTCAACCGCTGAGCCATGCTGGCCAGGCTATCAGGTGATTCTTAAGGTTAAAAAAAATTTGACTCAATTAATCATATACTTTCCAAAAGGTATGTTAAACTAAAGTCTTAGTTACAGTGAGTTAAATTAGGCTTACTTTGACCTCTTCAGACAATAATCATATTGAATGTCCCAGTGCATTTTGGAACTGGGTTTGAAACTTTGAGATGTTTAATGTCTGATACAAACGTGGCGAAAGAAATCCTCCTTTGCAATGAAGAAAGATTAGGAACCTAAATGATACCGTGATTAATGAGAAAGGAAGTCTCACTGAATGATGTTTAGAACACTGGCTATCGAGACAAATTAGCTACCACTTAATTAGCTGAGTCAGTTTGGGGAAAATATTTAAATTCTCTGAGCCTTAGCCTTGTTGTATGTGAAACAACTGACTTAATAAAACTGTTGCTGTGAAGGTTACTGTATAATGCTTGGATTGTACCTAATACATTTTAAAATATAATTAAATATAATTTTAAAAGTTTAAGCTTACTCAATAGTCATTCTGGCAACTGATTCAAGGGAGTTGTAGCCGGCTGCTGTGAAGTTATCTTTATATCTTTCCATTTTAATAGCTTGTAGCCATTCTCCAACTGAACAAAAGGCAGTGAAGTCAGGAGTGTTTTGATCCAGAAGAGGGCTTATTGGCCTAGATAAGAATAAAACAGAAAAATAATTTTTTTTTTATGAACTACTAAGGAAAAATGTCTTGTCCCATACAACAATAAGGATGTATAGAATAAAGTTACATATTTGCATTGATATTATAATAATATAAATATAAGATATAAAAATATAAATATAAACAAATATGCTAATAAAATATAATGCATAAAGGTTACCCAATAACTACAGATTCCAAAATTTATATTTTACTTATATTTGATGACCACCAGATTGCATCTTTCATGCATTTTTAAAAGTGCAGCCAACAGTATTTGTGAGCAGTAAATATTTGTTCATTTGCTTCTCCAAAAGTAACTTGGAATAAAGAAGCACATCTGGCTGTGGAC
Organism: Miniopterus schreibersii; assembly: GCF_964146895.1. Lineage (NCBI taxonomy): Eukaryota > Metazoa > Chordata > Mammalia > Chiroptera > Miniopteridae > Miniopterus > Miniopterus schreibersii. Next base: position 45,071,283 of record NC_138107.1, read on the forward strand.
TGACTTGTTTAGACCATGAGGGTGCTATGAAGAACATTATGTTCACACTACTGATGGCGCCTTATGAGCAACTGGTGAGTTTACACCTCCACAAGGCCTGACTCCCCAGAGGACAGACCGGAGCCTCAGGTTTACCTGGCAGCTGACGCTGAGTAACTGCTAATATGCATTACAACGGAGGAAGCCAAGTGCGAAGAATGGAGTGTTTCAGACTCTTTTTAGCTGGTACACCTCTTTAATCATGTACTAACTTGCTTTTATAAATGTTAACTTAGAGAATCATTTTACATAACCCATAGCAAAACAATAAAATAGATAATACGTAACAAACTAGGGCAATAGTAACACACAGCATAATAATAATAATAATTTCAAAATGTGAAATGCCACCTACTCACAAAATTTCAATTAAAAATTTTTTCTAAATGGCAGCCACTGATGTATATCATAACTTTTAAGAAGAAAGAAAGCAATAATAATTAATAGGTCTCTTTAAACACTAATTCAACTGAGGTAAGCCATCTGAAAAGAAAAAACAAAAACTTCTGTAAACATAATATATTTAATATGGATTTATAATTTAACACAAATGTCAACTGGCCACTGGGGTGGGGCTGGGGAGACAAATGGTTCATGTGAATATTTTAATTTCTCCCAGGTTCCATTCCCTTACGTATTTCTTACCTACTACAGGTTCCCAAGGGTGTTTTCAGACTATTTGGGTTTCGAATCATTTTGTCTAGAATTCCAACTATCTGTTCAAACTTTGGCCTTTCGGAGCGTTCCTTTTGCCAACAATCCAGCATCAGCTGGTGAAGACCAGCCGGGCAGTCCATGGGCGCAGGTAAGCGATAGCCTTCTTCTATTGCTTTTATAACCTAATAGCCAAAAGGACATTAAAAATATTACTGACTGAGGTTCAGTTATAATTAAATTAACTGTCCAGTAGGCAAAGTGAAATATCCTGATAAAAGTGAAGCACACTGCTTTGCTAAAGACTTTCCCCCCTCAAAACATCCATGAATATTAAGCATGTTATTAAGGGGTACATGAAGTGCAGGATATGACATTTTCTAGTTAATTCAGCAATGGGGAACAGCAATTAAGCTCACTCAGGGTAAAATAGGTGGAAAATCTTTTAATGTCATCCCAGAAGTTTCAAAAGGGGTAATACATGTGAAGGACCTATTTTACTTGAATATAGCGGTGAATGTACATATATGCCTACAAATTTTTCAAGTTGTAAGAGGATTCTGTGCTATTCAAAACTGAACTCCCCAAAGTTTCACTTTTCGCAAAGTTTAAATAACACTTTTAAACAAGATATCAAAATATGTGCATGTAGTAGGATAGAAAATATTAGCGAGCACACTATTATTTTAAATAATATGAAGCTTATATGCTAAGTTTAGTGACCTCCCACGGCAGATTGAAATTAGCTTTGGGGGAGGAGAGGGGGAAAAAGGGTGACACTAGGAAACTGAGAAGGTCACAGATCAGGGTTTTCCCAAGCAGAGTCCTGGCTATTAAACTTTTATCAGCATATCACTGCCCATTTATATCTAATAACAGCCTAAAATGCTATTTATATCAACCTTTGAATGTTAATGAAAAGCAGGCTTCTATAGACATTTGTATGTGGCAATCAGAAAGTCTAAAAGTTACTTACTCAGACCTGTTGTTTTTTTATTTATATGAAAAGAAAAAATAGATCTTAAAAATCAGAAATTCTTACAAATCTGAGCAGCACAAGGAAAATAATAGGAAGGCAAACAATGCAAATAAGAAAGGCTTGCAAAACATTAAAATATTCAAGGGGGATTAACAAACCCTTTGACACTGACATAATATAGTAGAAAGAGAAGAAATACTGACTCTGGGGGGGGTGGGGGGGTGGGGGGGTGGGGGGAGAAGAGGTGACCTTGAGTTTTTGAAGAAAATAAGGCCCAAAGTAGGCAGACAATAAACTGGCTTTAAGAATTGTTGATAAACTTGGTAAATTATGGAATCATATCCTTAAGTTGCTGCTGACATTCAAAAGTAGCACATTCAAATGTAAAAGGTTGTAGGATGGAATGAATAAAGTAGCTGGCTTCGACAATTTTTAGAGAACATCCTTTGTAAGAGAAAAAAAGAGTGCACTTGAATTTAAAAATCTACATATGCAAATTGGAAATTGATAAAGTTTAAAAGGTAAATAGGTTAACTTAATTACAGTAATTTCTGAGAAGTATTGTAAGTATAAAATCCTTAGCCCAAATCCTCTCCTGATCACTATTCTTGTACATCAGTTTACTAGACACCTTCATCTGCACTTTCCACAGGCATTTAATACTTCACATAAGCAAACGTTCATAAATGGTAACTGCATAGATCACTAATATATAGCTATGGGAGGAATTAAATTAAAAAAAACATAAATGAAACAATTTCACATGTCTTTGTACAACTATCCAGTGACAGCACTATACTTGGACTCAAAAGTACTATATGTTAAACAACTTAAATAAAAGTAAGAAGACTGCACTTTGGGAAGTTGGGTTTAAGCTATTTAAACAAATTATACATATGTAAATAAAAAACTTCTAAAACTTTAAGTATGCAAAATGTTCAAACAATAAACAACTGGCAGGCATTTTTGCATTGGGGAAGGAGCGGCTCTCCTCGGGCTTGCGGTTGCTCGCCTTTGAACATGTGCAGCATCTTTCTGAGCTGACAGGACTCCATTCCCAGGCCTGTAGCATCCTTATTATCCCCTCCTGACCGGTTTCCCTGCTTGTGGTTTGTCTTCTGATGTCCAGAAAGAAACAATGCAGGTAGAATGAGCTTTCCTTTTTTCTTTCCCTCTAAATAATCTTTTAAAATGTAAACCTAAATCTTATCATGATCCTCCTGACATAATGCTCTCCAACAGCTAGCTCTCCCATGGGCTTCTTTAGTTCTGAACACAAGAAATTCTTAAGCCTTTGTGCCAATGAACACAGTATAGTACCATTAAAGACTTACAGGAATAAAAATTAATAAATCTCTGTAGCTGTCTTATTGCATTATAGGAATTACACAATTCCTATCATTATAGCAGAGAAACATTTATTGCAATCCAAAATGGAACTTGTAGCTCTCAAAGACACAGTGGTTTATACATTTTTAAAGGAGCAGCAATACATAACATTTAAAATAAGAGATGCTCTGGATTGGGAATCAATTTTGGAACCCCCATGCTCCCATTAACGATCACGCCCTCACCTATAGGAGCACTAGCGATACTTGCTGGGAGCCTGGGCCCCTCTAGAGCACAATTCGGCATACATGCCCTTTGAGGATACGCCAGCCAGCAGCGGATGATTTGGCACAAACTGAACCTAGAGGCTCTGCAGTTTTTAATTTGGTTAGCTTCATTATACTTTCCAATGGGAAAATAAGGATTACTTTCTATAGATTGTTACACATTCTTGGAAACAAGGCCCACAGGTAAGATGGCTGAACCTAGGCTTCTTAGAGCATTGCGTAATGATTCATGTAATCTATTTAAAACATCATTTTGTGAAATTACCGGAAACACCTAGGTTTTGTCTGTCCAGATCTAGCCTTAGTATTGTAATAAAAGTCAAAGAAAAACCATTCACAAGTAATTTCTAACTCTAGATAGTTCCCTGAAAGATAAGAAGTGAGTAGGGCAAATGCCATCCGTGACACCCACTGGGATATGATAGGGAGCACTTGGGTATATACTGTAAAAAAAATACTCAGGAATAAACACAAAAGTTGCTTGTTGAGAAGTGTTTCAGTATGATTGCAGTACCATTGTCATTAAGAGAAAAAAGCCGCAGAGAATGACTCATGGAAACGGGCCTGTATGAGCTCCACATGGGCTGTACCGAGATTGGCTTCTGCTCTCTGCTCACGCTCACTGTCATTTCCTTACCCTCACACAACATAACCCACATTTTATACAACAAATATTTCGGACCCCACTTATGTGATTATGGCAAAGTTTTACCAAAAAATCACAAGTTTGTTTCTATCAATATAAAAATACAAAGTCATAAGTTAGTGGTGGCTTTTAAAAGAAAAAATTGAGGGCTCACAATTTAGCTGAAAATAAATTTAGTTACATGTGTTATACTTTCAAAGCTCTTAAATGTCCTAAAATGGACCACTTGAAGAATTCATCTTCATGTTCCGTATCTTTATAGAAGCTTACTTTTGTCATCTTTATGGCTATCTACTGAGAACATTAAGAACTGACTGGCCTAACTCAGTGAGAAGAAATAACTCTGTTGAGTAATATACACAGAAAAAAATCTAATCTATACAATATAGAATTTCAAAATTTGAGAGTAAAAATTTTGTTTGAATTAAGACATAAATTCAATGAAAAGATAGCTGCTGTGAATGCCAATTATGAGTATTTTCAATTTCTATAATATTTATTACATTTGACTACATTTTACATATATGAAGATTTTCCTCTGAAAAGCCATTATGAAAAGGGCTATACATCTGCAGACTTTTAAGAAGAATGAAAATTGGAAACTTATTTAGAAGGCTCAGCCTTGATTTTAGTAATTGCAAATAACTAGACTCGAACTGCTAACATTTAGTAAAAATTCAAGAAAGTTATAAGTACACAAAAATACAATGAGCATTCATGCAAACCTTAATCAAGTCATAATGCATTCGGGTGTGGGTATCATTATACCTGTGCATATTATCTTTTCCCAAGTTCTTGCTCAAGTAACTAAAGCCTCCTGGCAACAAACTATCTACCTCACTGACTTCACAATACCCCTTTTCTATTTCTTCAGAGCCATCACAGAAACCTCCCTTTATTCAGCATTCAGCCTGGAATTTTGTGAACCTGCTTATAAACAAAACCATAAATTTACTACTTATTTTCATGGCATCTTATTAAAAGTCTTTTAAAATCTAAGTTGGGGGCTTTCTATATTGCCGACAAATTCCTAGCAGCTAAATTTAAACACTATTAAGTGAATTGATTCACTTAATAAATCAATCTAGGCTAATTAAAAAATTAATATATCTGTAGATCTGATGAAAGCAAACTTCCCAGTAAAACACAATATATTCACTCACACACAGAATTTCCATATGCATGAAGGGTTTCAGGGATCTCAAGCCTCTCTATGAACTCCTACAAGAGACTCCAAGTAAAAAAAGCTTTCACTTAAGAGAATTTCTTACCAGAATGGAATTATTTTAAATTATCCAGGTTTTTTACCATTTCTGTATTGAAAATTATACATATAATTGCTCAAATAGCACTTCAACAAGTATGAAATAATAAATATTACCCTATAAGAGGAATATTACCATCAATTTTATTACAAAAACTGAACTGCATAGGTAATCTCTTACTATTACATAAACTTCTGTCTGAATTTAATAATTAAGACCTTCAAAATTTTAAAAAGATGGTGCTAAATGTTCTACGTCAGAACAAAACTTCATTCTAGACATAATTTAATTTAATCGATAAAAATATTTAATTCTCGATACACTAATTATATCTTCAATGATATTTAATTTTGAAGAAAAACAAAGGAACAATACTTAAGGAATTCTAAAAATGAAAACTGAAGATATTTATTTTTTTCTTAACTATTTCTGTTATTTGTTTTCAGAAGTTAAGTGAACTTTGAATTTAAGTTATCTTATATTCCTGTCATTCCCTTTATGTTTGAATCTAGTACAGAAGGAGGGTGTCAAAAGAAATAAAACTCTACTGAGTATCTAGGGAATATCAATATTTCTCTTTCTCTGCCCCAAGGATTTGTTTGCTCTCTTTCTGACAGCCCATGAAATCTCTGACACTGAGACCTGCCAAATATTAACAACTCTGCCTCTGCCAAACGAACTCATCCTTTAGACTTTTATCTTTGACAAACCAAAACCAAAACCAAAAATAATTTACAAAAATTAAAAAGATTCATGTCACCAGTCAATTGAAAATACCAAAAGATTTAAATGACTTAAAAGTTTTGCCTTTTCAGGCTGTGAACTTTTCAGGTAATGCAGACATTTGTAGGGAAATACACTGAAAATAACTTTACCAACAGTCTGACTTGACTTCCATTGTCTAAAAGTAACTATTTATAAGTTTTGAGGACCACAGAAACTTGATATGGAAAAATTCTAAAATCAAAAACAAAGACGTTGATTTAATATAACAACGTTCATAATCTCTGTTGGAAAAATAACACAATTTTAACTTTAGCCAGCTTCTCTTGCTGCTGTGTTTACAGAATTGACTGATCCAAACAGCTGGTTAGTCACACCCTTTGTCTAATGGCAATACAGACTTCCCCCGAGCACTACTCATTTTTACTGCTCAACAACGTGCATTTGTAACACTTTCAAATTCCTTCACCAAAGCCTTTCATCAACCTGCCCCGGCCTCCCCTTCAATCGGAATCCCGCCCAGCGTGTGGGTCTCTGTACAGGGCGGTGTCTGCGAGGGCGCTCCCCACGCGCCTCCATCAGCTTTCGCTTCCAAACTCGCCAGTGGGTTGGTTCCCTGGGAGAATTTTCTCACCAGCTGTAAACCTAGGTCTTCTTCAGATTCCTAGTTCTTAGATTTACACTTTCTCTATTTTTATCTAAATTTCACTCACATTGCCATTAAGTTGAACTATATAAATCTGCCAGTATTTGAAAGTTTCAGATCTTATAAAAATGTCAATTTCAAAAATAAAAAAAATAAAAAAATTCAACCTAATAGGAGCAAAATTCACACTCACTTATCCCCTATTACTTTATAAGTGGTCTCTTGGTGTGAGATGTATACCTCCGAAAATGCTATTCGCTTTTTGTATCAAAGAAAAATAGCACATTTTATGTCTTAGCATGTAACAGGATACACGTTAATGAGGACTATGTTTTTTAAGGAATTTCCAAAATACTTCCATTGTACTTACATTCTAAAATATCACTATGAAACACTTACCAATACTGATCATAAAATCTAGATTGTCTCATGAAATTAATATTTAATTAAGTCAATCAACCGTAATTTAAACAGATTTTTTCAGAACATTACAGAAAAACAAGACAAACAAACAAACAGAAACAACCACCACAGTCACGACCTTCTTCACCCTCCTCTCCATTAGTGATTCTTTTACCCATGTGACTCTCCCACTACAGCTGTGGAAAGCATCATCATCTTTATTAAGGAGGAAATATCCTCTGTAGGCTTCTATTATATCTAGAAAATTTAAATTAAGAAGATAACACAGTCCTTCAAAATGAAAACTAAAATTAAGTTGATTGAACCACTAATTTATGGTAATTATTGTGGTAATTTGTAGTATTAGTTATGTAAACTCAACAATTGTATTTTTTAATTCTATAGAAGCTTCTTTTTATGAGCCATCACCTACATACTCCAATAATAATGGGTATTAATGTATTAAATCCTTTTGGTTTAAGTAGTGTAACACCTACATCTTGATTTGACATGTCCCAGTAAGGTCTTTCTCCATAAGACATAACTTCCCACATGACTATTCCATAGCTCCATACATCGCTGGCTGATGTGAATTTTCGGTATTGGATGGCTTCAGGTGCTGTCCACCTTACTGGAATTTTCCCACCCTGATATAAAAAGAAATCAACATTTTAATTATGTATAATAACTTATAAATCATTTACAGCAGAGCCATAAAACTACCATTAAACATCTGTATATTTGGTTGGCAATTCAGCAGTATCACACCTATCCATCTTGAATCTCTCTAAGTGTGTTTAAAGTTACTAATATGTTTTTTAAAATCATTGCAAGATTTCATTGAGGCCTTATGTGGTCTCAGGAAAGAGTCTAGTCGAAAGAAAATGACAAATTATGCAAAATAACTACTAAAAGGGAATGAAATATGGGGCATTTAAGTAAACCCTCACATATTTCTCTTTTATGGAGTCTCACAAAAGTTGTAAGACTTGGCATAGTTAATATTTTTTAAAAAATCTTTATTTAAAAATAGTATATACTTTTTGCTGCAAGTATGATGCTAGTAACTAGATGTTGTATATGACTATACAGCACATTATTTATATGAACATCCCAATACGAGATAAGCATGCTGTCATTCTTAGGGTTATTTCTTCTCTTATCCTATATGTAGGCTATAAAAGCAACAATGATTCTTCCAAAAGGAAAAAAAACAGTAACACAAAAAAGCTGAGATCAATTTGCCTCTTTTCTACTGTTAATTTTGCATTGCTAAGGTTTGCTTTCTCGGTAGGAAAATCTCAGGAACATGGAGAGATGCAGTAATAGACTTTTTCTTACAGTCGTTGTATAGACAGCTTCTGGATCGTCCTCTATAACCCGGGAAAGGCCAAAATCTGACACTTTACAAACAAGATTGCTGTTGACAAGAATATTGCGAGCCGCGAGGTCCCTGTGAACATATCCCATATCGGCCAAATATCTCATTCCAGCAGCAATTCCTCTCAGCATTCCCACTAACTGAATGACTGTAAATTGCCCGTCATGTTTCTACAGGAAGACAAAAATAAAAGTCCAGTAAATTGTGCTTTGAAGGGAAAGAAAAAGTCTGCACACTAGTTACTTACTAGTGTACAATAGGAATTACTAATTAATTTTCTATATAATACATTTGAGAAAAACATTAACAAATGCTGATTTAACTGACAGTCAAATAATACAAAACAGTTTTGGTATTCAGTTATTTACATTGATATGTTATTAATAATAGTTTCAGATTATACAAATCCAAAAGCATATGCTAATTTTTAGGTGAAAGTTAGGGAATGGAAAGTCCAAGCATATCCCTGACAGCTGTTTTCCTCATTAGGTAAACAATTATATAAATAATCTAAAAATATATAAAGGTACGAAGACACAGATATTAAGATATTTTCTCTAAATGGTAAAAAAAAAAGGGGGGGATTTTTAAATTAGTGATAAAGAGAAACTACGAAGTAGAAAATGATTATACTGGCTGCCTTTGTTTTCATTTTATACTTTTCCTTGTTTCATTATTAGTAGGAACATTACTTGCAACAAAGAGTCTCTAAAATAGATGTACTAGCAAATGGGACTGAACTCTATATGCGACTGGATTGGCTATCATATAGCTTGAACATATTTTTAACCTACAGATTTCTCCAACTGAATTACAACTACGGTGCATGAAGACACTGGTTTGAGTTAACTTGCTAGGTGATGCTTTCCTCCGAGAGCCTATAGTTGTGCATATCACAGAGATGCAGCAGTGCAAATTTCTCTAAATCCTCCGAATGCCTAGAAGTCTGGGTTGAATGTATCATTCTAGATCACGTATGATAATTCTGCATGGCCTCTTATTGCTTAGATTATTTTCTCTTTGCCATTTAAAAAAATGTTAATATGAGTTCATATTCTTAGGTGAAAAGTCTCTGAGGATAAAAATACGTATGTTTAAATATTTAAAATTTAACATTTACAAAAATAATCACATACTATTAATTTTAAAAATATTAATACTTCTATATTTTATGCTCGGTGTTCACGTAACAGTATAATAGAAATGGTTCCACAGAGCAGAACTGGGACCATGGCACTAACATTAAATGGTTATTTCACTTTCTAGTCTTCTCTGTATTACCATTGTATTTCATTTATAATTGTCCTAGGAAAGTAAAATGTACTCTACAGTCTGTATTCAAATTACAGGGCTTCAAGTAGCCTCTGTACTTGAGGTAGTGTATTAATGAAAACGATTTTTTTAAACTACACTGTATCACTTGAATGATTAAAATGATTCTAGTTCAATCTAGTCTAAGACTGATTTTTAATCTGCTTTTCAAAGACAACTTTCTAACTTGTTAACGTTTATACTGTTCGCATTTTACATTGAGAAAAAAAAAAGTTCAGGAAATTATTTTGGTAGCATGTATACAATATATTTAGAATGGGAGAGTAATTGTGCTACTTACCCTGAGAAATGCATCTAGGGCTCCGTTTTCCATGAATTCTATTACAATCATGACTGGTTTCCCTAAAATTAAAAATATACATATGTAAGAAAATAAAAATGTTGCTTCAGAAAGTGCAACCTCAACTTCAGGGTTATTCCTTTCCTCACCCCAGATGAAACACATTGCTCTTTTGAAAGACTGAATGGGTGAGCTGTGTGTCGCGAACGTTTCTAGTGCTGCTGCTAAGGTCAGAGTCCTCAAATGTCTGATGGTCATGATTCATGAAATTAAACAGTAAAAATCAGTGTGTTCCTCTGAAGCTTGATTTGTGAATCAAACTCAGAGAAAATGATACTTTATATAAAATATGAAGACTAAACTGTATCACTTCCATGGCTTTTGAGTTAAATGAGAGTATCAGTTGCTCTATCAGATTTATTCTTTAACTCTAATCCTGCATTTATTTGTGTTTTTTTCCTGGTGACACAAAAGAATTTTTTAGTCAGTTCATACCAAGAAAAACATTCATTTAGAATATGCAATATGTTCATAATTTGACTCCCTTATTATTTATGAAATGATGCTAATTTCTGACAGTCCACTTGATAAATGAAAGATACAATCAATATCTACCTCTCGTAACAACGCCTTCCAAATGGACAACATTTGGGTGGTCAAACTGCCCCATGATGCTTGCTTCACATAAAAAGTCTCTCCTCTGTTTCTCTGTGTAACCGACTTTCAGGGTTTTGATGGCCACTGGAACATCTCTTTTCCCTGGAAGTTTCAAACGGCCACTGCAGACTTCTCCAAATTCTCCTGAAGTAACAGAACAGGCAGATGTATTTTAATTTCAGAAATATGTCTTCTCTCAAACAAAATGCAAATAATTCTTTAAAAGCACTTTTAAGCTTTTCTAAACTGTTACACAAGCTACTATTTTTTTAACTGAATTAAAAAAACAACAACCTCTTTTGGAAACAAAATTTAGATCTGAAATATGTTGTGTAATGTATGCTGCCTACTATAGGAAAGGGCACATTGGCAAATGCTAAACATTGCCACCGCTTTCATGGTTTAAGGGGCAAATGGCTCTTCAAGATTTAAGAGCCTGGAATTCATATGCACCAGGGCTGCCAGATTAAAGGGACTGGGACTGAAAAATGTAGTTATTATGAAAATACATCAAATACATAGAAACTAATATTCCTTTTCGATAATTCATACATATTAATTTTCTACATGAAATTAAATAGTACGAGGTTTACCTAATACCTACAAATGCAAGAGAAAAAATAGAAAAACGGAAGCTTAGCAAGAAGATGGTAAGTCAAGTAAGAGGAAATATACTCCAGTAAAATTCAGAAACATTCTAACTTTTTAAAATACTAAGTCATTTCTTGTACAGGCCAAAACTTAAAAAACAGCTTACAAAAAACCCCAGTATCTTAAAAAACCCAACAGAAGACAAAAGATACACAGATTCCCCGTGCCACAAGCTTCGTTTTCATTTTTTTTCTCTTAAGATTTCATAAACAAGTACAGCCTCATTGCTTCCAATAGTTCAGGTAAATGCAAAAGTTCTATATTTGAGGTATAATTATTTGCCTGTCATTATGATGTATGACTTTCGATCTTGGCTAAATGGAAGAGCTGAATAAGGAAGCCACAGCAGCCTTACCTGCACCAATCACACGCTCAATTTTAATACAGGAGGCATCTAGCTCCTTGGCGAATTGATGGACAGCTCTATTTGGGTCCTCATAGGTTTCAGGGTCAATGTAGGTTTTGGTGCCTGGAAATTTAACTGTAATGATGTAAGAAAGCATGACTGTGATGAAGCAAAGCACTTATTGTGCAGTCAGCCCAGGAATTTCATTATGCAGAGTGCTCCTTGGAACAGTGAACTTGCTTCCACATCACCTGATTCGCAGCAGTTTTAACAGACTACTTCAGTCTGCTGGCGCATAGGTATTATCTGCAAGCTTCTATAGGTTACATAGGATCCAGCTCATAGGTCACTAACTGAATTGCTCTTCCGGTAAATCAACAAAATACATCACCCAAATTCTCTGACATGACTTATCTGACTGGAGGTTTAATTAAATTCACGGCTATCGTGGCATAGTTCAAGCCATATCGAGGTGAGTAATGGACTTGGAAACAACATTTGTAAATCTATCAGTCAGTCAATCAAATACATACACTGGGAAAAGAAGACATTTCATATACAGGTAGCCTACTACGCTGACAGCAATATTAAAAACATTTAGACATCTTAGTTATTCTTTTGGTTTATTTTTTTAAAAGACCAACCACCGTTGACATATACATAAAATTAATACAAGATGTGAGGGCCGCTATCACAGACTCGGAGAGAGAAATCTACTAAAAAACACAGTTTCATCTTTACCTTACAGGGCAATAGAGGCCAGCCAGAATGTACAAAGTCCAGAGTAAAATTAGAAAATTTACAATATTCCTGGGATCTGCTAACCATGTATGACACAATTGGAAAGAGGAATGGTTTATGTGAACTTTCAATTATAAGGCTCTGGAAGGAGGCAGCCAATATGCCTCAGAAAAGGTAGTCAAGATTCAAACAACATAGAATCATAAAAGTTGCAAAAGTTAAAATCTTCTTAAAATGCACCCAGAAGCATGCAGGTAACAGAGAATGCTATGTAAACTTTAAATGAAATTCAGTTACAATAATGTATTCCAAATCAGTCGTATGGTTAAAGACAAAGATAAGATAGGCATATATTTGGTCATATTAATGCAATGAAAAGAATTACACTACATCCTCAGAAAAACTTTATTGTTTTTAACAAAGCCACTGAACAATCTTTTCATTAAATCTCACTATTCGGAGAACAATATATTTCTTTATGTATTTACACTGCAGCCTAACTGTGCTTATGTCATCGCATTAAATTAAAATTATCCTTTAAAAATAAACACATAACCAACCAAAGGAAGCAGAATGTATAAAGGAAAGTGGGATTTAAAAATCTTGATTTATCCTGCTGTAGCTGATTGTTTATCCAAAATTGATTGTCTTAAACAATGACTGTTGCAGTTTATAAAACTGACAGATGCTCATTTGTTACTAAAGCTGAACATGAAAAGAAAAACAAAAAAAACAAAAAACACAACACAAGAAGAAAAGAGAGAGGGGATAGAAAGAGAAAAGAGAGAAGCAGGAGTACAGGGAGGAGGGGGAGGAGAGAAAGAGAGAAGGGAAGAAAACAATAGGTTAACCTCCCAGATTGGCAGGCAGGTGGAGCATGAGCCATCCTCTCTCTTTCTTTCAGCTGTTCTGCCTTTTGGTTTTGTTCTGTGATAAGGGAGCTAGGGTGGAGGTAACCTCCTGCATCTCAATCGGGGTCTCTGATGGTTCTTTATTCAAGCTGTCATAAAACATTTTGACAGGCCACGGCAATTTTGGCATGAAAACATGAAATACTGCCCAGCTTGGATTGAAAGACACTGTTAGAAGAAATGGTAGGAGGAAACAAAATGTAAATCGGAATGGCTTCGCTAAACTCCTCCACTGTGTTTATATCTTTACATGTGGCACTTGGGGCCACGGAGAGTGGAGGGTGCCTGATACAAACGACTGGACATTCTATTAAATTTCAGGGCTCTAAAAGCTAGTTAAATGGCTGCTTTCAGGTTTCCGTGAAAACTCAATCTGGAGTCTTAGCACCTAAGAAAATTGTTTGTATACTAACGGAATAAAAGGACACCGACTTGTCAACGGCTGGTGACCATTGTGTTGTACTTTACATATTTTAAATACGGTCATAAAATCAAATAAAATGCCTGGTTCTCATCAAAAGGTAAGGAAAGATATCCTTGTAAAAGGGTGATTCAGGCATACCAAGGCTTTACCAGAAGTGGGTACGTTAAGTGCACTTGGTCTCATTATCCATTTAAAAAATAGATTTTTAAAATTAAAAAATATTGACATCATTTCTGAATATTTTGTTCTCTTGCTCACCTCAGTTTAAGACGATGAGCCTTTTTTTTTGTGTTTTAGTAGTTCATTTACATTTCTCATGAATGTTAACTATCTTAAAACCACCGTCGATATTTTGCTTTAGAGATGAAAACCGTATATTTATCGAGCTTATCTTGTCTATGTTAGCAAGTAAAACATGCAGCTCTATTTTTCCTAATTACAAACTGAATGTCAAAAGTAAAAAAAGCAAATCATTAAAATATTAAAACTGAGTGATGACAATTAAGCATAAGGCTATACAAGTTTTACAGAAGCCATATTTCAATTTACCTTCTGCATTAACCGGCACGCTAAAGCCAAATAAACTAAAACGTATTTGATAGTTTTGAGATGTCTCAGAAATACTCCATAAAGGAAACAAAAGTGACATACTGATCAAGGCAATATTAAATGATTCTGCCATCAAATTATTCACACGTGGACAGAATCAGGGATTCCAGGAACCATAGTCTTATGTTACTCTTCCATATACATTTTAAACTAGATATAAAAATGTAGGCATTCAAGCTTGGATCCTCTTTTTCCTGTCTGTGGAAGTGTTAAATATATTCTCTCATGTCAAGAGAGAGAAAAATAGTAACCTCCATTTTTTCTGTACACCCTCTAACTAAAAAGTGCCTGTGGCACTCTGATCCCTGAGGCTCACAAGTCACTGCTGGATTAGCAGAAATGAAGCGCCAACATCGGGAGCATATCACATAATCCCAGAGGGGAGGTGATGGAATCACATTTATTCAGTCATAATCAGGGGGGATTTAAGTTTTATGAGGCTTGAACCTTCTACAGTTGGGATACCCTCTTCAAGTAAAAAGAGATTATACACACAAAATAGCTAGGGCTTTACCAGGTCCTTAGCAGGGGTCTGTGGAAGTGAGGGGCCCTGAAGCTTAAGCTTCATAATAAAGCCACCTCTGCTCATAACTTTTGCTTTAATTTGTTGTATCCCCAGTACCATTCCTACCTTCAGTGGTTGGAATTCTAAAGAGTTTCATAATCAATTTGGATATATATTATGGAAAGCCACTTCTATTTTGAAAATTAAAGTCATGATAACTTCTGGTTCAACAAATAAAAACATATTAAAGAAACTCAGGAATGATAAAAATAGCATTCAAAATGTGTGTCTTTAAACAACACATTTCTTTGATTGATGCTTATATATAATCTTGTTATTTTAGAGTGGGTACATGACAATATCTTCTTGGCTATTAACCTAATAATGTGATAAATAACATAATAATAGATATAATTCTTATGCCATTTAAGAAATTTATCTATCCATGAAAAATTCTAGTAAAGATTATTGCTACTAAGAAAAATAATAAGTAAAATTGTTCTTAATAGCTTCAAGGATTATCAGAATTAAAATCAATTGATTGTTAGGTTTTTACTTTGGATGCATAAAATCCTAACGTTCACTCACATGACTCTCATTTTTTCCCCTTGCCATCCACGTTGAACAGGAATAAGAGTAATGCAGATGGACATCTATTTTTTTTGGTTCCCTAAGCTCTCTTCCAAATATGATTTCTAAAATGAACTTTGAAGAATCAGGTAACCCAAATTCACATGAAAACCCTGGAGGATTAAATCCTATTATATATTACACTTTTCATGCTGCTAAAAAAACCTATCAGTGATAGATAATGCATAGTAGCTGAAAAGAAAGAGGTTCCTTAGCCTTTCAAGGTGGCATCTCTCACTGGGTGGGAAATCCTAATTTGATATGAATTCCTTAGCTAGAACATGGGCCTTGCAACATTTAATGGGTTATTATTAGAACAGTAGGAAACATTCGGGCAAAGTTTGCAAAAGGAAAGATAGTGACATAAAAACAGGCTAATACCCTGCAGTTATATTAAAATTTCTTAAGAGGTTACATTTCAGAATATATTTTATTTTTTTTAATTCATATTATATGCTTTTCATTCTAAATATAATGTCAAATGCTTTAAAACAATACTTTGAGCTCACTCTATAATTTTGAGCATGAGGCGCTAGGAAATTTTTCATGCCAATATTAACAACCAGATTTCTGTATTAATTTTAATACATAAAAGTAAAGAAAAGCCAAACACTTACAATGAAAGTAAAGCTCTTCATCCCCTTCTTGGTCAGCTTTGCTGTAACCACAGTGCCTGAAAAGAAATCAAATGTGTGACAGACACAATCAATGATCTTACTTTATATATTTAAAATTCCGTAAAATATACCTTAATTATTTTACAACATGCTACTTAGGTCTATAAACAAAATACAGAAACTTGCTATCCACAGTTATCAACTCAATAATAATATAGCCATCCATATGATTTAAAAAGGCACAGAATATAAAGTATTCGTGTGAGACAATGCAGATGGAACATACTTGTAAATTTAGATTTATCAATGAGTACATATTTGCTTACACATTTTTTTTCTGGAAAACAACAACGACAACAGACTTTAAATGGTTCCCACAATCATTAACCAAAAGAATAAATGTGCCCAATAGAAACTACAATACTCATCCTCTTAAACTAAAGACAACGATTAAGCTCAAAGTGTATTTTGACCTTGGGAGAATGAAAACTTACTGACCTTTAATGTTTCGTATCAGACAAAGAATGTTTGCATTTCCTATTCTAATGTGCTGAACAATACGTAATGGGTAACATAATTTTGAAAAATCAATACATTTTATCTCGGAGATTAGAAGAAATTAGTTTCCTACCTTCTTCCAATGATGAAGCCGAAGACCATGAACACCAGAATGATGGTCCCTGCAACTGCAACCACTGCAATAATAATGACAGGGTTCTGTTCACTGGACACGGCTGTGGCTGCGAACAGAGGAGACAGGCTCAGAAACACTGAATATCATGCAAGAACTTGAGAGGTTTAAACAAAATCTTATCAACGAGAGCCGTCTATGCTATTGAAATCACCTCTAATTTTAAATAAATGCATTATATTGTAACAATGTAAATGTAAATGCTTATTTTTGCATTTTAGAGAATTGGTAAGGACAATACCGTCATCTATTTTATACTCCTCAGCTATAAAAGAAACCTATGAAATGCCTTATTGAATGCCTAGCTCCTGCTTAGGTTGTTGAAAACTTAGTTATGAATCAGAGATAGAGATCTTTGATCTACAGTTGCTATTAAATCCCTATTTTTCCTCAGCATGTATTTGATCCTTCTATATCTGTTTTTCTGGTGTATGAAAAGGGAACCAAAATACATAATCTGTGCATTTTTTCAAAGTACCTTAAGTGCATTATCTTTCATATTATCAGTCTAAAATAAAATTCATCACGTGATCACAGTATGTCATCATGACTTTACAATGCACCACAATTAAGGAAGCAGGCAGAATTACTCGTATTAACCTGACAAAGTAGCAATGCACACACGAGAGTTTAAGACTATAGAGGAGGTTAGCTATTTATGAAAGAGCAAACTTTCTGCAAGTACTTTAAAAACATTTCAGCATTATCTAATCATAGACACTGCCTGCATGATGCTAAGTGATTCTTCTATGCTCGTTAAGACAAGCCCAGCTGGCCTTTCGGGAGTCTCTCTGGGAACAGTGTATGTTTACGTGTCCTTTAAAGCAGCCTCTGATTCCAGTTCGTCATAGAGGCACATGGCCTTCCCATTTCCATTTTTCCAAATTAGTGAAGCTTTACTTATATTGCAATTCGCAATTGTCATATTTCCCCCAGAGTATTATATTTCCAATGCCAGTACCGACTTCATAAAATAATCAAAGATATATAAAACAATTAAAATGTATATTCCAATAAATGATTCAGTTGCAAATATCATATAATATATAATGTCCAACTAATATAGTTTGTTTATTCCTGAAACGATCAATGGCTGTAATCTTTAATTTATGGCACGATGGAAAATACTGCTCCTTCTTGCTGGTGACAAGGGATTGGGTCTCCAGAGCAGTAAATTATCCATAGGAAGAGCAGCAATGAAGTTTTTTATTTTATTTGTTTGTTTGTTTGTTTTTTGATTGGCCTTCCTTTAGTTGATCTAAGTCTTCCCCCTTTTGACAACTCATCTCTGAATTTTTTATACCTATGCTAACTATAGAGAGCTTTTACCCTGAAAAACAATATTACCGGCTCTGGTGTAATAATTTCTGAACAAAGGTATTACACACACTTCCCAGTTCTCCCGCTGATTTACTCCCCAAGGGGACTAAACTGGGGTGGGGGTGAGAAAACAACTTTTAAGCTTTGTCTCTGAATTACAGTTCAACAAAGAAAAGATGACTTTAAGGTTTTTTTTTTATTGGTTTGGTTGCTTTTTGTTTTTATCTGTCTTTTTTATATGTAGTAAGAGAGAGAAAAGAATGGAGTAGGCTGTTTACGAAGGAAAAATTACACATGTACAAATTGTTTCCATTCAATCTATGTGTCTCATGGGGCTAATCCTTTGCTTGTCTTAGGTTCTGTTCTGTCCTTAGCTTCAGGAGCAGAACTCCAATGAGAAAACTGAACTCAGGGGAATGATGAAATGGAATTTGTGCACATTTATGTATATAGTTTTATATATAGGAAGGGTCACACTTTAATCTTTCCATAGCCAACATTTATGGTTAATATTTTCAACTCTTTCATGGGTAATAAAATTTAAAACTAGTTTATAAGTGCCCTAATCAACACACCGTAGTTTAAAAATTATAAAAACAGTAGAGTTAACTTTGCATAGAAGGGGCTTTTAGGATGTACATGCAATGAAATAAACTGTTTAACTTCTCTTTTGATGAATTCTGTTAGCAAACTTAAATCACTGCTCAGGTGACTTCTCTTCAGTGGCATCCTCCCTCTTGCTCTTCCCAGCACAGTGAGTCACTGTTTCCTGACACTAGTAGCACTGGGACATGCACTCGACCAGCACTTAATTGCATGAACAGTACTTTTGCACAAGCCTGTCTTTTACTAAACTTTAAATTGAAGTTATCAACTGTGTCATGTGTCTAATTCTTAGCACAATACCTTGTGCTAAATCAGTATTTCTCAAAGGATGGGCTGGGAACCCTTGAAGGTCCCTTAAGAGCTCTCCTGGGATCTGCAAGGTTAAAACTATTTTCATATAATATGATGTAATCTGATTTTTTTTTTTTTTACTTACATATGCTCACAAGCACACAGAGTTTTCCAGAAGTTATATGACATGAGATGATTTCATCACCCTGACGGCAAATGAAATGTGTGTTTAAAGAATGTTTCAGTTTTAATGTCTAATGTGGTGAATTTTGATAGGTATAATCCAAATAATCAAAATCTCTTTGGGGATCCTCAACATTTTTAATAGCCTATAAGGGTTCCTGAGACAAAAAGCTTGAAATGGTTGTGCTCATTAATATAAGCTGACACTTGAGACTGGCTGTGTGCTGGGCACTGTACTTGGCACTTTGTGTACATCAATTTATTGAATCCTCAGAAGACCGTGTGAGTTGGATTTGGCTATCCTAGCAACTAGGGTACAGAGAAGCAGCTCACCCAGGGTCCCACATCCCGACATGGCAGAGCTGAGATGTGAAACCAGGAACATGTCTCCTCACACCGACCGATACCGACAATCTGTTCTCAGATGACGACTGTGAGGTATTTATATTTTGTTTATTTGCTGAGTGCCTTCTACATGTCAAGCACTAGCAGGACATATGACCATTCTTTCATCAACTTTACATCCCAGAGGGAGGGAATGCTCTCATGCTAAATATCATCCAATTCTTTCTAATGCAAAAGTCCAGTTTTAAGATTTATTTCATTTGATTACTCAGGTTACACTACTTCATCTTAATCTCTCTGAGTCTTATTTACTTCATTTTAAAATAATGAAAATAATAAGTATGAATCTCAGCACACAATACGCAAGAGTTTATAAAGTTCTCAAACCTACTTGGAAAATATTTTGAAACCCATTTTGAAAATATAGTCAAACATATTATGAAAATATTTTGCAAGTTTTCAAACCTAAAGGTTTAACCGATAAAAATGTGTAGGTAAATATGAGATAACTAAACGACGTTTTCAACTTAAGTTTAAATTATTCATTAGAACATGAAAAAACATCATTTGAAGTGTTTTATTACATTAGAAGTCATATATATCATTAAATCAACCCAAGTTGAAGACTATGAGGACAGATTTAACACAAGACCACTCAAATGTCTACATGTTGAAATCTTAACTTAAAATTCTTTAATGGTTTTGGGGCTATTGAACTTATTCTCATTTTTAATCTTACATACTCCATTTAAAAAATAATAAAGAATAATGGCATTAATTTTATAACAGCAAATTATGTGACTTTTCAAAATTGATGCTTTTGTATCTACAATTATATAAAATAATTTATATTTCATATTTACTTCAATGTTTTATTATTTGAGGTTCTGAGAGTGACAGCTTAGTTTAAAAATATAAAAAATTTTGAAAGATGAATACTGTTAGCAAACTTAATCATTGGCTAATGTGAAGTATATTTATCAGTTTATTCTACCTTCTAAAGATGTATGAAAATATTTTTCTGAAGTCAAAATAATTATTTGATCAAAATTGTATTAATTTATTTAAAAAACTTTTTATTAATCTTGAGGATAGAAAATATAATATTTTTTCTCTCATGTAATATTTTTTCGCTCATTTTTGTTTAGAATTTTGTGGGAATGCTAGGTTGGCAAGGTGGTGATGAGGTAACAGTGCCTGAGCAGTGACATCAGGAGAAATAAAAAAATTTCAAAATATAAAAATACATGCTGAGACATCCGCTAGCTGAAGGACAAGCTGCAGTGGTACTCAGCTGTTCTGAAACTGCACTCTGAGGATAAACCAGGATGCCATCCATGCATCTGCTTATTTGTGATACACTACAGACACAGGCATTGCTGTGTTCCTATGCTGCATTATAAAGCATAAGCAAAATGATAAAGGGGATTCAAGATATTGGTAACATTTTATTTTTTAGCTGAGTGGTAGATACAGAGATACTCATTTAAATGTACTTAATATTTCACATATACTTTAAATATTATCTTTAGTATGCTTGAAATATTTCACACAAAAAAGGAGAAATAAAAGTGATGATAAAAATAAATGCAAGTTCTAAGATATTCCTGAACTCAATTTTTGAAACCATTACTAAAGGGCAAGTAACTTAAATTAACACAGATTCTTACCTATTCTCTTTCTCTGGCCCACCCTGGTGTACATCCTGGCTTCCCTTGAGCTTTCTGTAAAGAAGCAGCTTTGACTGACACAACTAGAGCAGATTCATTTTGGGGTGTACAAAACCAGCCTGTGTATTGAACAAGTCCTGCTTATATTCCTAACTTCGTCTTTTCCAAATAAAGTCAGTATGTATTAAAGAGACTAATTTAAATCACCAGTTTCTAACATTTCAAAACAAAACAGCACATTTTAAATTATTATTCTGAATAACCTTTACAAAGTACATCTATGTGCATATATCTTCACCTTTCAAAGTAAAAATAATCTTAAACCAAATCATTATTCCTAGCAACTAACAAAAAGTGCAAGAGTTATAGAGAGTAAGAATCCAAATCAAAGGTGGTAATTACCTTCAAACATTTTACCTGTAGCTTCCTCCAGCGTAGCAACATCAAGTCTGGGACTGTAGTTTCCATAACCAGCAGCAGTAAAAGCCCGAATCTGGAAAACATACACTGTTCCTGGCTTCAGGTTATTAATGGAGGCTGAAGTGGACTTTGTTTTTACTGTCGAGTAGGTACGTTCCCTTTGATCCTAGAAACAATATATACAGGGGATATTTAATTGTGATTGCAACCAGGCAGTTTGACAGCCAATTTTTGCAATTTATTTCAATTTGCTGCATTGTTATTACAAAGGCTACATTGTATACTCTGTGGACTATTGTACGTTGAGTTGTTTCTCAAATAATATAAAATGTAAATGTGAACACATGCCTTTGTTCTATAAATTTCAAAGAGAAATACTTTTGTTTAAACATGTATGATATTTTGAACGTTTGCTTTGTTGGTAGAGGGCAGAATGGAAAGAACTATTCAGCCATAAAGAAAATCAAATGTCCTGATGACCAGGACAGGGGTACAGCTGTAAAATCTATGGTTTAGTTGAGGTCTTCACTTCATAACATAGTTCTTTTAATATTTTTGCTGAATATTATTCAGCAAGCAAAAAACCATATGCTAAAAATGAAGAAAGCTATTAAATCAAGAAATTTAGCTAACATTACAAACATAGTAGAGCGATTTTCAACCAGTGTGTTGCAAGAATTTTTAAAACATGTAATGCCTGACTATTTAGTCAGGGGTACTAACCTCTTTTTTCTTAGAATGTCAAATAAAAAAATGACAACAGCCAACACAATAGGTCTGTTGTGAATGTCCTGACTTGAGCCATAAATATATAGGTGATATAACAGAGTTGAATCTTACAGGTCACATTGCATAATAAGGTTGCATCTGACTGGTTAATTCTTGGTACCAGAAATTCTTATATCCAAGTATAGGCACCTGATTTTTAAAAAATTCACATTGGAGCAAAAACAGTAGGTAATTACTATTCTTTTTTAAAAAAAAAATCAATGAAAATTATACCTATTTTTTGGTGGCCACAGAATTCTAGTAGTTTATGAGATAAAAAAGGTTGAAAATTGCTGCCATAGTGACATTATCAATTGTTTTCATTAAAATGGCATTTATAACAGAATAAAACCACTTTTACAATATAGTAATTAAAGGAATATTTTAAATTAAAAGTATTAATATAAAAGTCAAAGTATTGTATAATTTATGGCTTACCAATATTTTAAACAATACAGTTTTGTTCAGTTTCCTCATTTTTCAGATATATAAAGTGAAGCTTACGGAGTTTACAAATGTATTAATCATATTATATGTGATAAGCCTAAGAATATAGTAATTTTAAAAATTCAAGAATATGAAAACTCCATGAAAACAATATTCAAATGAATAAAAATTTAAAACTCAATTGATATGCCTCTAATGGGCTATTTATGAAAAAAGATAAAAACGGCTCATTCAAATATACAATTTTAGACAGTTTCTTATTTGTTCTATAATAAATGCCTGTGCTCAACTGTGACTGTCAATGAAACTCTCACCAAAATCTGAAAATGTCAGTCTGATTATGTGATTTGTTGTCACATTGTTATTTATAAAACTGCAAATAAATGTATATTCAAACCGGATTTTTTATTTATAGTGAAACTGATTTGTGATTGTCTTCATTTTAACCATTCATAAAAATGATAGTTGGTATTATAAATATACATTTATCTAAAACAAAACAAGGTATAACTAATATTAGATGACATAATGATATATATATGTATATATATATAGAAATCATATGCTTACATACATTACCATGCAATAGTTATTTCCCTTTAATGACTGCCTGATTTGTAAGTTCGGCGAATGTACAAACATTTTGTTTCTACCATGCAAAATAGAGAAGTAACTACTTGAACAAGTGTATTCCAGAGTAGGGATTTACAAAATATTTTGTTCCACTGTAAGAAACTTCACTCTCATTTACCACATAACTTACATTACAAAAATGTACATTTTTGCTTTTGAAATCTGATGCAGTTTCAGAAGGGATTATAACTGTTAGAGCTCACTGGAAAACAGACATAAAACCAATATTAAAAACAAGGATTTCCTCAGAACCATATTTGATGGGACAAGTAATGTTTCCCTGGTACAAAATGGGGTATTTAAAATGTAACTTTGGCAATGGAGTCACAAATTTATAAAGGAAATAGTAAGTCAAAATACTGTAAACTTAATTTGAACACTGAAACTAATCTTAAACTATGTTTTCTCTTCAAAAGGAAAAATATTAACTATCACCAATGCACTATGTGCCTGTTAATTATTCATTCAAGTAGATGACTACCCAAGTTTTTCCAAAACTTTAAGCTTCTATTTTATTTTTATTTTATGTTTTAAATTTATCTTTATTGTTGAAAGTATTACAAATGTCCCCTTTTCCCCCCATTGATTACATCCCCCCTGTGCCCCTGCCCCCAGGCCTTCACCCCACTATTGTCTGTGTCCATGGGTTAAGCATATATGCATATAAGTACTTAGGTTAATCTCTCCCCACCCACCCCCACCTTCCCCCTGAGATCCCTCAGTCTGTTCCATGCTTCTATGTCTCTGGATCTATTTAGTTCATTGGTTTATTTTGTTCTTTAGATTCGACATGCAAGTGAGATCATGTGGCACTTGTCTTCCTCTGACGGGCTTATTTCCCTTAGCATAATACTCTCCAGGTCCCTCCATGCTGTCCCAAAGGGGAAGGGGTCCTTCGTTTTTACAGCTGCATAGTGTTCCATGGTGTAAATGTCTGAGAGGATGACTGTATTTCAGTCTTCCTGAACTTGTAGAGGCTTGTTTTGTGTCCCAAAATGTGGTCTATCTTTGAGAACGTCCCGTGTGCACTTGAGGAGGATGCCTATTCTGCAGCTTTGGAGTGGAATGTCCTGTAATGTCAGTTAAATCCATCTGACCTAGTGTGTCGTTTAGAGTCATGTTTCCTTGTTGATTTTAGGTCTGGACGACCTACCCAGGACAGTCCGTGGGATGGAAGGTCCCTCGGTATGACTGTACTGCTGTTGGTCTCTCCCTTAAGGCCCTCGGGAGGTTTTCCATCCTGTGTGAGTCCTTTGTCCTGAGGTGGGGCTCCTGTAGAAGCATGTATTAGGGCCTTGTTTTCTTACCCATTCAGCTACCCTATCTATGTCTTCTGATTGGGACATTTAACCTGTTTATATTTAAGGCTATTATCGATAGGTATTTATCTATTGCCATTTTATTTCTTAATGCCTATGTTTCTCATTCTCTCTATTTCAACTTCTTATTACCACAGTCCCTTTAACATGTCCTGCAATTTTAAGCTCCTATTTTAAAATGCTGTCTAAACGGTTAAAATAGTTATACGTGTATTACAGTACTTCAGCTAACTCATTTAAGTCAGTAATAGTAACACTATTACTACTACTAATGACAACAGTTCCCATGTTTCAAACCTTGAGCCAGGGATTGAGGCAGAGCCTGCGTCATAATTGGTGACCGGGCGGCACCATGCTCTCCCAGGCTCCGGGTGGGTCAAAAATAAATGCACTCACACGCTCGGAGACACCACTGCCCATTAAAACTGAGCCACTGTGGAGATTAAGGGGGCAGCACATGGGTTTTAGCCTTACTTTTTTTCATGGAGAGAGGAGTGTAAAGCAGTGGTCATGGACATGATTAACATAACATAAATGAAGTACATTTCAGGAGGAATGCAAAGGAATGGAATATCGTCACCCGATTCTGAAGTTTAGAAGAAAACTACAAAGTGATTGCAGAAAATATTCTTAATTTTCAAATTACTGAATAATTTGAGGACACCATAATTATCACTGAAACCACATAAATAAAATAAATCATTAAAGGCCCAAACAGGCGTCCTAAAAGAAACATTTTTCAAAAACGCACTGGGCTGTGTGGTGCTAAAACTTCCTCCACCTAATTATTGTGATTTCAAAAACTGAATAAATACATACACTGCTAATGGAATATTTTCATTTGTGTAACAGAAATTTAATACACAGAAATTATAATAACGAACCAGAGATTCAGGGACGATGGCTATCACTATGAAGCCTGAGGTACCCCAACAGCGGGCCTAACGGCCGCCTCAGTGCGCAGCGCAGAAGGGCGGCCTGAGGCGCACAGCGCGGTACATCTCCCGGCCCTCGCACTTACTTTCTCGTAATACTTGATTTCATACTCCGTGATGACTCCATTGGGATGCTCCGGCTCCTGCCAGGAAAGCTCCACGCTCCGCTGTAGCACTCGCTCCTTCATTACTCCGCTCACTTGCGAGGGAGCTGTTTGGACAAGATGTGTCAATAAACAATGAGAAAATTCACTGGATGCCTCAAATCAAATGTCACAACTGATCAGTTCCATGCTGTGCCAGTTTCACGAAGGTAACAGAAAGCACCTTTTCATAGTTCACAATTCAGGAGCTAATGAATATTCAAACAGGTCCTTATTACTGCTCATAAACCTTAATAGAAATTTAAATTAAAGTGCAAATAGCAGAAGATAGCATTGTTCAAGTTACTAAAAAATGGAAATGATGGGGCTGAGAATGACAATTAAGCAAATGAATGCTAATTAGGGCTACAAAATATGATTTCAGATTAATCTCCAGTGATAAACTAAGTCCAAATATTTATTTCACATGCAACAAGCAATACGCTTATAAAAGAAAAAAATAATTTAATATCGTGTAACAAAGAGTGTATGAAATGGCTACTTTAATCTTCAAGTAAAGGGATCACACACAAAAATGCTTTCATGTTGTGTGTGTGTGTGTGTTCCCAAAGAATTCCAATTAACCTTAAAAAAAATTTTTTACACTTCATTCAATCAAAGGCAAGAAAATGCTAAAGCTGCTGATATTCAAATATGTGCGTGAAAACACATACATACTCTTGCACATGAAATTTATACTTATGTAACCTGGGTCTCAAGCTTTGATAGAAGCAGTTCAAACTATAATTTTGCTCTCTCTTTCTATATCGATAATAATGTGCTCAGAGTTCTTTCATTCTAATTAGTGGCACATACTCTTTTTGGTAGCTAAGACTGTGGAATGCAGGGAACTAATTTGCTCTGTCTAATTTGCTCGGTGATGATTAACTAGTTGTCTTCTCCGTCTAAATGAGTAGCTGCACTGGCTTGGCTGAATTTCAGGGGGGTCATTATGTTCCATGTATCATGCTCCATCTCATTCTGTAAAATATTTTCAGGCTGTTAATTTAATTTTCAGATGTCCAAATTTGTTAATAATCCTGCTGACAGAAAAGCAATTATATGGGGCCAAAGCTGTTTAAGCAGGCTTCTGATGTTTATCCCTTTGGCTTTATTTTGTTTCTTCCACTTTTTAATATTTTCTTGTATCGATGTCTAGAAAAAAAAATCCATTTTTCACTCCTTTCTGGCGTGGCAGTTGTAAGGGAAGGACGTGGAAGATGCACGACTCCCATTTCCTCGCAGATTACTAACAAAAGCGTAACTAGGGACGATGAAGCGGAACAGCTTCTGCTTTCGGGGGATGCGGCTGACGTCCCCAACACACTGTGTTTACAGAATAAATGTGTTCCTGATATGCTTCCAATGAAGCCAATTTCTAATAAGAAATCTTAGTTTTTGCCACAACTTTTCCAAGCCGAGTAAGTGCAGTGAAGCAGCACTTGTTTCCAAAGTGAGTTGCCCCTGGGCCCAGAACATGCTCAGCTCCCCTCAGCCCGCTGCGATGTTCGGGGGGCTGCTTCCTCCAGTTGTACCCGAGGAAAACACTCCCAACTAAGTGTGAGGTGAGATTCTACCTAGCAAGTCATCTCTAATGGTCTAATTCACGTAAGATCATTCCGAGAAATCGGTTTCTAACTCTGATTAGCAAAAAGTCGAATGCAGCACAGGTAAGACTACGGTGAGAGCCAACCACCTGTAATTACCCAGTACAGCTGCTGGCTTACGAGCGATGTGTGCCATCTGGAAAAGGGGAGCTGAAAACAGGTGAGGCAGTCACTAGGTACCCATCTCTAGGGCTCTTTCAAGTAACACACAGAGCTTACTGCGATTTTCAGTTAAGTCAAACTGTAAGACATTTTGATTAATTTCTGTCCCTAAATATTAAGGTGAAGGAGGCTGGAGACGCTGAGTTCTCCAAGGTATGGGGGACATTTGGTGTATAAATTTACCTCAATTCGTTTCTGTGAAAAGTTACAGCAAGATCGAAGTATAGACTGAGACTCGATTCCTGCAAGTTACCCACTAAAATGATATTCATTGTTTCAGC
This sequence comes from Miniopterus schreibersii, assembly GCF_964146895.1. Classification (NCBI taxonomy): domain Eukaryota; kingdom Metazoa; phylum Chordata; class Mammalia; order Chiroptera; family Miniopteridae; genus Miniopterus; species Miniopterus schreibersii. The sequence continues at coordinate 45,099,158 of NC_138107.1, forward strand.
CTGGAAAAAAACACCTTTACCAATAAAATTTATGGTAATTGGGGGTTGGTGAGAAATACCTAAAAATACTTTTTGAACAGACAGTATTTTAAAACTCATCTGTCGGCACCAGCAGTGCAGTATGCCACATTCCACCACCCCTCTTTTGCCCAAGGAGCCATATCTGTGAGTGACTATATTCCTGATTTTCTATATATTTCCCTTTTTTAAAATTTTATCCCTTGGTGATACTGTAACCAGTCACACATTTTAAGAGGATCAGAGACAGAAGTACTAGCACATGGCCCCGGAGAATAGATAAATTGCATGATAGGAAAAATCTTTCCCTGTCTTACGTCCTTCAAATACAATATTTTGGTGCGGGAAAACTGATAATATTTTCCCTTGAGTTTGAATGTCTTAGACATAAAGGATATACAACCCAAAAGATATATAGCTAAGCTAATCAGATTCTAATAGGGTCATTTTTTTTCCAGACAAATTTATATGTACAAGTAAAATTGAAGTTGCAATAAAATAATCTTAAAATTCAATTTCTACGGTGAATATATATGATCTATTAATCACATTGTTACAATTTCACTAAAAATATAGTCATGCTCACGCAAAAATATTCAATTTACTACAATTAAACCTGAAGTTCATTTTGAAAAGAATATGTACACAATTAAATTATATACAGTTAACAAACAATTAGGTGCTATGACCTTTAAATTGTAATTTCCACAATTATCACAGTGAAATAAAATATAATTAGAATTGATGTGAAGTTAATAATTAGTAACCAGTAATAATAAATTCCCTGAATTTGAAAAAGTGGGAAAACAAACACTTCAGAGAGAGGAGCTTTTAAACAAAAACTTTTAGTAGGGCTTCTAACAAACGATTAACAGATTCATTTCTCACCTAAGTTTCTAGAAATATTCAGATGTAAAAATTAATTTTAACTGAAGAAACAGATGGAGCACCTTTACCCTTAAAGATCTTCATGACTTATTGGGGACATATCTGGAGTCTGTACAGATGACAGTGAAAGATGACCTTAGGAAAGTCAGAAGACGAACTGTTCAAAGGGATACATTTCACAGTATGAAATCAAGGTTGATAAAGTTGATGCAACACGAAAGCAGAAATCTAATAACAGACAGGAGGTAAATTTGTGGGCTGGGTCAGTGTGAGCTTCTGAATTAAAAAATAATCACTAGGAATGGTAGGTTTATGTACAGAGCTGAACCGATCAACACTTTACAGATTTTGTGCTTCAAGCACTCAGGCATGACTTTTGATCTTAATCATTTTCTAATTAAAAAACAAAAAATACATTTACATTTTACGATGAACTGTATTTATAAAGGCTCGATTTCCCCCCTAAAATGTTAATTTTATCTTCATGTACGGAAAAATTTCCTAGCACAAGGTGGGGGAAAAAGACAATTTTAAAAAGCAGTACAGTAGGCTAATGGCCCTCCAAAGATGCCTGTAGTCTAATATCTGTAATACGTGTATGTGCAACCGTATATGGCAAAACGGACACTACAGCTGTAATTAAGGTTATAGATCTTACAATAAAGTTATTATCCTGGACTTTCCCCAGTGGGTCCCATCTAATCACATTAGCCCTTAAGAGCAGAGCGATTTCTCCAGCCAGGGCCCGGGAGGTGCTGCTGAAGGAGGAGCCAGGGAGGAGTGAAGCAGGAGGGGCATCAGCCTGTCAGAGGCACCCCGGGAAACATGAGAAGGCGTGGGGACAGCCTTCAGGATCCGAGAATGATCCTGGCTGACAGAGGCTGGGAAACGGAGACCTCAGCCCGACAAGTGCAAAGGCCCTGAATTCTAACAACAACATGAATGAGCTTGGAAGCGGTTTTCCCCAGTTTCCAGACAGAGCCCAGCCCAGCTGACAGCCTGATTTCACCCCGGGAGGCTGTCAATAGAGCACCCAGCTGAGAGCCCTGCTGTGCCCAGATTTCTGAGCTGCATAACTGGGGGATAAGAAAGAGGTGCTGTTTTTAAGTTTTTGTAGTAATTTTATGGTAGCAATAGAAAACCAATACACATAGATCGTAAAGCAAGACTTACTGGACTATTTATAAAGTCTATGAAAAAAAAAGGATCGTGATAGGATAGTTTGATAATGTGATATGTCAAACTTCATGTTGCAATAATGACGTGAAAATATTTTTATCTTAACACTCAAAACACAATGCATTCAAAAAACATTTGTTGTGGTAGAACTTCAGCGAAGCTCATGAATTTTATTTTGGATTTTAAAAGTAATTTATTTATACTAGCCAGCATTGTTACTACACTTAAATGCTCTCATTGAATTTCAACAAAGAATGGTGAGTGAAAAAATATTTGTATTTGTAAAGAATACAATGAGGTAAGATGGGTCAACAAGCATGAAATGACCTTTTGCCATGCATTTCAAGTTGTTAAATCTATTGACATTTGTTAGGTTGCCATTAAATAAATACAAAGAGTGAAAATGAACAAATCTTTAGAGCAGTCAAATGCAAATCTGACAACAGCAGAATAATAGTCTTGACTGAACACTTCTGTTGCCACACAGTGTAGAATTCATTTTTAGCAATCCTTTGAAATCAGAAATATTTCTGTATTATTAAAGGCTTAGTATTTTCTAACACACAACTTTTAGCTTCCTTACTCTTCCCCACAGGTGTTTCATTTTTGCACTACAGAAAAGAAAACCATATAAAAACACCTATAAATGTATTTCAATAACAACACACGAGGCCATAAGCACACACACAGTTAAGTATCACGTACCATATCAGTTCAATTTGGGGGGTATGTAGGAATATGTAAAAAATCCTAACGTGATTTCACTAAACTTTAATTTCCTGACTGTAAAAAAAGAGGTTAGTAATAATATTAAGAGCAATAAATATAAAGTTTTACCTAACAAAAAAAGCACCGGAACTAAGGGAAACTGAGCCGGCAGCAATTATGAACAATCAATTTGTAATAAATGTCTGTCAAATTATTTTTGGTTGGAGAGGAGCGTGGTGTGTAGCTAAAACAAACATACAATCTCATTCTGTAATAAGTAGTTGAGAAAAAAAATCAGTAGAAAATGAATTTCTCTTTTTCAAAATTAAATGATGTTATTTGCATTGTTATCTAACATACCAATTAGGATGATTTTTATTCAAAATGTAAAATACACAATATAATACATAAGCTATCACAGAATGGATTTCTAAAATATTTAAGCACAGTCACTAAAAAGACAAATAAGAGTAAAGCTAAGATCTGAAATTTCTGTGAAAAAATGAATGTGATGTTGAAGCAGAAAAAAAAAGCATCCTGGATTGAAGCTCCAGTCAAGTACATTCTTAAATTAAGTCAATATATTTTCAGTAGGGTAATATAACATAACAGCAACTACAGAAGCCAATATTCTACAATCTGATTAACTAATAACAGCCTTGTTCTTTAAAGCAATAGTTACAACATGATTAGACAATACATCTTTCTGAGAATAAAGTTTTCTCTGTTATCATCATACAATTAGAAACCAATTGTTTGGATATTTAATGAATTACTATAGGAGTCAGCACTTCCTGGCAAAATCTCTCTGTAAAATGCTTTAAGGTCAAAGAGGTGTGGGTTGTGGGGAAAGCTACTGTGGCCATTGGTCAGTTGTCAACGCATATTGGGCCCACTGCCAATCTCAGTTTAAGTATTGACTAAAATTTTAATTGATGAGGGGTTAATTTGTAAATCCTGGGTGCGTTTGTATTTTCATAGAGTTACAACGTAAATAAAATAATATTTTGTAAACAGTATGTATGAATATAGCAAAGTAAAGACACACAGTATGCACCTGTGAATTACTACTGTTATTTTTTAAAAATTTTGAAAGCCACTTCATTACATGATACATAATTGAGGGCATATCCCTTTACAGAGTAATGTACATGTGTGTAATGTGATACAATACAAAACATAATACAGCAAAAATGTGCTTGCCAGTTCCATATTACACCATTCTTTTACGCTATCCCAAACTTATTGATGATGGTTGAAGAAAATGACCGATTCCATTGTATTCTGGCTGCTATCAGTGTCACACTTTTCCACTTTATGGTTTCTTTTCATTCTATTTCTCCTCTTTGCGTCTTCTACCTTGGTATGAATTATTTTTCAATGTATTCTTTCTAGGCTGAAAACTCATATGTATCCTAACCAACCTACTTTCTTAAATACTATGTAATAATAATATTTATTGCAGAAATTGTCCATTACTGGTTTTGTCCATTTTAGTTTTTTAAGCTCCCCCCCCCCGCCAAATCATCACTCTGGTGCTCCTCACAATTTGATTTTAATTTCCCATCCTATTATAAGTTGAATTATTCAAGGAGAAGCAGAGAGAAGAAAGAACAAAAGAAGGAAGAAAATTACACAAGAAGGTGGTGGAGGAGGAGGGGAGGAAGAGGAAAGGAAAAGGAAACTTAAATATCTCAAAACTCATTAAAAATACTTCATTCAAAATATGCAATTAACAAATATTATCATCTCAATTGCTCCAGGTACTCTGAATATATATTATCTCCAAAGTGCACAAACTTAAGAAATTCCTATTGCTTAAAAGTAACTTCTCAGTACCAGTCAAGACTTGTTATTTCAAGAACCTACTGCTCAGTTTAATGGAGTCTGCTCAATCCATTTCAGCCAGCACTGCAGCTTGCACTTTAGAGTGGCGGCCTCACAATGTGAAAGCTACTGCCTAGGAATTTAGGCATAAATGAAAACTACTCTAAATTTCCTAAGCCTGTCTGATGCCAATGGTGCACCATGGCATTAATTTATTAGTACCAAGAGAAAATTAATGCAATTTCCTACAGTGGCCAATACCTGAGGAGTCACTTATTTTATTTTATTTATTTTATTTTATTATTTTATTATTTTTCACAGAAAGCTGAGCATTCAGTTTAACTATCTTTAAAATTCTTTAAAAATCAAGACATAAAACTAAGGAGTCACTTTTATATAGTGGGAAAATCTGGTTTATAATGAACAGTTGTATGTAAGAAGAGTTACTAATTTATGACTAAGTTTGGTTCCAAAAGTTAATTGTAGTTTAGTTGTTTGTAATTAGACTTCATTTCTCATAGGGACAATATCAAAAAGAGCACTTCGACTTCCAGGTTAGCCCACAATTATGTATGTGACCTAGAATATTGTTAAAATACAGATTTGTATAGAAAAGGAAATAAAAACAGTTCTAATACTAGTAACTAGGCAAAACAAAAAAACAATACAATGAATAAAATGTTTGTTACTATAGTGAATACAGGTTCTTCAATAAAGTAATTAAGATCTTCTCAAATCCTCCTAAAATTCTCCCGTTTCTTAGCCAGAAACCGATCAGCTTTGGCTTGTCTCCTCCCCTTTCCATATATGGAGTTTTGACTTTATTCTTAAATAGTCTCCAGCCACCAGGAAATAACCATCCCAATAACTAACTAGCAAATAAATACAGTTTCACCGTTTATCAGAGTGAAGATCTAAGACCAGGGGACAAAGCTGGCTAGTCACCTGATTTTGTAAACAAAGTTTCATTGACGCACAGCTGCATCCACCTGTTTGCATACTGTCTCTGGCTGCTACCGTGATAAAATATCAGAGGTGAGGAATGCTACAGAGAAAATATGGCCAACAAAGCATGAAACATTTATTATCTGGTCCTTTTCAGGAAAAGTTTGCCTATCCCTGAGTTACAGTCTGTTTTTGGCTGCAAATAAGAAAACCCAAATAGTGGTTTAAGGTTTGTTTGTTTTCTTGTGCAAAAGAAAAAAAGAATGTGCTCCACAAATAGGCAGTTGGTATTTTTTTTCCTGTGGCTCAAGGATGTAAAGATGATTCTCATGGCCCGTCTCTCAGGGTTGCAACATGCTGCTGTTGCTGCTACGGTAAAGCGATCACATCTGAGCTGCGGCAGGCAATGAAACGGCAATGCAGGGGTGCTCGGGATTGAAATTAGGACAGCCAACCTTTCCAGGAAACTCTAGCAAGCTCCTGTTTAGGTTTCATTCATCTCTTTCCCTAGGCTGAACGTGGATTTCTTAAAATTTAAGCTGGGTATGCTGCTGCTCTAAAAAAAAAAAAAAAGATAGTAAATAAGAAAAAATAACTTGATATTAGGGAGGAAACTAGCAGTGTCTGCCACCCTCATCTTGATCCCAGTAGCAGGGGGGAGGGAGAGCATTCACTCACTTGATTCCTGTCCCCACAACCTCAACTACTTTCTCTTCTGAATACGTACAGAACAGAAAGAACCAAGAGAAGTGATGCCGATTCCTAAGTGAAGGCACCAGGTTACGGATAAAAAGTAAGGTTATGTAAAACAGGACTTGGAGAGATATTTGTGATACCACTAATCTTTATCTGTCAAGTTGAAGACGGGTGAGAAACATTTTTTCTTTTCTTTTTCTTTTCTGTTTGGTTGCGTCAAATAGTTATTTCAGGAAAGCTTTTCCCTGTAGGACCAGATAGTTGAAGATACCTGAACAGGGCAACAACCACTATCCCGAAAAAAAGTCATCTCAGGTGATTTAAACAGATCGTCAATGAGAGAAGCCATTTACTAGGCAGCACGAATAACATGTTAACTGAACATAATAGAGAACTTTTTACAAGAAGACCTATCAGTATCATGACTTAATTTAGCCATTATATACTTGAGAAATCCTCGTGAGGATGAGCGCCTCACACTGATCCCCAGCACCAGCAAGGAACTCTGTACCATGCAGGTTTAGGCACTCAGTATATGCTAAATAAATCGATAAACATATTTTGCTGCAAATTAGCCTTTCTCTTTTATATAACCAGTGTCTTCCTCTTCTTTGGATCCTTCCTAATAGATGTTACACCAACTTAACCTTCTCCCAGGAAATAAAATTCTTTCTCAAGCTTATATCCATTTCCATTTGCTGAGGAATTCCTCTTTTCCCCTTAACAGCCAAATATGCCAACGAAATTATCTAGATTTCACCCCCTCCATTTCTTCAACTCCCATTCATGTTCCAATCTTCTCCAATCTGTCCACTTCATCCTATCCAGTGAGTTGCTCCTAGGCCACCAATGCCCTCATCTAACCAAGTGAATACTTTTCTCGGTCCTCACCTTTCTTGGAGGCATTAATATTCTCCTCTTTTCCCCTTGGCTTCCATGACCACTCTTCTAGTTTTTCTGTATGGCTAATTCTTTTGTTTCCTTAGCAAGCCTCTTCTTCTTAACCAACAAGTCAAATTTCCTCAAGGTTGCATAAAAAGATGCTCATTTTTAATCAAGGAAATGCAAATTAAAACCATATTAAAACACCACTTGATATTCACTAGAATGGCTACAATAAAAAGGACAGATAATAACAAGTGTTGACAAGGACATGGAGAAACTAGAGCTCTCATGCAATCTTGGTGAAAATGTAAGTTTGACAATTTTTTAAAGAAGTTAAATATAAAGTTACCATATGACCCAATAATTACACTTAATTGTCTACCCAGAAGAAATGAAAATATAGGTCTACATGAAAACTTAAACTTGAATGATCATAGCAATATTATTCATCTAGTCAAAAAGTGAAAACAACATTAAGGTTCAACTGGTAGACGGATGAAATGGGATACAAGGGAAATATATAAATCCACAAAATGATGGACTTGCTATATGGTACAACGTAAATGAACTTCAAAAACTTTATGCTAAGTGAAAGATGCCAGATGCATAAGACTAACATTGTGTGATTCTACTTACATGAAATGTTTCGAAAGAGTGTCCTATAGAGAGACTAGTAGTAGATTAGTAGTTGGGTAGGTCTGGTGTGGGAGTGTGGAGTGACTGTAAACGTACATGAGGGAAATTAGGAATTCTCCCTTTACAGCACTGTAGAGGTGGAAACTGACAAGTTTGTATGATTACCTGATGAATGTCTATTTCCCCCACTAGAAGACTAGTATGCTCCATAAGGCTGGGGGTAGGGGTCGTATATGATTTTGGTAACAAATAATGTCCCTTCTATGTATCACAGTTTCCAAGCTTTACGTAGACACTTAATTCCGGTTTACTAAATAAATAACAACTCTCAACTACCTAAAAATTTCCTCTAGGAAGCAAATTTAATTTTATTTCTAGTTAATTATCCTCTCAAATTAAAGGGCTAAAATACCTCATAGAACTTTCTTAAGTTGTATATATACCTTAAGATCAGACTTTATTTTTTGACTACTGATTGCTATGTATATTACACTTCTTTAAGGAGAAATATCATAAAATCCCAAAAGATTAAAAAACAAACTAATGATACCAATGTATGTTAGGATGATAACTTAAAAGTCAGCAATATTTTGGTAATTTTCAATATATAATTAAGATAAATTTTGATACTAATGAGTTCAAACTATTAACTCAAAGATTTTAAATTCAAAGCTTTTAAAACCTAGCATAATTTTGCTTAGTATTCTGAGACCTTACTTTATATTATTTTTTAAAAATTCCAAATGCAACCAAGTTCTCTCACTACATCTTACACTGTGTACCCACACAGGATTTTGGAGATCAAACAGGACATATAAAATTACTGGTTATATATAACATACTTGTTAATAAAACAAAGCCCATCAAAATATTAGTTTCAATTCCCCCAATTTTTATTTAAATGCTTGTTATGATAAAATATTTTAGTTTATACACATTCTCTTGGTCTTATAACTGTTTTGGGGGGAAAATGAAATGTGCATATATATACATATATAATACCTACATAAAAACTTCATATTTACGGTTAAAAGTAATTTATACCAACATATATTGATAATTCTATGGCTAATGATTTCCATAATGTTTGACTACAAAAAAGTATTGTGAAAAAATGATTTGTACATTCTCAAAGATACTTCTCAGTTATATACGACAGTCTCAGAAATTTTTTTGGCTATAGTCCCTAAAAATTAACTCCATATTGAATAAAGGTATGAAATTAGTAACTCTTCAGCTTTCTACTGAAACAATGACCAATACATCCATAAACAGCAATAAACGTTTCCTCAACTCTGTGGATCAATTTGCCAGGTCTAATTTCAAGGGATTATTGTCATCAGAGTTAATTTTTGTTATAAAATTCAAATCTAAAATTTCCTCTAAAACAGAAAAAAATTCTTTCCTCTCCCCCCAACCCCTCTTATTTTTAGTTTTAGGTTTATTTCATTTTAGATCTCTTTGTCTAAATCAGTAGACTATCCACAGACTACAATCAAGGCTCCAGAACAACTTTTGTTCTCTGAGAATGAAGCAATGCAGGGTTATGTGAACCTTCCATTACATATTCACATAATCTTATCTCACTCAATGCAATAGCAAGGCTCTGCAGGGTGCCCAGTGCCCTGGCATTTTCAGTTTAAGGGCCTGGCAGAAAGTTGCAGGAATGATTCATTAAAGGTAATTCTGCTTATTATAAATCTGATTCCTTATTAGTGTAAAACAAAACTAAACATACAACTGCAGGAAATAAATACAACATTGAAATATATACCAATTGTCTATGTTGCAAATATTACCCTGCTGATGTTCACATAATACTTGCGATTCACTGACTGACAAATGCTTAATAGTTGTGGAAAATGAGTACATTTTCTATTTTGCCCAGTAATAAAATTTGTCCAATGGTACACTTCTTTAGAAAACTGCATCATATTTCTGAACACATCCCTCATTTCTGTTCTACATTGTCTTGGATGGCAAACAAAAGCAATTATATAACATATTTTGTGCTACACACGAATGAAAAATGAGAGGCAGATTCCATATGGTTTGTAGTTAAGAATGTATTTTGAATGAAAGATTCCTACATTATTTTAAAATAAAAACTTGAATTTAATAACATTCTAGTGTTGTTGTTTTTTAATGTCAAGGACAAGAAAGAATTACCATTAAGCATCTAACCACACAGCCAAATAAAATATTTTATTGAAGATGTAAAATAAATTAATATTTAATCACTAAATAGCAGTTGTTATGAAGTGCCACTGAATCAAGTCCCATTCCTGATGACCCCGAGTAAGTGATGTCCACGATGCCCTGTCCCCAACAAGTCTGCTATGCCCCTGTAGACTCACATCTATGGCTTCTTTTATGGAATCATCCATCTCATATTTGGTCTTGCTCTTTTCCTGTTGCCTTCTGTTTTTCCCAGCATCATTGTCTTTTCCAAAGAACCCTACCTTCTCATGATGTGCTCAAATCAGGGCAGCTTCAGTTTATTTACTTTTAAGTCCAGCGATATTTCAGGCTTAATTTGTTCTAGGACCTACTTGTTCATAGGTCCAGGTAGATGCTCTCCTCCAACACTATATTTCAAATGAATTAATTTTTTTCCTAAAAGCTTCCTCACTGTCCACCTGTTGAATCAGTACACAGTAGCTGGGAATACAAGGGTGTGGGTTATCTGATTGATGACTCGGTTCAGTCATCAATTCAAAAGGAGTCTACTAAATAACAGACAGGGAACAATTTTCTGGTGCCAGGTGATCAGCTTATGTGTTCTAGAAACAAGAAACAGCCTGGCCGGGTGTGGCTCACAGGCTGACATCAACCGAAGATCCAGGCGATCGGAATTTAATTCCCAGTCAGGGCACGTGCCCGGGCTGCAGGCTCGATCCCCAGTCAGGGGCTTGCAGGAGGCAGCCGATCAGTGACTCTCTCATCATTGATGTTTCTCTCTCTCTCTTTCCCCCTCTCCCTTCCTCTCTCTGAGATCAATAAAGATACATTTTTTTAAAAAAAGAAAAGAAACATTTGTTAGCTACTACCCAATGATCCATTTGGAAACTGTACATTATTCCTTAGATAAAAGGTGCAAAAGGTCACTTGGAAAACACCCCCCCCCACACACACACAAACACACATATACACACAGGTGTGCACACTGAAAATGTAACTCCATCATGTTCCAGAGTTAAAAAGAAAAGTACTTGCAAATCAGTCTAAATTAAATTTGATTTCTGATGCTTAAAATTAACCACCAGCATGACAACCACAACATACAGATTAGGTATTGTTTATATACACACACACACACATGCATATATGTATATGTTTATATATGTGTGCATATATGCATATGTATATGTATGTATATATATGTGTAATTTTAATAAATGGAAAGAAAATGTACTGTTAAAGATGCTCCTTCCTCAACTTTAAAACCTTTGAAGTAATACAGAAAAGATTCAATCCCAGCTCTGCTTATCAGACCTTAAATAGGAATAATAAGAATGTTACAGGAATTCAAAAGTATAATGAATGTGAATCATTTAGCACAATACTTAGCAATTAGCAACATTTCAATAAATGTTAGTATTAAGAAAGATTTTAAAGAAGAAATAAACCTAGCCAAATTGACTTTATAAAACAGCACATCAAGAAACATCTTCATTCAGTTCATTTACATTATTCTAATGCAAACTGGCATTTTAAAATTTAACATAAATATTTTAAATACAATATGTTTGAAACCTTGAATATTTTAATGTAGGTCCACAGAGATATACCATATTTAGGCATCTGTTGAGGTGCAGAGGTGTACTGTCTTATTCAATTATTATGCCCTACTTAATTTCTTTTTATTTGTGGGTTAATAGGGAATATGACTTGGTAAATGCTCTACCAAATTTAAAATCATTCACACAAATTAAAATGTAAGGATGATATATACAATATAAAGTATTATATGTTGAACTCTGGGTATTAATTATAAGCTGTAGTTTTTCCGATTAGAGGAAATTTTCTCTGCTAATAAACTGATTTATTATTTTTAAGTGATTTGAAAGTACGACCATAACACTTCTTTAAACTCATCAATTATAACTCTTTAAAACATATTTTGCTTTATGTTATTCTGATGCTGTAAAGTGCCTGTAAAACCCTCAGTTAACTATCATGGTGTTGGCTACCTTGAGCTGTGTGAATATGAGAACATTATTTCATTTTATTGTGTGCCTCAGTTTTCTCACCTCTTATATGGAGATAATGTTGTCACGTTCTAAGGGGCTGTTGAAAGCACGCAGTGAGAAAAGATGTGCAGGGCTTAGGATACTAAGTATAAAATAAATGGAAGCTGTCATAGTAATAGCACAGCATACCGGTCTGTCATGGTTGGCCTCTGTTACTTTTCCAGCGTCATTACGTATTATTTCCTTCTCCTATCTATATGCGAGGCTTGCAAAACACCTTGGAGTTTCTTTAACAGGGAAAACTCTCTCTTTTTAAACTGTACTTTCCATTTCGTGACTTCATGGCTATGGCTGCCCGATTTCTTCTACATGGGAATCCTTACACCCTAGTCTGCTAGCAAGCTTCTGCTCACAACTTCAAGCAAATCAGAGGCTCAGCTTCTTTGTATTTGGTATATCCTTTAACTAGGGTGATTACCTGTTTATATCCCTTCCTCCTTTACCAAAATATGAGCTCCCCTGGAGTAGAAACTATATTTGTTCACGGTTACATCCCCAAACACTGCACGGTACCAAACACAAAGCAGGTATTTCACATGTTTGTGGAACAAAATGAAAGTAATGCATTAAAGAAACTTTAAAACAATTTTTTTACATATGAATATAACAATATTCACACCTCTGTTTTCAATGCTTCCCAATGTTGTTATTTCTTTAATATTTTAAATATCAATGTCCAGACTGATGATACTCATTAGATTAGTAGCAGATATAATAGTTACTGGAAAGCTTCTAATTTTTTAAAAAGGCAGGTAAATCGCAGCATTCTACTTGTACTGAGAGGTTTTCCTTTGTTATTCAGTTTCTAAATGACAAAGCTGACCCTGATAAGGGTTATGGAATACCTCTGTACTATGCTGTAAATACCTACTGCTTTAGATCAATATCCACAAAATATCCATTGTGTGTAAAAGCCCAGCCTACTGAAGTAGGCACAAAGAAATCATCTATTTTACACTAATAATAACCTACAGAAAAGCAACTTAATTTCCTCAAACTTTCATTTTGTCATATAAAAATAACAGATTGCTTACAACTTCTGTAAATACTAGGCAGATAGGCAAACAACCCAGCGAGCCACAGGTGAGAGGAGCAGTAGCTAGTGGAGAGGTATTCAGGTTCAATCTAGGTCCTGCCAATGCTCCATTCTTGATCTTTGGTCTAATTTTAGAGGAGATATAAACTCTTTATATTTTGTGCTGATGTGTGCAAGCAAAGAGAGTGATGAAGATGTTATCCTGGTAAGTCAGAATATATTTGTAAACCATATAGATGAAATAAATCATTCTGGATCTTGCAAAATTCAAAAAGAATTCTTTTTTTCCTAATAATAAGTTGCATATTTAAAAAATACTGATAAAATCATGTACAATTAAGAATGAAATTCTTAAAAAATCAGGAATATGTGAAAAAGGCTATGCAAAGCCATTTATGATGCTTATGATTTTTTTGTTATTCATAATTTAGTTTGTAAAATATCCTATCTGTTAAATGTGTGTGCACTTGTGTTTATAATTTTTATTTAAAACAGTCATAATTTTAGTAATAACTAAAAATTCTTAAAATATTTTTTAGAAGACTCGGGTATTTCAGCATCAAGAGATTATTAATAAATTCTGAACTTTTTTGTTTTAAAATATGAGTGTTTCATAATATGAGATAAGCTTCAGAAAGAAATGTAAAATTAAATGAGCCATTTAGGAAAATCAGGTATGCAGGTTCATCTGTCATGTGTTTACAGTTAGTGATCGCTCCCAAGATCATCTCTATGAAATCCCTTGTTTCTCTCTTTGACATATGAAAGAAAACATTGTCATTCTTATGTGTTTTTTAGATCAATCTGTTGACACCGGTATCAAACAACTTTGAACTGATGTTGAGTTGTGTAACAAGTGACAATATCAACTCCCAAGGCAGCCAAAATGCTTGCTTCATGAATGCACTTTGACAAGCCAGACACAAACCTGATACTTAAATGTGCAGCAGCAATAAGTGAGCATCACAAACAGTAAACAAAAGCTTCCATTACCTTGAGAGACATGTTTACATTCTCTGGAAAACATTTCATATATTAATTATTGTTCCTCTGTTTTATCTTTGTTGAGATTCAGCACAGGCGTTGCATTTTTTTAGTAGCAAAATGTTTGCCACCTGCTTGTGGATAAAAACTCTGGCCCGTAGATACTGCTGTTTGTAAATGACTCCCAAAGGCAACAAGACATCATTTCCCAGGTGGGCTTCTCATTTACTTTCTGATTTTTTTTTTCTCTCCCACTATTCATCTGTGGTGACAAGTGTCAATTATGGACAGGAGATTTATGGGACAGGAAAGATAAAGCCCAATTTACAAATCATTTCCTGAGCAAGCAGACAGGTGCAATGACAGAGCCGGCTTGTGGTAATTGAATTTCTTGCTGCTATCTACTCAGTCACAAGAAGATGTCAACCTCAAGGATATTAGCTGTGGAAAAAGTCTTAATACACTATGATTTTGAATGTGGAGATGACAATATAGCTGGGGTTTTAACTCTGGACTCTGAATGGAATATACTAAAGTAATTTTTCTCATGTAAAAATAAGGATTTTCCTGACCCCTTAAACGGACAGTTCATCAGGGACAATATGACAAGGTAGGCTAACTTTAAATCCAATGTCAATACTGGTTAAGAAAATAAACTCCATCCAGATGTGTTTAAAAGTTGATGTATATATAACTATCAATACACTAAAACTGAAAAATATTTGTTGGAGAAATGCACATTTTTTCATGGGTAACTAGTTTGAACCTTGTTATTGATGGGAATGTTTTCAATCATATGACTATGGTGCTACAAACTTGTAGTTAAATGTTGCCTTGTTTTAAAAAATATACAAATATATGTCATCATAGGAATCTCTGATTATATTAATTGTAGTTAATCAGCTCTCAAAAACTGATATAGCTCGTTTAATTATTAATTTTACATGCTTAGTTTAAGTCCAATGTTTTCAATGCATATATTAATAGGTAAGGCTTCATGTGTGGCATTGATAGTAAGTCAAAGTTCAGGAGGTCTACAGAAAGTATGATACAATCAATATTGTTGCTTTGTTTGCACACATTTTATTAAAACTAGACTGGCTTGTATAGTGGCCATCTTCTCAAAGTTTAAGATTTAAATGCTTCAAATTAACTTTTGTTTTTCCTGAAAAAATCTTTCAAATCCCACAAAATGTGATAACTTTTTGAAATGGGGAGGACACTTTGGACAAAACTTGGCTAAGAAATCTGTCTAAATTCCTACATATTCTAAAAACATGTTATCTAACAGCCATTGTTTCCTAATAGACGCTTAAGTTAATTTCCATTTATATTTATAATTAATTGATTGCAGATGATACAGTGAACCATTTGAACATGTGGGTGTGTCTAGAATTTCATTAGTAAGAGAATTTTCAGTTTGATAGATATTGCCACATCACTCTAAGCAGGTTTATACATTTCTAGTTCAACCTGAAATTTACAAAATTTTCCATTTTCCTGTGTTCTTGACAACCCCTGAGATTATTACATTTTTAATTAACATTTTATTCTTATGTGTTAAATCGTCTTTTGTTGCTGTTCATTCTTATACTTCCCTAATTTTGTTGATTTATTGGCCATT
This sequence comes from Miniopterus schreibersii, assembly GCF_964146895.1. NCBI lineage: Eukaryota > Metazoa > Chordata > Mammalia > Chiroptera > Miniopteridae > Miniopterus > Miniopterus schreibersii. Next base: position 45,114,837 of record NC_138107.1, read on the forward strand.
CCTATTTCACCAATTTCATGTATTTGACAGGTTGTTTTTATTTTTTTAGTATTTTGTAATTTTTCACCCAAATAAATACTGGGCACTACTCCTTTATCAAATATACATGATATTTCCTCCTACTGTGAGGCTTCTATTTTCACTTTTATAGTTAGTTTTATCAACCTTTTCTTTATGGACTGGGTTTCCTGGAAATTCCTACTCTAATCAGAGGCCGTAAAGAGAGCCCTCTGTATTATCTTCAAAATTGTTTGTTATATTTTTCTCTTCACAATTGTCTTTATTCTATGAAATTGATTGTTATTTATTGTGTACAGTACAATAAATGGTATTATAGTACTTTTTATTTAATTATATCACCTCTATTATATTATCCTATTTCTATATACATTTGAGACATTTGTTCTGTTTTCTTAGGCTACTTATCTGTGTTTTTATTGAGAGCATATTTTTAATTCCATAGCTTTATAACACATTTCCACACCTTTTTCTTCAAAATTGTGCTAATGATGCCTATTCATTTTCTCTTTTTCATTCAATTCAGAAATCTGATTAACTGATTAAGTTTTACACACACACACACACACACACACATATCTATTGTAAATTTGATTACAATCACATTGAATATAAAAATTCACTTGAGAAGGCTTGATATATTTATAGTATGAGGACTTCTAAGCAATGGATATTGTCAAACTTTCTGTATATTTAGGTCTTTATGTCATTTGAAAATGTTTTGTAGTTTTTTAATATAAAATCTTGCATAACATATGGTCCCTTGTACATTTTTATGTATTTGTTTCTGCAACTGTCAACTGCATTTTTAAAATTATGCTTTCACATTGACCACTATTCATTTTCCAACTGATGAATGCTGCATACTGAGGAAGGTACCTATATAATTACCTAACTTAATGGTCAAAACTGTCTTTGGAGAAGGCATTTTAACCATGTTATAGATAGGAAACAGGTTAAAATAATTTAACCTTCTTAAGGTCACTAAATCTATAACACTAAGGACATAAACTAGGTCTAAGTTATTTTTCCTTTTGAGGAAAGCGAGCTTATTTATTTGTAGGTTATTGATATGAATCTTAAGAAAAACGGTTTTTAACCGAAGTTCACTTTGTTCAATATGGCCATAAAGACCCCAAGCCACATTTTATAAGTTTTGGTGCTCTGTCTCTACTCAAAAGTCTCTTCTCTTTTCATGCCCCATCTAGTCCCGTGTTAATAAATGGTGTAGGTCCACTGTTCCAGAGGTCACTGCAGTTCCGTGTAGCCATTCCGAACCAAAGAAGGGTTTTGAGAAATGGGAGGTTCTTTATGAGTGCAAGTTGCCACTACTTATTAAAATAAAAGCTTTCTCATACACAACCTTGTCAGCAGTAGCACTTAGTGACCTACAGGGCAGCTATTTGCTAAAGACAGGAACTCAGTAATTGAGGTCCCTATACACCATATCTCCCAGCCTGAACGAAAACAGTACAAAGCTTGAGCTAAATGCTTTTTAAGCTACTAGAATTTTTAAACTACTCAATGCTTTTTAAGCTACTTCTGTATGTCTCTGTCAAAAATGCCCAGTTCGCCCTTATTTCCATTATGATATTTTATATGTAATTCCCAATTGATTAGAGTTGGAATTACCTTAGTTTGGGTGGGAACAAAATTAGCCCGCAACTTAACAAGCTCTAGGTTTAGGTGTGTGTGATTTCAGAGGTTCTCTTTCCAGAAGATGTTTAGTAGGTCAGGAGGATCCTGTAAACGGAGAAGCTGTTCCTATGACTTCTGTCTCCTTTGTTTTTGTCCTACTGTGATCTTTATGTTGATCTCAATCTAATATAATTCACAGTGAGGAAAAGTTCTGACTTCAGGGTATGTTGAACAGGGACATAAATTAAGATTTATTGAGCATAGTTTTTGTAAGGCTTTATAAAACTTTCTTGATTATAACTTATGGCTTAGTTCTTCCCCGGACTTCATCACATTTTGCAAGACAGACATAGAATGTTAGAATCAGAATGGTTTTGGGGGCACTAGAATTTAATCTCCATAAGGACAGGGACTTCGACTTATTCCCTGTCACCTATGCAGCCAACAGTCATAGTGGGAGCAGAGTCAATACATTAAAATATATTTTCCAATTCAGTATCTTGAATTCTATAGTTGAGGACACGGAGACTCCAAAAAAGTGCAGTAACTTGTCGAAGGGAACTGGTCACTTAGTAGGAAAGTGGACTAGAATTCAGTTCTTCTCGTATTATGGTCAGTTTCCCAGTATGTCAATTTTCTACTAACTGGGGAGCCACAGACAACACTTTCCTGATCCACGTATTAGAACTACAAAGAACAGAAACGAAGACAGTCCCACTTACAGGTGCCTTTTTGTTAGAGCTGGTCTACTGGGCAAGGTGTGAAGCATTTTCAAGAAATTCTCAGTACATTAAATTGGCTGAGAAAGAGTGCAAAATCAATTATTCATCATGCGGTATTTTATGATCTTCAAGATACAGCACACATTTATAAATTTTATGAAATAAAAAGTCAGCTTTCTTACTGTAGACTTTGTCTTGCAACTCTGAAAGTCAAACAGCTATTTCATTTTCCTTCAAACATAAAACTGATTTGAGAATAATCACTGAGGAATAAACTTAAGAAATCAACAGGACTTATATAAAGAAAACAATAATCCTTTACTCAGCTACACAGAAACATTTAAATAAAGGAACAGAATATGTCCTGAGAAGACTCCATGCTGGACAGCTATCTATTTTATTCATGTTAATCCACAAATTCAATAAAATGACCATTCAATGTAAACTCCAAAATATTTTTTTTAAAAACCTCAACACAAAGTGACTAAAATTTAGCTGGAAAAGTAAGTATATTAAGAAAGATAATTATAATTAGGGTACAAATTACAAAATATAAAATTCTAAGTCTATAATAAGTAAAACGATGTCAATTAGCCAAGAAAACAAACAATGAAGAATTAAATAAGACTAGAATGTCCACAAATAGGCTCCAGCCTCTACATGGCCTAGGCATAAAATTTTTAGCATTTTAAATAGTGTGAGAAGAATTAATTTTATAATAAATTGTATTAAAGCAACTGAAAAGATTAGTGTAGGGAGTAGGGAGTTAAAAATATTTTCACATTGTATACAAAATATATTCTTAATAACTTAAAATTTTAATATAAAATCTAGTCCATTTAATAAAAGAACATATGAATAAGTATTTTATAACTTTGTTCTGAATAAATTTTTTTAAGCATCATAATACAGCTGTAAACCACTAAGCAAAAGATAGACTCAAAAAAAATTGTCAACAGTAACATATATAAAGTTAAAAGACAACAAACGAAACATACAGTGGTGCCTCGGTTTTCGAACGTCTCTGTTGGCGAACATCTCGGTTTCCGAACGCCCTAAACCCGGCAGGAAATGCTTCGGTTTTCGAACCCGCCTCAGAAGTCGAACATGCCCCATGGCTTCCGCTCAGGGAAAGACCCTGAGGCCCAGCTGTTGGTTGTGGATCCCTCGGTTTTTGAACGTTTCAGAACTCGGACGGTTCTGGAACGGATTACATTCGAAAACCGAGCCACTACTGTATATATAATTTGAAATATACCTTACTAATTTCATTTAATGTACAAATACTTAATGCAGTAGATTAAAATATATGTATCTGCTTCCAAGGAACTTACATCCTAATGGGGGTAAGGATATACACATGAAATAATATGAATAAGTAAAATATATCCTGTGCTAATAGTGAGGAGTGTTAGCAAGAAAAATAAGGCAGAGTGGAGATATGGGAAATATTGTCGATGGCTGAAATTTCAGATCTAGCATACAGATTACATTAAGAAGTAAAACTTTTTACCATATATTTTTTAAAAAAATAAAAATAAAAATAAAAAAATGGAGACAAAAGCATATGGGTCAGTATAATATCTACTCTGCATTTTTAAATTAAATAGACTTCTATTGGAGATTTTTAATTTCATAATTTTGTCTGTAAAAAGGTGATTTACAATCCTGGAGAAATGGAAGGTGAAACTCTATTTCTGAAATCTGAAAAAGCACGGCAAGGGAACACTCCTTCTATTCTATGAATGCCTAGAGGAACTCCACCTCTCTTCTCTAAGTCACCTTTTCCCATGAATTCCTCCCTCTGATTTTCTTTGGCTGAATTGTCAAACACCGTCTGTGGAAACCTAACTGCCACTTAATATGCTTCTCACATGCTGCAAAACATAAATGTCTGGGAAACGAACAGGAGAAAGATGGTTCTGTATCTGATGTTAAAGACATACCTCACTGCACTCAAATGAAGAGAACACAGGAACATTTTCTGATTAAGTCACAGGATCCACTAAAGAAAAGAGTAAACGACTCACAGGCATCCCAGGGTGCAGGGGCCGTTACGCACAAGTCCCCAGTTTGGGGCACTTGTTGAAACTACATATTCTGAAAGACAACAGAGAGGCTCCTGAGGATTGTAGTCTACTCTTTGTTCTAGATTGAAGACAGCAAAGCAAGCTCTGCTGGACGGCCTGTCTCGACAGGGCGCACGAATGCTGTGTGGAAAAGCCTTCTGGAGCTGCCAGTCCGCAGCCATCCTGCTCCAACCTCCCACACCAAATCCACGACCATTCACTGCATGCACCGCGCCTCCGACTTTATTCTAGGTGCTACAGGCGATGTGAAAGTGACTGCTTATACCTGACGTCCTTGACTTAAAGGGGAATATAATTAGGTTAAGTAAGATATGAGTGGAGAAAATGAGATATATAAAACCCTAGGTCAGATTATGTCCTTCCCCAGCTGAAACTCTGCAGTGGCTTCCCAACACCTCAGTAAAAAGGCCAAGTCCAGGGTAGCTACTGCCTTCATTGCCTGCTACTGTACTTTAAACTCGCCTTTGCTTCTTAGCGATAGTCTTCTCCCTGCTGCCACAACTCACCAGGCAGGGAGTTCACATATGGCTTCGCAAACAGTGTTCCATCCATCCGTCTGGAACTTTCTTTCCTTAGGCATGTCCATGGTTTGCTCTCTTTCCTCCTCGTTGTTATGAATCTCCCCCTGCTACTATTGTTTAAAATTGTCAATCAGCCCCCGCCTCACCACCCCATTTCTACTCCCTATTCCTGTTTCTTAGCTTCTAAAGACCATATAGTTTATTCACGTCATTGGTTATCTCCACTCGTAACTCAGGGTTTATCTGAAAAATAAATATTTTTAAAATAAATTACAGCACCATAAGGACTGAAATTTTTGTCTTTTCCCCCACAATTATTTCTATACCTTCCCCACTCTCGCTTCCTGATATAAAATACATATCCATAGATTCAATGAAAAACCTAAAGGGTTCATAGAAGAAAAGCATGGGCTGGATTTACTGATGGGAGAAGATCTGATTAAGTAGGGAAAACAGTATATGGTAAAAAGGAAAGTAGAAGGTGATGGTAGTGAAAAGAGAAATTATGCAAGTCAAAGCCCAAGGAATAATATGAGAGGCTGAAGCAGTTCCATTATACAGAATTTTGTGGATTAAAATCTAATAATTCCACAGTGACCTATGGTGGTTATAAATCGCTTTTTGTAAGGAATCTTTTCTCCTACAATTTCTGTATAACCATTAGAAGCCACATGGCAATTCCAATCTAAAATGCCCATGTAAGAAATACTTCTCTGGAAAAAAAAAAGCACAATATATATAATTAAGCAATTTAATGAGAAATAACTAGTTATTGTGAAAGTGGATTACTATTACCTTCTAATTCTCATAAGTTTTAATGCTAATTTAGACTTATTAGACATATTTAGGTTACTGTGAAAAAATAACATGTACTGTAACTGCCAAGCAAATAAAAATCACAAGTCATTAATTTATCCTATTACCAATGGGAATAGATACTGGCAATTAAGCAAAACAACTTTTTCTGCTGTCAATACCTCCATTAGTGCCATCTTTGCAAACTTACACTTTTAAAAATATTTTCCTCCCATATATCCTAAATGTTCACACAGAGATAACAGTACTTAATAGAGTCACATTACTCTCATTAGCAGATATTCAGTTAATACCTAATCTTTTTGCTTTAAAATAAATCAGTCTCTATAATGAGTGTCACAATAAAATATCAGAATAAAATACAGTTTGGTCCAAAAAAGTAGAAATGCTCATTAATATTTTTACATAAAAGAAAAACTAGTGTGGAAATCAGTATTTATGCTAGATTCATGCTATCTGAATAAGTCCAAACATGTCTCTAACTTTAAAATAACTTTGTAAAAGTATGATTTGACTGGAGAGCTGTGGAAGCCCACATGTCTGTATCCTCATAAGCCCTCCCATGAGTCCCAGCTGAATGACTATTTTGCTGATGTGCCAGAAATTATATTGAGAATTTTACATTTTACCTCATTTAATGGGATAAAGGAACCATAATGTTAGATTCTGCGGAAATAAAATATAAAGAATGCGCTCTGAGAGTTTGCTAAATATCAGGTTCCTTACAAAGTTGAACTAAACTCTATGACCTGCAGTGGGAACACTGGGTTTTGCTTCATCGGGTGAGAGAAATTCCCTCTTGAAGGAGGGAAAACTATATGTGAAGATAAACCACATCATTTAATCCTTTTAGTAGAAATTACTATTTATTTTAATAGCAAATATCATAGTAGATAGATACACTTACATAGCAGAAATAAATCAAAGATAATAAACCTTGAAATCCAATCAGATAATGAACTGAGTTGTTCCATCTCAGATAACAAGTTGTGAATAACTTTTCTCTGCTGTATTTTTTATCTCTCCCTGGACTAACTCACACCCATAGTAACTCAGCAACGGGTATTTTGAAAGATTATTTAACTTCATCGTTTTTCTCTCCCTAAATAAAATGTTTCTAAGGAGATGAACTTATTTAATGAAAATTGAAATTATTATTTTTAAATTTTATACTATATAATTTTTGAGTCAAGTATGTGTGCTCCCCTTAGGTAAATTAATACAAATTTAACCTCACGGCATTCAGATCAGGCAGTTAGCAGACAGCGGGAAGATAAGAACAAACACGGTAAAACATACATGCGCGTATGCTACATATTACCACAGGCCGATCCTTATGGCCGTGTCCCTTGCCCCTCGATGACTGCGTGATCACAGCCCGTCTTTTTTATTCTGGGGAAAGCCTGCAACCGCCCTTTGAGTCTGGATGAAACCAGGAAGATTTACTAATAACAAAAGTACCTTTTATGGTTACTTGAAAATAGTGAAGGTAAAAAGTTTCTACCTAGTTCTCAAATATCACTCTTTCTTTACAATGAATATGGATGTGGGCACTTTTGTTCAGACGTCAGCACTATGAAAATAAAGAGAGGACACTGCCCTGAATGCTGCTTGCAGTGTCCGGTGAGGGTGCAGGGGGGAGAGACACTGGAGCAGAATGAGCTTCCAGTGTCAGACCGACAGGGTGGAGTCACAGGAGCCCGACGCTGTCCAAGCAGAAAGCATATTCTTTGTGTCTCATGAAATGCTGACCATTTTTAATCTTTTGAGGCTTAATCACTCTTGAGTGATATGCTACACGATAACTCACTCCTCGCAGGCTCTAGCCATCGCCCTTCCCTCTTGCTTGGGCTACTAGGGCCTTGTCTCGGTGGCTCACTGCGATGCCGAGCAGACGACCCTTCATCACCTGCTCCAGCTGCCACGTGACAGATTTCAGGACACAAAATGAAAAAATAGTATTGCTGTTACAATTAGTAGAACTAATGCACTATTATTTCTGATAATAAAAGTTTAGTTAGTTGAATTATTTAGTTAGTTTAGTTAGGTGTAGAATTATTTATTTATTGGAAATAATTTTAAAAATATTTAAAAAATTTTTCAATTATAGTTGACATACAATATCATGTTAGTTTCAGGTGTACAACATGGTGATTAGACGTTTATATAACTTACAAAGTGATCACCCCGATAAATCTATTACCCATATGATACCATACAGTTATTGTATACATAATATTGACTATATTCCCTATGCTATACTTTATATCCTCATGACTATTTTGTAACTACCAATTTTTACTTAATTACTTTCCCTTTTTTACCCATCCTCCCAACTCCCCTACCATCTGGCAAACAACAAAATATTTTCTGTATCTATGAGTTTATTTCTGTTTTGTGTGTTCCTTTATTTTTTTTAAAAAAATTGATTTCGGGGGAGAGAGAGAGATGGAAATATCAATGATGAGAGAGTCACTGACTGGCTGCCTCCTGCATGCCCCCCACTGAAGATGGAGCCCGCAACCCGGGCATGTGCCCTGACCGGGAATTGAACCTTGATCTCCTGGATACTAGAGCAATGCTCAACTGCTGAGCCACACCGCCCGGGCTTTTGTTTTTTGATTTCACATGTAAGTGAAATCATATGATATTTAATACCCCCTCAAATAGTTTTACAATTTTTATAAATAATTCAAATATCTTAATACATTTCAGAGATCTCTTTTTCTTGAAAGAGTACATACAGGTAGAATAACATTAATTTCTGAAATTCTCATAATACGATGGCTACTTTAAAAATCTTCTATATCATATATTTATCGTTAGAAAAGTTAATCTTGATAAAAATTGATGGCTTATAAAGAAATGATCATTTTATTTAAACAATGCAAAAAGTCCCTGGTGCTTAATAAAGCGGAACAAAGACATCTTTAATATATATACCATTTAAATAAAGTCTATTTTTCAAATTGCATAAATTATGATCCTATAAAATTTATACAATTAAACATAAGTATATGAGAAATGAATACATATCTACCCAAATATTATATTATGAGAAAACACTTTATTTTTGAGATAAGTATGAAGAACAAAATAAATGTTCATGTAGAGGCCAGCAATTAAAAGCACTAACAAACTTCTGAAATTAATGAACATTTATAGTTGCACAATTAAATGAACATTGGAGATAAATGTTTTGTTAAACTCACTAACATTAGAAAACAACATTTTAAAATTTTTTTAAAGTCACAGAAAGTGAGATTAGGGGTATGGAGAAAAAATTCTAAGAGGTGGATATTAACTGCTTTAGTCACTTTACATTTTGTTCAAAGTCCTTAATTCCTGGAAGGCTTTATTGCTTTATCAGACATCTAACAAATGCATTTAAAAAGACTGCAAAAAGGTATGTTTTTGAAAAGTCTGCAATAAAGATGAATTATTATAATTAATTTACATTTTCATGGTGCTGAGTTTTAGAATAAATTACTTGGCCTATGACATGAGTCCAGTTCATATAAATTTTGGATATGGCCTCAATGGAGCAAGTTGTACCCCTCAACCCCCCGAGTGATTTTTCAGTTTCATTATGAAACACATTGAAAATTGAATCAAAATCAGCAATGGAAAAGTCTCCTAGTACATGACATCAATTTTTTGCATAGTGTTTCACTCTGTAATCTCATAAAAGTTAAAAACAAAACAAAGCAAAACAAAACTCACAGCAGGTTCTCTCCTATTCTGTTATATACAGTGTACATTGAAACAACCCCTTCGTAAAACAATTTAACAATAAGCACCAAGTCTTTGAATAATTTTCTTTCTGTAAATAGATGATAATATTGTAAAGAATGTATCTGCCTGGTTCCTATAAGATGTGAGTTCTATTTAACAACAGCTGTCTCAGCATGCATGGGACTGGCTGTTGAGAATGTTTCTAAAGACAGTCCTATTGAAACAATCTTACTGTGTTCACATTTCCCCCCCTGAGGCTAATTAAGCATATTCCATAGGAAATATTTATTTTTATTCAGGAAAATAAAGTAATTTGGTATTTTTAATACATAAAAATAAATTACATTAGAAAATAAATGTTGAGAAATTTCAGTTAGGTTACATTGCTCCTTTCTTAAAAAAAAAAAGTGTTACATGGAAAAAATCCTGTATAATGCTACATCCATTAAAAACCCCTGAATTTTGCATTTAGATATAGTTTAGCTGATAATAATCTGAAGCTAAAGTATGCGTGTTATAAAATAGTATAGTTATTTAATAAATATTGCAATGATTTTACAAAATTTTTCTTAAAAATATTAAAAATCACTGATATATACAAAAACTTAAAAATTAACATTAAGCTGCCAATAAGATTTTCTTAAATAAATAGCAATAAATAATGAGTTGATAAGTGGATATACACAAAATTTCAAAATCTGAAAAAACAGAATATTAAGTTCTTTCATTGAGTTTAAGACCGTGATTAAAATATGTATCACTTAGGCACTGAATAAAAACTACAATAATTTCTTCTAAACTGTGTGTCAAATATCTTATAGATATACTCATTACAGAAGGACATAATCACAGGAATGTTCAGTGGTTGCGTGGTCTATTTTTGTCTTAAGGGGCCTAAACTTTACAAATTTAGGCCATTTAAAGATAAAATACTTAATGTTTAACAATCCAAAAATGACCCAAAAAATGCTCCATCTCCCTGTAAATAATGGTTCACTTTGATTTCAGCTAAATTCTCTGGTTGTATAAAGCAATGATCAACTCTTTTTCGTATTTGAAAAACATCTGTCACTTTAGTTTCCCTCTTGTGGATACATCACCCAACTTCTTGCTGCATACTTTTCAATGTGTCCATTTTAAAACTCTAAAATGAACACCTTGACTATCTGCTGATCTTTCCTTGTTCAGTTTTTTACCTACAGAAAATCATGCGTTTGCCTTACCAATTTCATGGCCTATGAATTTATTTAAGCTTCTTGTCATGTGTTCTCTTACTCATGATAAAAATGCTGATAATTCACTCAGTTTTTCATTCTCCCTTTAAAGAAAGAGTTTTATTATAAGAACTGTACTGTAGGAGTAGGCCTCCTAGACTGAGGATCCTAAAATGTAGCTCTCATGGTCCTACTGTAGAAATTAAAGTTCTTCTGAGTTAAAAAAGAAAATGGAAAAGATAAGCCCTTACCTTTTTAGAAAGTGGTGAGAAGGTACAATGAAAACAATTTAATAGGAAGCGAATGATTTATTTATGCCATCATAGGAAGGTTTTGCACTGCCATAGTTTTGATAATAGAATGAAGCCAACAAATAATTAGATGAGCCTGCTTTACTCTCTCACACCAGGACTGGTAAGGCAGGCAGGAGTTGATTTCTAAAAATCTTTTCTATTTAATAATGCATACGTAGCAGATTAACTATGTTTAAGAATAAGCATAACGTCCCCTTTCCAACTTCCTAAACAGCTTAATGCTGAAAACCAAATCCTTATACATTTTCCATTTGCTGAGCTGAACATGCCAAGTGGTTTATAACATTAGAATTTGCTCTTATAGAATCAACCTGAAAATATTTGGAGTTCTTCCTTGTGGAGCTACAGATATTTTGAGAGACCTTGAAAGCTATTGTTTTGATACTGTTTGTATTTGATTATATACTACTACTCTTACAGAATTTCTAAATTATGTGCATTACAATTTCAGTGTGAATATTGATATTTTTTTAGCATTATCTACTCTTTTAAATGTCTACCTATCAGGTCCCAAGTTGCTCATTAGATATGTGATTTATCATTTACATGTAAAATATCAACTGAGTAAAACAATTACTTTCTATACCAGTTGGTAAAAATGACTAAGTAAACCTAAGGCATATATTTTTACTATTTCTGATTACATTTTAGAAAACCTGTGTATTTTCAATAACTTCCTGTAGATTATTGAGTTTCTACATTATATAAATTAATGCTGCTCATTTCAAGATTCTCAGTATATTTCTTATATATATGGCTTCTAAATATATAAATGATGTAGCTATAAAAACAAATTTTGAAAACAATGTGAAGTCGGATGGAAAATAATAATTAGCCTTGACAAGAGAAAACTAAACCACAGCCTTAAGATGGAATGTAGTAATTTCATATTGTACATTTAGTAAAACTACCTGCTGTTTTTACTAGGGTCATTTCTCCCTAGCTGCTCTTTGCCAAACAAATAATAATGTGCTAGACGCTTCGGATTTCCTTTCTTCTTTCTTTCTGCTAGAATGGGAGCAAGGTTCAGAGCAGGTGCTTTCGAGGGCTTTATTCTCTACTGTACAAGTTGTATGTTTGCCTGAGTAGACATAAAACAATCCTGCAGCAACCCCATCGCTTTCTGGCTTTGGAATTTACTATAGAGATTTTTTAAAAAAGATTTACTATTTTAATTATGTTTTAAATAAACTAATGTGGAAATGAATTCACATTTCTCCATGAATGATAGGTGGAAGTCAGTTCTAGATATAATCCACAAATAGAAGCTAGACTAAAAACAAGGCTGTTAAAAAAGGAAAGGTCCTAATTTGAGGGACAGTTAAATAGGACCCAGTTTTATGCTGCTCTTGGTACTTTTTATACATGAATTATGAAGCATGGTGGGTCCTCATAGACATTTTTCAGAGTATTCCATTTTAACATTAGTAAAGTGATTGATCTAACTATGAACTATCTTTTAATAAGGTCCTGGCATATGAAAATTTAGTTCTTAAGCAGAGTTTATACTTGGTCACGGAGTTTCACATAATTACAAGCTTAAATATTAACGGCTTTGGCAGAATCAGTTTTACCAGAATTAAAGCAGAGCTAGGTTGTATCCCCCTTCCACGTCAATGCTACCTGCCCCCAATCCCTTCAGCTCTTATAAAAGCAGGAATCTTTGACCCTGTCTAGCACCTACAATATTTGAAACTGGCTCCTGCTGCCGTCACAGCTGGCTTAAGAATGCCCCGGAGAGTCATTAGCCACAGAAAGAGATGAAATAGCTAATCTAATGAGGTTACAATATGAATTGGAACTTTTCATCTCCCTTTAAGTAAGCCATCCAATAATCATACCTCTTTGTCCTACCCCCATACCTTCTCCATAATCATTTTCTGTATCTAGAATGCTCTACTGTTTCCTTTTGATTAAATATTACACTGCATGAAGCCTGAAGAGCTAATCCAATTACAGCATTGCCCCCCCCCCCCCGAAGAAAAACGTTGTATGTATAAGACATATTGCACTTCTATGTGTTAATGTCTCTCTCTTGCTAACTCATGGATTTCTTAAATGAAATAATATATATGAAAACACTAACACAGTACTTGGTACATAATATGGCTCTCAAAGTGTTAGTTTTTCTCTTGCTGTTATTTTGCCTACAAATTTGAGCACAGTTTCAGTTCATGGCAGAATCAACTGGCCTGCATGTCTCCATAGTTTGCCACGATGCTGCCATCTGCTTGGTGAGAAAGTGAAAGCTATGTGCAGAAACTACTTAGAATCAGGTATTTTGGAGCCCACAGTTCCCTAATTCATGGTATTTAAATTCAGATTTGTGGACTAGTGATATTCCTTAATGCAGTTTTCACCAGAAATGAAAAAAAAAAAAAAAAGACAGATAACCCTGTAAATAAGTATATTTTTAATAAAAGTAAATGCATTTAATTTAAAAGATGTCCTTAATCATGCAATTTTGTTTTTGATCATACAGTTTTTAAACACAATTTTAGGAAATAATGCATTACCAGGGCGCTCCCTTTGTAAGTTGTATAAATGTCTGATCACTATGTTGTATATCTGAAACTAATACAATATTGTATTTCAACAGTAATTTAAGTTTTTTTAATAAATAAAAGAAATAATGGAGATAAAACAATACTGTCATTTAAAAAAAGTCCCCCCCCTTTCTTGTCTATATCGTGACCCTTATGGTGATAACAAAGTGGGGTTAGTCCTTAAAGCTTCATGCAGTTTTCCTCATTTGTCAGTCTTTCCTTTTTTAAAAATTTTATTTTAAAGTTGCCTAAAATTTCAGAATTAGGAAACTACACTGTGGCTGAAAGAAAGAAAGAAAGTGTTGGTATTTTCTGATAAGTAATTCTTCCGTTGTCTTAATTTCTCAGTCTTTGCTGTTATTTAAGTTTAGATTTAAATTCTTCAATATAAATAATGTGTTTAGTTCCTCTTCCTACTAATTTCACAATTCAATTCAAATTAACAAATATTTTATAAAGGGCTTACTATATTCATAACACTCTTGAGTCAGAGAAATGAAATCAAGAAAAAGAAAGATCTATAGCTTCATGTAGCTTACATCACAAATAAGGAAGATAGACAATAAACCTAACAGCTAAGAGACTGTACAGCGCAGAGGGTGAAAAGTGGCCTAGGAAAAAGAAACAGCAGAGCAAGGGTCAGGGTGCAGGGTGCTGAAAAGCTACAAATGATCATATTAAATAGGTAGTCCAGACAGGCCTCATTGACTACGTAGCATCTGAACAATGATCTGAAGGAGATGAAATGGCTAGCCAAACAGCCATCCAGCTGAAGAAAACTCCAAGGCAGCAAGAAGAGCCAGAACCAAGGTTCAAAGGCGGGAGCATTCCTGGTGTGTATGAGGGCCAGCCGGGGTGATGGGCTGGAATGGGCGTGAGGGGGCAACGGCAGGAGATGAGAGCACAGGGAGGCAGCAGGTGTGGCAGGGAGCCAGCCACCCAAGGCCTGGTGGACTTTCAACTTGCACTCTTGCTCGGAGTGATATGGGCAGTTACAGCAGCTTCCTCAGAAGAGGAATGAATTGTCTATGCTCTAAAAAGGGCATAGCTTCCATGCTGAGAATGGCCCACCAGAGGCAAAGTGTAGAAGAACAGAGACTTTCTCAGGAAGTTTGGCAGTTATCCAGGTAAAAAGTGCTGGTGGCCTGGAACAGCCAGACAGACACTGAAGTGAAAAAGGTGGTCAGATTCTACATGTATATTTTATAAATACATAAATATGTGGAAGGCAGAGTCAACAGGAGTTCCTGAGACTGCAAATATTAGCAACCAAGAATTAAAGGTATTCTAATAATCTTTAGTAACCAATAACTGATCATTATAAATTCACTTGAAAAATAATGTCTATAAGACATCAAAATAGTATATTTTATAATTTTTTTGAGTTCCTGTGGTAAGCTGAAAAATTAATTTTCTATGCTGAGGATCCCTCTTATTAATACACACTTATTAGATATTTAGATAATGAACAGTGTATTAAAATGGGTAGAATATTGCAATAAGAAAGTATGGTAGACAATTAAAGATGGACTCAGGGTGAAATATGTAGTATGTACTGTGTGCTAGGATGAATGGGTTCCTCATTTAAGGAAGAGAAATTACTGATCCATTTCATTGATTAATTAACTTCCTTGTGCAGCTTTAGAAATTTTATCTGATATTATATTTTCATGCCTGGTTTTATTTTACCTAGAAGTGCTTTAATAAATGTTATATTTTAAAACTAAGACGCTTCAGCATATTAGAATATTTGGCAGATATAACAAAAGCTTAGCAAAGCACTTTGATATATAAGTACAATTCGAATAAAGATTCAGCATATTAGTTCTTTCATTCCAAAAGAGAATTCTTTTAAATTAACATTATATTACAGTGATAGGCAAAGTGATTAGAGACTAAATATGCTTGGCTATTTTAAAAGAATACAATCATTAGCACAAAATGATTTGTAACGCAATTTTAGTTCACTGGGGAGGAAAACAATTCCCTTTCATATTTAGTAAATATATTTAAGAACGTAGTTAGAAAAACCAGGTTCGGCAGACATATAACGCTTACTTATCTCTTACGTGGTTTAGAAAAGACAGTATTAGGCACAGGTCGGATGTGCAATTAAAACTGAGGGAAATATATTTTATAATGAAGAAATCTATTTTTGATAACATGAAATTTCATAAGCATTAGTTGGAAAATATAATTTGGAAAATTATATTTAAAGCTTACAGTTTTAGTAGTATTTAATGCTTTAGAGACAAGATGGCCCAACACAATTAGCCAAGTCCTGAGGCAGCATTAAAATGATGAAATACGGGATTGTAGGAACTTACCAAGTCAGAAGTTTCTCAAAATAATTTTGATTAGTTAAAATATTATTTCATTTATAAAATGTTCCGTGGTTTACAAAAGAATTTATATATTTTTATTATATTTTGTTCTCATGTAATAACTGTTAAATAAAATAGCAATAAGTTTTACTTACTTATCATTAGTGCTAGGAGGAACACTTTTAAAAAGAGCTGTACAGGACAGAAACCATGCCCTGAAGATGTATATAAATCTGTATTTTTATGTATTTCTTTAAATTCATGTATCTCAAAATGCTATATAAGAATCACCTGCATACATATAAACAATGTATATAAATGGGCTCTACCCCAGTTACCTAGAAAAATCAGGATCTCCTCACTGTGGGTCCCAGGATCTGCATTTGTAACAAGCACCTAACATGAAGTTTGGGGACATCATTTGAGATTCAAAGAATCAAATAATGGGATACATGCAACAGCAATACATTATTTGTTGATTGTGTATATCAATCACAGTTGCTGAGTATGATCTATAAAGATTCATAGAAAAAGAGAGACTTAGATTTTTAAGGATGGATAGAATGTGAATATGCAGAGGTGGAAGAGAGGCATTTCTGGTGAAGGGACTAGATTAATAGGGAATAGTCAGAGGACAGTTACTAGATGACTTAGGTGGTTAAAGTAGCTTGGGCTAGACTGGATGGCAGGCTGTAGTGTGTGCTGTGGTGCACCATCCAGAGCCCCTGGCATCTCTTCTTTGGTATTAAGTGTATTGGTGACTGACAGCTTACTGCTGAGTGTCTTTCTGAAAATTGTTCTAGGCTGACAAGAGCCACCTGGGCCAAGGTCATACCCCCCCGAGCAGGGGCATATCTAATGACTACTTAATAGCAGACAGGGGGATGGCATAAAGGTCTGGCTCCTTGCCCCAACTGAGACAAATCTACAGTGCCCACCCAGCCCTAATCAATGGGATTGGCTAAAGCCATTGCTGGGGCAGAATCTTAGCTCAATGAGTTCCTCTGCCCAGTCCTAATACCTTTGCATCCTATAGTTGTTTATTTCAAGTGCAGTGCCCAATAAATTTCCTGCCTACATATCTCTGTTTCAGACTCTATTTTCCTTTGGAATTCAACCCATAATGCCTGTGTAGCTGTGTTAAAAAATTAATGCACTTCTTGTTTCCTTCCTAATATATCTGTGGTGTTTGACACAGTTGGGAAATTTTTTGTTTATAAATTGCATTATTATATAGAAATTATTAAATCTGAAGATTTCACCAGAACACCTAGATTTCTAGTTTACCTTCAGGAACTGACATAGCTGACCCCACTGGGCTTGTATGGATCTTCAGTACACTTTACTTCCTTCAGAGCATTGTTCCTCTCCAAGTCTCATGGTCCACACAGCTCCATACTAACCTCAACATTAACCGGCCAATTGTTTAGAAATTGTTCAAGTTATTTGGTCAATTACTCAGGCAAATATCTAAACTATACCCTTTAAGACTTAATTTTGGCCTTTAAAAGCACTCATAAGTTGGAAAGGCTATTAGGCATTGTCATTAAAAGCATGTTTAGAGTTTGATTCCTGTCTCTGTACAACCTTGGGTTACTCAAATGCTATACACCTTTACTTCTTCATCCATAAAATGGGGAAATGAATATTACTTAGAGTAAAGTAAGTACTGTGAGGATTCACTGAAATAATGAATGCAAAGAACCTAATACAGAACTTAGTATAAAGTAAATCAAGCAATCACGTTTTCACACCACACAGATGCATACACTCACACCTTTTTATATATATAATACCTATATGTACACACACACAGCTTGGAGCAAAAGTAGGTTTACAGTTGTGAGAATGCAAGATACAGAGTTTATTCTTGTATTATAATTTATTAATTACAGTATCATTTTCCATATGAACAAGTGTAAAACTAAAAAAGTATATGCATATCATTTATACTGTATGTAATTTGCATATTACATATCTATAACATACTGTGTATAACTTATAGTATAGAAAAGAGATATAAACAAAGTTTAAGACAGGCCTTTAAAGAGAGAAAATATAGCATAAATATGCATTATTTTTAAAATTCAAGAAAAAATATTCTAACAAATTGCATGAAAATCAAAAGCAAGTATCTTTTATAGTCTATTAATATTGATTCTTTTTTATCCTGTTTTTTAACATATAAAGCTCCCTGGAGAGGCCCTTTATTTTAGAGGGGTGCTTTTCTAATAGATGTATAGAGTTTTGCAGATACATGCTATGCTCTTCCTTAAACAATTTCTAAATCTGAACTAACTACTCCATGCTCACTAACGGACATGCTTTTCCCAGCCCAATTTTGTGGTAAGGGAATATTTTAAAGCAGTGCAGTTAGCTCTGGTTATATTAAAGGCTGAATCAGGGAGGCATATTAGTGACTATCTTATCCTGACTTATACCTTTAAAACTTGGGTTCCTAAATCATGAGTTCAGTCATTGGGTCAAATCAGGATCAAAACTTCTGTTTGGATTCAGTGATTCACATAAATTTCTATGGTAAACCTTCCAAAAGCCACTTGCAGATACTTTTACTACCTATGGTAAGCAGCTTCAAGTATTTAGGGGATATTCTGTTTGCCACTGTGTGTGTGTGAACACATGGGTATGTGTGCATATGAGTTTTAACAGTTCTATTAAATACATTTATTAATGCTATTTAGGATGCATATAAATAGCAGTCCATCAAACTGGTCATTTTCAGTGAATTTAAATTAAAAGCTTGAGTTCAGATTTTACTAATACAGTATCCAAAGGGAGAAACAAACAAAAAACATGATGTGAAAAATTTTTATAACTGCAATTATGGCTTTTGCCCACTTATCTCAATTCAAACAAACAATTTCTCGTGTGTAACACAGAACATTTTGAGTACATGTACTTAATAATTTTGTTAAAATAGGTTATTTCTAAATATTCATCTCTCTAGGAAAGAAATGAATAAGTAGACTATATTAATCAACCAGATGTACATGCTCTAAAACTTAGGAACATACATGTTATTATTCCACACTCAACTGGCCTTTTATCCACCTCAGTGTGGGCTTAAATACTGGCATCTGACAGGGTAAAATGTTTTCAAATATCGTTGGGACCCCTGCCATCCTTCCCCAAATGCTTTCCTTCTTTTTCTCAGTATTCTATTCATTATCCTCCGCCACTTCTGACAGTTTAGCTCTTGAAACCAAAATAATGATTTTAAGTACATTGAATATAAAGTTCTGGGAAATGTGCGTGATTTTGTATGCTTGCAGATATAGGCTATTCATTAGGTACTAAACTTGAACACACAAAGTAGCATGTGTTTCCTGGTCTTAGTAATCAAGATTTTGGAAAGGCAGATGTTTGACAATTTTATTTACATATCCTCAGATTTTATTTCTGAAGTGGAAAAAATTCCATCTGAATTAAAACATATTCCTACAAGGTTGGAAAATCAGAAATGAGGGAACACTACCCCTAACTGATCCTACTGGCTTTCACACAGAGCTGCTCTTTAGCATCTTTCGGTTTGATATCATTTTTGGATGTAGCTAAATGCCAGATACCCTGACAAACATATACTCTACCAGCTGGATCTCCATCTGCTCAACTAAACATTTTCACACCAAATCTGTATAAAGAGCTATATTTTCAAAGACAGTTATCTACAACTGAAATATTAAAATTTTACCTCCAGGAGTCCTTCCACTTACATATTTCACATGCATTTCATCCTGAATACAAAACCACCTCCAAGTGTTATCAGTGGTCTGCTTGCTCTATTTTGCCAAAAGTTACCTTCAGCCATCCGTAAAGGGGCAAAGCTTTTTAGCACAAGAAATATTTTTGAGATTTTCAGAGAAGTATTGATAGTTATCTTTTGATGTGTTTGCTTAGAAAAAAACCTGTAAATTTAATGTGAGTGGATAGAAGGATTTTTTTTTTTTTTAAATCTGCATTGTTTGTCCTGGGATAGCTTTATTTGCCTACATATGAATTTATTAGCAGGAAATATGCTTATAAGTAGTTCAGAATCTTTTTAATTGGGCCTCAGTTATGCAGAGTAACCAAGGAAATCTCAAATAATTAAAAAAGTTTCTGCCTGAAAATCAAATTAATCTAAGATGGTTCTAAAGAATACTACATAAACCTCAGTGGCTAACATATTTAGCTTGGGGAAGAATCATCTCTAAACTATTATTAGATTTTAGGAAACCCAAGGGCAGATGAAAGACACAAAGTACAAAACTATAGCAGTACTGTCATTGAGGTAAAAATAGGATCACAGAACTCATATAACATATTAGTGAAAATTCACACAATATAATAGGAAAAGTTTGGAAACAGGAAACTGCATACTCTCAGAATTGTGTACAACACTTTTAGATAACATTAATGGCCATGCTTTAAAAAAATATGTGTGTGTATGTTGGGGAAAGTCAGAGGGGTTCACATGGTCAAGAAAAGAATCAAGGATCAGTGGAGCAGAACAGAGACCCCAGAAATTACCCACTCCATTATGGTCAGTTAATATTTGACAAAGGAGGCAAGAGCATACAATGCAGTAAAGACAGTCTCTTCAATAAGTAGTGCTGGGAAAATTGGACAGGTACATGCAAATAAATGAAACTAGACCACCAACGTACACCATACACCAAAGGAAACTCAAAATGGATAAAAGACTTAAATGTAAGATGTAAAACCATAAAAATCCTAGGGGAAAACATAGGCAATAAAATCACAGATATCTCTCGTAGCAATATGTTTGCTGATACATCTCCTAGGGCAAGAGAAACTAAGGAGAAAATAAACAAATGGGACTGCATCAAAATAAAAAGCTTCTGCACAGCAAAAGAAACCATCAACAAAACAAAAAGGGAGCCCACTGTATGGGAGAACATATTTGCCAATGACACATCGGATAAAGGTTAATATCCAAAATATATAAGGAACTCATACAACTTAACAAAAGGAAGACAAACAGTCCAATTAAAAAATGGGCAAAGGACCTAAATAGACACTTCTCCAAAGGGGACATACAGATGGCTAAGAGACATATGAGAAAATGCTCAACGTCGCTAATCATGAGAGAGATGCAGATAAAAACCACAATGAGGTATCACCTCACACCTGTCAGAATGGCTCCATCAACAAGTCAACCAACTACAAGTGCTGGCGAGGGTGTGGAGAAAGGGGAGCCTAGGGCACTGCTGGTGGGAATGCAGACGGGTGCAGCCACTGTGGACAACAGTATGGAGTTTCCTCAAAGGATTAAAAATTGACCTGCCATTTGACCCAGTGATCCCACTTCTAGGAATATATCCTAAGGAAGCCGAAACACCAATCACAGAGAACTTATGCACCCCAATGTTCACAGCAGCGCAGTTTACAATAGCTAAGATCTGGAAACAGCCCAAGTGCCCATCAGTAGATGAGTGGATAAAAAAGCTGTGGCACATTTACCCCATGGAATACTATGCAGCTGTAAAGAAGAAGGCTCTTTTATCCTTTGGCACAGCATGGAGGGAACTAGAGAGTATTTTGCTAAGTGAAATAAGCCAGTCAGAGAAAGACAAGTACCACATGATCTCACTTATATGTGGAATAAAATAAACAAAATAAACTGATGAACAAAATGGATCCAGAAACATAGAAGCATGAACAGACTGAGGAGTCTCAGAGGGAAGGTGGAAAAGGGCAGTGAGCAGGGAGAGATTAATCAGAGAACTTGTATGTTTATAAGCATAACCCATGGACACAGACATTGGCCTGGGGAAGGTCTGGGGGTGGGTGAATGTGGGGTGCAGGGGATCAATGGGGGTAATATTTTCAACAATAAAGATAAACTTTAAAAAAAAAAGACTCAAGGATGTTCTTCAAGATTTATACAGAGAAACACAGATCTGCATTTCTTAGCACCTAGGTAAGCAAATTGAAAGCACTCAGATCTTTGAGATTTCTTACAAGTCTAAGTCCTTGGCCCAAAGCAGCAGGAAATGCGTGTGTGCTTACTGCAAGGGTAGAAGAGGTTTATTTTGTAAGGAGAAGGAGCACGTGCAAACCCTGTACCCACAAATTTTCCCCTTACTATTCTATTCTCTACTTATTAATAAAAATCCTTAAAAGAATTCTTTCCCCTAAATATGCCTTTTCTAAGACTGAGGTAATGTAGGATAAAAAAATGGGTGTGGGTGGGAGGAGATGAGTTTTAAAGTGAGTACACATAGAGAGTTTCTTCAGGTATTTTACAAGAAAAACACCCTTTAGCCTTTATCTCTGATCTTCCTCTAGGGAGAAAAAAACAAAAGATCTATATCACAACACATACAAACACGTACGCTGTAGACCAAAATTTCTTTTAAGAGTCTACCAGCAGAAAAAAATTGGAATTGCCAAGTATAATAGATGTACATAAGAAAATACTTGAAAAATATAGCTCAATTCTAATCTTAAATTCCAAATGGGAGAGCAATGGAATTTAGAAAGAACTATTTCTAAATGGCTTTTATAGAAATGTCAACATTACGTCACTTCATATATATTATTTTAATAATCAAAACTCTTTAAGTCAAAAACTCTTCACCTGTCCTAAAAGGGATAGTGTGCCCCTTTATCAAAACAAATGCCAAGCCCCTCCAGCTGCGTGATAACATAGGCCAAAACAGTGATGGGTACTTATTCGAAATAAATATCTGCTAGGATCAATCATCTAAAAATTTTCATAACTGAAAGCTTTGTTTAAAATGCTAAAAGTTAGGATACAACAAACATCTTCCTAAACTACACTGCTTCCCCTTCTCCACACCTAGTCCTGATTTTGCCAAAATACACAGGATGTCCTCCAAAATGTATACACACTTCAACAGCTGATAGTTCAATTTTGAAAATTAAATGTATTTTAATAAACACTGCCTTTATAATTATTCAAAGTGTGTGTATACATTTTTCGGGACACTATATATCTACCTAGGTAAAACATAAAAGATATAATCAGTAATGGAAATTTATAAAACATTCCAACAAAATGAGCTACCACTTTTCTTAATATCCCAAACAGGTATACATTTAAAACTTGCAGTAAAAAAAAAAAAGAAAAGAAACTGTTTTGAACACACTGGTATGCTTGATATTTTATATTTACTCAGACACACTTTGCAGAATCTGAATATATTTAATTGGCTAAAAAAAGGACTCTGAATCATAGAAATATCAAAGAAGACAACTTGCTTAATTCAAGCATTTGCCAAGAAAAATGGTTATCATCAAACACACGAGATTAAATAATTATCTGTTTTCTTTGCTGGCTCAAGATAGATGTAGATCTGATGCCTACGCTTAGTGAAAAAATGACATAACATTTTGTCTTTGCCATCAATGAGATCCATCAAAGATTCAAGAACAATAATTCTGGATTTATAAACTGCCTGATGCCTTTACAAAACATTAGCCATACAGCAGATAATTCTATTCCTAGGTTAAGAACATGTAATGAATATCTCATAAGAACTCTTAAAAATAACCTCACAGTGATAGTGGAAGGAAAAAGGAAAGAGATTGATATCTTTCTCCCCCCAGTAACCTAGGTTCTGTGAGACACTATGACCATTTCATCACTGAATCCCAGCTCTCAGCAAATTACCTGACATATAGTAGGCATTCAGTATGTGTTTATTTAACAAATGAGTAAAAACACAACCTGAATCTCAATTCAACATTGCCACAATATTCAGTGTCATTTAATCAGTGTCATTTTATCCTAAATGAACTTAATATGAGTATTAAATATCTAATGAATACCCTAACTTGAACTTAGAAGAAAGGCTGACTGCCATGTGATCTAAAATTCCCCATTTGTGATGATTTCCAGTAATTCACAGAAAATTATAAGTACAGAAAGCAATTTTTAAAACTGAGAAATCACTGTTCCTTGAATTTTTAAAGTAAGATTACATTTTCTCTTCCCTCTTCATCACTTTTAGTGAGCGAGTTTCCTATTACTGCAGGAATACACAGAGACCTGGGATCTCATCATTGCATATCAGTTTTGGACTAAAAGTTTTCAGTCTACTCCATGAACACAAAAATCTTGTCTTCCTTGCCTACTCCTTGATCTCCAGTGGCTGGCAGAGTGTGTGACACCTCATAGGCCTGTGACATTTATTGAACAAACAAATAAATGGACAGAAACAACAAACTGTAACTAACCAAAACTTTCTAAGATAAAAACTTCATAGTTGTTTGAAGATTAATATAATATGTTCCTCAGTTTCTTCCAATTTAGTTAACCCCATTCTTTCAACTGGAATTCATATTATTGATTGAGTCGCTTCACAATTGGGCACAATACTCCCAGGTAGAGATGACAAGTGTAGAGCAGAGCTGAATGTCAGCCACCCTTAGTCTACAGATTAGTGCGATCATGTGAATATATGAGATGTTCTGATGACCGCTAGACTCATGCTGAGTTCATTATATCTGAAGTTTAGTTCCCACTCCTCACTTTGCAGGGCTATTAACATTTGTTTGGCACAGATCACTGCCTCCTCCTTGAAATAACTCTGTTTTCAGGGCATTAAACTGAGCATTCCTCCTATCTCACTGGCCTTTCATTCTCTGTCACTCTTTCTGATTGCTCTTCACCACTCAGTGTCCTGGCACTCAGATCTGAACTCTCTTTTTAAATTTCATCTATACTAACTCCATTATCTCATTTAGTTTCATTACTCTAATTTCCAGATCTATGCTGATAATGCCAGATTTATATCACTAACCCAGACCTCAAACACAAACTCCAGATTTGTATATCCAGTTAGAAGCAATTCTAGGCATCTTAAACTTAGCAAGTTCAAAACAGAGGTCCTAAGCTTCTCCTTCAAGCCTGACCCCCTGCAAATCTGCTGTACCTGGAAATAGCCCTTCTCAGTTGTATTCTCATGATACCTGTCATTAAAATGACCAAGAAATAAAATGTAAAAAATCCAATCATGGGTAAAAAAAAATTTTTTTAAGTTATTAGCAATTTCACCTTTTCAGTTGTTCAGGCTAAAATACTCAGTCACTCTTGGTCTCTCGCTCTCATATCGCACATTCCACAGTCAGCTAATCGTTGACTATGTTCAAAATGCATCCAGATTCTGACCACCACTCCATACCATCCCCTTGCTAATAGACAGCACAAGCCAACTTCATCTCTCTTCTAGAGCACTGCGATAGCCTCCCAAACAAATGTCCTGCTTCCATCCTTGAGCCCCTCTTATCTATTCTTAATGTAGCAGCCGAATGGTATTATTATAAATTGGAAGTAGACTGACGTCGCTCCGCTGTTCATATCCCCAGTGGCTTTCCACCTCCATCTAAAGTCAGTGGATACAATGACCTAGAAGAACCAACACAATATCCTCCAACCACATTAACACTGAACTCTACTTCCACTCCCCTCTGTCTCTCCACCCCAGGTATACCCATCTCTTCGCTGAACAAGCCCAGCGTGTTAGCATCTTCTTTCCTCAGGATCTTGCACACCTTGTACCTCTGGCTGGAACACTTCCTATTTTTGGTTTTGCTTTCATATCTTACTCAGGCTTTTATTCAGTTGTCATCTTCTCAATGAAGCATTTTCTGATGACCTTTTAAAAACTGCAACCCTTCTGAAACTCTGCTCATGCCTTTCCTACAGTTTATTTGGACAACATCATCTAATTTTTAAATATTTTACACATTTAATAGACTTTATTCTACCCTGTGTATTTAATTCCCACTAAAAGCAGATTTTTTGTTGTCTACTGCTTTTCCCCCAGCACCTAAAAAAAATGCATGAAACTTGTGAATACCAAATAAAGATTTTTGAATGATAAAAGAATGAATGAAAGTTTTAAGAGAAAACATTTCACTACTGAATTTTCACCAGTTGGAAAGAATTTTGGTGTGCCAGAATCCACAGTTTCCTAGAAGGACAGCACATGCCACACCCTCTTGATTTTTACCGCTTAGAGGTAGCCAGTCTTACCCAGCATTATCATCTTTGGATAACAAGATTTCTCCTAGGACACTGGTTCCTGAGTTTTAGCAATTTTAAAGCGTAAGGGGCTCACTGTGCACTCTGGGCAATAATACATTCTCATTAGAGAATTCCCATGGGAGCTCTACATAATCAATGCATCCCCTCTAAGCACACAACTTAATCATAGGAGAAAGATTCTCTGGGGACAGAAGGGTGAAAGATGGCATTGTCTCCTTTAGCAAACTACACATCCACCATGGTCAAAATAATGCTTTCACTAAACAACAAAATAGGAAAAGTTCTAAGTTCCTACTTAAAGATAAAATTAAGAAAGCATGAGAAAAAAAAAAGGCACATTTTGTAGAACAAATGAACCAAAACTGCATTATAAAAAATCCATGTTTATCTTTCATTATCAAAACCAACTTGCAGTGAAGACACCGTAATTGTGAAAGTCTCGTCATTTTAACACACACAAATAACTAACTCCTCATGGAACGGAGGTTAATAAAGTAATGTGTGTTTTTGTTATGATTAACTTTTAACTTTTGTCTCAGTTAGAAATTTTATATTTTACTATCAGTTACAGTGAATAAATATCTTCTTTCTTCAGATCTCTACTGTAATGAGGTAAGTAATTCATACCTAAGATATATAACTACCGAATGTTTCTCAAATTCTGAATGAGGCACTGGCCACAAAACATTTATCATTTATCTTTTAAGCAAAATAACTAAAATTTTTAATTGATGATCATTAGTAGTTTTTATTTCAGACATAAAAGCTTGCAAATCTTTGTCAGTTAACATCTGAGCCAGACCAAAAGCAATATTAATGCAAATATGGAAATAAAATTGTGATTTTTTAGACATACCAGCACAGTAATATCATATGGTTCAAGAGATCGCCCAAGAATTTTGCTCCACACCTAATAAAAAAATGTGAGTGCTATACCATGGCCCATGAACTCTGATATATTTGAATTTTTCATGTACTTTCCCAACATAGGTATTCTTTGTAAAATTTTGAAAATAAGGGACATTTCCCAAAGTATACGTTGCATCCATTAGAAAGTATGGCTGAGGTTAAATAAATTTAGTGGCTTCCTGGATGTTCTCAAAGATTCTTGTTATTTCATCAAATATTTTTGATAACTCTATGTATAAAATAACCTTTCTATATGCAGCCTACTTTATACAATGAGAATGTGGCACAACCAGCAAGTAAAACCAGGTCAACTTTCTAGAAGGCCTATCATCTTTCCAGCACACTCAACAGTTGACTTGAAATAAAAAAAACAAAGACTCAAAAAACAAACAAACAAACAAAACCAAAGACTCATGCTTGGAACAGAGACACTAAGCAATAATACTGAGTTAAATTACAGTCATACCTCAGAGATATTGCTGGTTCAGTTCTAACCCACTAAAGAAAATGAGAATTGCAATAAAGTGAGACATAGTCATTTTGCCCGTGGAGGGTCTTTCTTGCCTTCAATTTGTAAAAAGCACAATAAAGTGAGGTCTGCCTGTACTGCAGTGTAAACTCTCACCTAAAGTATAACCAGACCCATCATTTTACATTGGCCAAAGAAAACCTATGCTTAGCGAGGAATGGAGGGAAATGTCACTCCCAGTTAGCAGGATGAGGGGAGGAGATTACTAAAGGAAACTGGAGCAATCCTTGTTATACAATGTTATAGAGTCATTAAAATTCTTTTTGACACAGTGCATAAAATGGTAATCATAGTATGAAGGTGACTCTCTTCAAGGGCAAAATATTTTATCCTCTTCTTTGTTAGTTGGGCATCAGCCTAGAAGGTATCTCAAAAGGAGCCAAAGATGTATTGACTCCTTACTCTCAACCTGGTCTTAGGACTTTACATTACGGAGAACAAACACACCTAATCAATGCTGAGTATTTCTTAAGTGGCTTTAATTAGAAGATCTGCCACATTCAAAATGTGATCAAGTTCACATCTGAAAGTGGGCATATAAATCAAACATTTCAGTACAGCAATGGCTATTTGAAGTACTGCAAATGTTGGAGTGTACACTGGCAATATGTGAATGAAGTAAACCCATAAGGGTTTAGGTATAACTTTTGGCAAAAAAAAAATGTATAAATCAGAATACTACAAATAGGGATATCACTGTACTTTAGAAAAAGAAGTCAACAAAGATGGCCTAGTAGTTTTTTGCTAGTTTTATTTTCCACATATATGTTCACACCACTATAATAAAACCATGTTTTCTAAATTCTCCAGTGATTTCCTTCTAGTAACTCAAAATGTCCTTTCTCAGTTTCCTTCACCCATAAACCCTTTTCAAATTCTGCAACTCTTGAACACATGCCTTCTGAAATATGCAGATATTATCTTTAGTGGAAAACAAATATAAAAAGCATGACCCAGAGTTCACTTGAATCAAACATACACATAGGTCTTTATTTTATAACTTATTTAGAAAAAGAAAGTCTTTCTAGAGTGCATAGTAGATTTATTTATGTACATACACATAAATATTTTTCACAGAAATGATCATGGAGAGTTAAAGAAATACTCTGAATAACTGAGAAAGAATTATTTTACCTGAAATATACAAACTATTGAGGCAATGGCATTTTCTCACCCAATAAGTTCCTCAATATAAGGGGTGTGTGTGTGTGTGTGTGTGTGTGTGTGTCAAACAGCAATTCAACTACATTGTCCATTCAGTCTATCAATGTACTATTTCTTCAAAAGTATTTATTTTTCACTTTTCTGCTGCTAGTGTGAACCACTCTGTCATTTTATCTGTTCCATAGTATCCATAAGCCAATACTGATTGAATAGGCTTTCATCTTATCAACTCTGCTTTAAGGGGAACATAGACAAATCTAAGTCAAATTTATTCATATAATTCAATTCAATATAAATTATGTATCAATATATTTTCCAAGAAATATGTATTACGCATCTACTATGTACCTGATATTGTTAGGTGCTTGACTTTAGAAAACATGTTGAATAAGAACACTTGTTTAAGAATATTCTCACAGAATTGGACTCAAAGTATGTTTACCACGGAGCTCAGTGGACCTGGTGGGAGTGGAAATCAATCAAGCACACAATAAATATAAATAATAAGTCTTCTTGAGAAAATTAATAAAGTAATAATAATGCCATTAAATAAAATAAATGCAATAATGGAAATTATAACTCTTTTTACCCTCACTATGACAGGTTACATTTCTGCTAATTCTGGCTATGGCTACAAAGAGAATACATTATAAAAATAATCAGTTATTTACAGAAGGTGAACTTTTTGTATTTGCAATCATTAACCTGATATAAACTTTTACAATACTGGCAAGTTCCCTTCTTCTCTTTGCTAGCTGGCTTATATTTTTATTATATGTAGCTTTTACATAGGAACTCAACTATAAATTTAATAACTTTTTTGCTACATATAGGAATATATTTGTGCAAGGCAAAAGTAAACAAGTTTGTATAAATATTAGTACTCGTTCTGTACACATTCTAATAGTACTCCTTAAATTTTGAAGGCAAAAGCTAGAGATATTTTTTTAAATGCCTAAAATTTTTAATACAATTAAGTCAAAATATTATTTAGGATATTTTTGAATTTTAAAATAAACTGATATGATCAACAATATACTCTGTCAAAGATTTAAAGTAAATGGACTGTCAAAAGTTTTCATTTAAAAAAAAAATGTTGGTTCAAATTCATCAAAATAATATAAATTAGTTTCATATTTTAATTTATATTAATTTTATATTTCTTTAGATAACTCTCTAACTGGCATATACTACACTTACAATTTGAAATACTTTCCAATTAGGGAGCAAATCTGACATTTAATGCTGGAAAAAATGTCCAAAGAAGCATGTTAGATGTTATCATTGCTCCTCCTCTGGGTTGAAATCATCCATGCATTACAACTAGGATGCTCTGAATCAAACCAACAAATATGCAGGTTCAAAGTGTGAGGCAAATAGATTTCTTTCCTTGGTAACAACAAATATATTTGCACATTTCACCTTTACACTTAACCCAAAAGTAGTGCAGATCAGGATATGCAGACTGTATTTAGAAATTTCCCAATATGAGTATGCATCACATGTTTTTTAGAACTGACTCCCCCCACCCCCAGAAATAGGACAGCACAACTACAAAAATCAAACAGAGAGAGGAAATATAACCTAGGGCCTGTGTGACCCCATTGGTCTCCTCACCCAGCCACGTTATAGCCTTATCACCTTGGGCAATTTGCTTAACTTCTGCCTGCATTCTGAATAATAACATGCCTCACAAAACTGTTGCGAGTTTGGTACC
The DNA here is from genome assembly GCF_964146895.1 of Miniopterus schreibersii. NCBI lineage: Eukaryota > Metazoa > Chordata > Mammalia > Chiroptera > Miniopteridae > Miniopterus > Miniopterus schreibersii. The sequence goes on from NC_138107.1 coordinate 45,145,133, forward strand.
TAGGGAGACAATAACTTGTTAACAGGCACAACTGAATCCCTAAACATCTTTTATGTAACTCCAATCTGACTTTTTCTACTCCTAAAATGTATGGGGGTAACTCAAGAAAAATAAAAATTCTCTCTACTTCTGTTTTTAGTATTAGAACTTTAGTATTAGAACTTAAAAAATGAAACTTTTCATCCAAAGTAAACATAATCATCTACACATGTGATGTATTATCTGTACAAGGTTGTAATATAAGCTTTCTGCCCTCAGACAAAACCTCAGACATGGATTCTATTTAAAATTTTACCATTTCATTGGTATTTACATTATAATTACAAAGGATTATTTAAAATTCTGGGTGTCATATGGGACATAAGGAATTACGTTTTTAAAAAAGCATTGAAATAATTATATTTAAAAACACCTGTGTTTTACGAGGGAGACCACCAGAAAAGATATAAGGTAGTAAGAAAAAGAAAGGAGCAAAAGGGGAAAACCTATTGGACCCAAAAATTAACCTATAATCTTCCAGTTTTTGCTTTTATTTTTAAATCCCATGCTATTTATAGCAATTAAAACAGATACCTGGAAACAAGTTATACTTTCTAAATTCTTATGTTAATAATATTTTACTAACATAAATCAATTACATCAATTTCCTTTGTATTTAGTAAAATCTTAGAGATAGAATCTGTTTAATAATGAAAAAGATTATTAAGATACAAATCACTCCAGGGGAAACTCCCTTTTCATCTCTTGATATTCTACAGAGATGGTGGGCTAGAGATCTGAACATAATACGGATAGAGAGACCTTTTAATATAAGGAAAAACTAATAACAACCATCGTATAACTTTATTTACAACACTGCCCTTGATTTTTAGGGTTGCCCAGAGGAACATTCCTTACACTCGCCTCAGCGACTTTATCATCAGTAAATCAGGCGAGTTGAAGGCATGCACGAAAGTTTCAGGTTCTATGCATTTGCCACACATTACAAACTGCATTGACACAGTGTGCTTGTCCCTTTGAAAACCTAGTGAGTAGTTAAATGTATAGCTAGACAAAGCCTTTTACACCTTGTAACAGAAGAGAACAGTTTTCCTCCCAAACCAGCTCCTTTAGCTGCTACCACTTAAGCAGCCAAGAGCAATCTCTTGCTTTGAATGGCATCCTTCCTCAAATTTAACAATTTTACCATAAGTCTGAAGGATGTTTGGAGTGATATAAATTGGACACCTTTTTATAATATACAGTAGGAAAGAAAGAAAAAACAAAGACGCTTGCTATCTGTAAGGGACAGGGGTTGGGAGTCATTGGGAAAAAGGCAGGTGTGAAGTATAAAGGGGCACTTGAAAGTGACTGGGTCGCTTTTCTGCATTTGGCTGAAGGCACATTCACTGCAGTGAGAATCTTCACGGGAGATATCTTAACAGCAGAGTGCAAGGCTGCTTTGTTTTCAGATCCAGAATTCAAAACCTTACTTTTCTCCCACGGGAGACTGACTCTGAGCTAGAGAAAGATCCTCAAAGATAAGGCTGCTCAGTAATGTCGAAGATTACCAGTGATCAAAAGCAAGGTTCCAGTGACCGCACACCATTTCCAAAAGGTCAGAATCACAAGATCTTGTAGTAAGTGGATGTGTTTACACACTGGCTGAATAACGCCGTAACAAAAGACTCCACTTTTATTCTTTGGGATACAGATTAGAAATGAGACCTGCTTTTCTGTGGGTAGTTCTCGGACCGAATCTACCCTTAGGAAAAGCTACCTTTACAAATATAAAATAAATTGGACCAAGTGCTGCTTTTTAGTTATAAAAATTTTTAAGTGTCCGAGGGAAAGAAATTCTGTTTTCAAAGAGCCTCAAACAACTACTTTTTAAAAACACTCATTCAGATTTGTGTATTTAGTCGATGACCGAGAGATTTCTGTCATAGAAAGCTAACAGGCAAAGAAAATATTCCAATATTTTTCCCTATCAGACAGGACAGTATCACAGACAACGCTGCAGTTATTCCCACCACGGATCTCAAGCCTGCAGCTCTCACGTGAGATGTGCCTCAGAGAGAGAAGTAACTATCACAGGGCCAAAAAAAAGCAGCAGCATCCTGTCCTGCAGGCAAAGTGAATTCTCACGGAACCACCTGTTCTTTGTTCACCATTCATGTGACCTGGGGTTTGGGAATAGTGGTTCCCATTGTAGCAGGCCCTTCCCGTGCCTAGCTGCTGGCCACCGAGACAAATGGGAAGGCAGGAGGGCAGCAAGGAGAGAGGAAAAGGGGGGGTGAGAGAAGACCAACAGAAGAGCTAACACGCCAAACTGCACGAGAGTCTAGAACGGGAGGCTCAAGAATATTGTCATGTTGCCGGAAATCCCCATCAACAACACCCCTGGGGGGAGAAATGTAAAGGCAAAGAAACGGCCTCTGAGTTACAGAACTGCTGCAACTGCTCTCATACACTAGTCTGTCCAAAGACGAAATGCACGTTCCTCTCCTCTTTCTCTTCTTCTTGTGTTTTACAGCTTTTGGCTTCCTATTTCTTGCCTCCCCCCACTCGCAATAGTTTGAAGTAATCTAACCGGGGGGGGGGGGGGGGGGGTGCGTGAAGGTGCAGTCGAGGGCTCATTTTCTAGCCAAGAAAGAACCAAGGGAAAACTGGAAGCCAGTCAGATACGTTAAGTGAGAGCAATTTCCCGGCACTTTCGTAAGCTCGTACAGAACCACACAAGGGCATAGTCTCATGATTCTATAACATATTTGAAGCATCAAAATTAAACTTTCTCTCTAAATTAGTATTTCAATAAGTCATATTTCACCTAACCTCAGTATGTCACAAGCGGGCTTAAATTTCAAACGCAGATGTTCCCAAATATTTAAAATTTCCTCAAAGTTATCAACTATATCTGAGTATTAAATAGTAATAGAAAACAAAGATGAGCCATTTCTCATTCTCTTACTATTTAACAGAGATGCACACTAGGATATATCTTAAAAACCAAAACACCTAGAAATTACTGACCTTTAGAATCTTTTCAATTTATTTCTAGTAAATCACCCTCTTCCAACTTTACATTGTCTTACTCGCAAAATAAAACATAAGCCGAGTCCAGTAGTGGAAAACGCCCTGTATTCTGATAAAGAAAATTATATGTGTTTATAATACTTATCTGTATTGCTAGAGAATTAAATTTATGAAAAATTAAACAAATGTTAAATTTTACATAATCCATATACATACGCATATCGTACCATAAGGTGCCAACATATTTTCACACTACTTAATTTTTCAAAAAAAGGGGATAAAACATAGCATTGATATTTACCATCGTTTTCTAAAAGTATAACAATATGAAAACTCTTTTATTGTGAGATAGTGTCTTAAGAATTCAAAGTGAATTTTAAGAAATCAATTATATCTAATATACCTCTTATTAATCCCTAGAATTCCCTGAATTACGATGATTTTGCCCATAAATAGGTATATAGAAAAGTCTATATTTTTGTAGTCTTGGTTATTGAGAAGGCAATATTTTATGAGAATTTAGCCAACTTTAATTTGTAGTATAATCAGCATTAGTTTGCTAATTTAGTTAAATTTATAGCATAGCTGGTGACAACTCCATTCTATTATAGCAAAACCACCAACTGAAAGCTGCAAAGTGTTTTTATTTTATAAAACACTTTTTCATGTATTGTTTCATGTAATACTGAGATTAATTAGTAAAATACAGAGATTGCATTACTTGCCCAAGTTAAAAAAGCAGCTTGGTAACCTGAACTGAAAAATTCTGATTTGAAATCCAGAGTTCTAAGTCTAACTTGTCTGATAGGTCTTTTTAAATCTATTTTTCTCAGTGCACTGTTATATATAAACTGACTTTATATTGATGTAGGTAAGCAATCTGCTCAGCTCAATATATTTATTGACTATGTAAACAACCTAAGCAATACATTTTTTTGGCAAGTCAATACACTGAGAAAAATCTACATCGAACAATATAGAGAAGAGAAGCAAAATAACACAGATGAAATGCTTTTAGTTAACAAACATTCCTAAAATTCTAAAGTAGACCCTACTGATTCACTACAAGATTTTATTCAAATAATCTCTCTTATTTATTCAAATAATCTCTCTTACAATTCCTTTATTTGTAAACATTAAATTATTTATATAACAAATATAAATAATTATACTCATAATTCAAAATGGTGTAACAGGGAACAATACCACTTACTGAAAAATATAAACTCTCATGATTCAGAAGTGCCATAAAGAAACTAAATGGTAGGGACAGATGTTAAAAGCCATATAAATTATGTGTTTGAATATTAATATTTAAGAGGAAATCTAACTATTTAACAGATACTATATACCCAATTAATTATTCGGGGAAGGATATGTTAATAGTATATTCATAGAATAAATGGTTTTTTAATTTATAACATGACATATACATATCTGGGTGTCCATGTGTGTATATGTTTACATATGAGTACATGCACACACTTTACTGAGGAATTCACAATAGTGAAGAATTCAGTAACAAATCTTCCTGACCAACTTAAATCCTGAGTTAAACTGTCTTGTAGCTTATAAGCAATTAATATGAACAAATCTAAAAGAAATAATATTGAACTAAATTATTGCATCTCCATCCCAGAAATATCATGGATGGTAAAATATATTTATTCTTGAAGTTAAATCACTGTGAAGAAAAAACCAGAAGACTCATTTCTAAATGGCAAGGTAAACACTTGGATAAAGAAATACTATGTGATTTTTACAAAGCAATATTAAATGTTTTACAAATCCATATTTAATATATATTACATTAAAATGCATTAAATTATTTTCACAAACTACAAAGGGTAAAATTGAAGTTATACATTAAAAGATTTTAAAATAAATAAAGTTAAATTTTAGCCATGTAGAGTTTTGGCTTGATGATGAAATACTTATAACATCATAACCTACAGCCTTGTGGAGGTATGGGGCAGGGCTTTGTGAAAGAGGTAAGGGGTAGAAGCAGAGATTTATGGACTTAATTATATAGTGGTAATAGTAGAAGCTGAAAAAGTACTCATCATTTCCCCAGTATCATCAGTCCAAATTTTTCAAAATATCTCACTGTGTAACCATTATAACCTATTTGGTCTAGTACAGATTGGGCTGTCTTCTTTTCTGCTAATCAGGCAATCTTTGGCTTAAAATGATGTCAGATATTTAGATCTCCTTCAAACAGACAGCCAATCTATTGATACTATATTTTATAATTTTCAAGGAGCTCTGGTATTTTTCAGATGTATTCAGAGAAGTAAAACACTATGTAAACTATAAACATAATTTCTAAATTAGAAAATTATAAAACACTTCATGTGTTCACTAAATTATAAAACAAGACTATAACAGAAAGGCAAATTATATTTTTTAGAATTATTGTATGTGTATGTGTGTAAACTAAGTTGGTAATATCATTGAACTTTGGCATGTATCAGTGTAAGTAATTAACGAATGAATATCATCAAAATAAAAAGATAGGAAAAACATAAAAGGTGAGATACCTTTTAATTCAGAATAAAGAAAATTGTAGAAAACAAGAGTATACTGTAGAAAGTGTGCTAATTGCAAGGCATTCTAATTTTGATCTAACCATCTTTTATCCCCAAAATTTTAGGTGGTAACTTTGGCAAATTTATATCAGAAGATTGATAAAGATGTTAGCTACGGTTAACAATTTAGCACATGTCCACAACATACAAAATGACATGCAGATTGGCTACACCTAGAAGTGAAGGCTTTCATGATTATAATAATCTATAGGCTTCATTGAATATGGAAGTGTACTTGTGATGTCAAATATAATTTAATCAAAACATCTAAGAAAAAAACTTCTAAGACATGGTTCCAGCATTTGGAACACCCCAAATCTCTTTCAGGGTCTGCCTGGTTAAAGGCCCAAAGCCCATTCACGGACACATAATTCAGGAGGCCTGCCTGCCAGCAATAAAGGCCGAAATTGGATACTTGGTGAGATTAATTACCTAGATAGGGCTTGATAATGCAAGTCAAATGCGAATGTAATTAAAGTGCACCTTCCATGAAAATTATTCATTGCTGATGGATCAGGTGACAGATAAATCAAAAGGCATTTTACAAAAGCCTACAGGTTAACTTGAAGCAGGTCTTTCCTTTTTACAAAACTCTGTAATTGCAGGCGTGGAATTCACTCTTGCTGTCCTATCATAGACAAAAAGGTAGATTGTAACATAACCTATTAGAAACAGAAGCCAATCGAAAAACCATTAGGATCATGGTTACAAACAAAAGGTCAGCTAGACTGGAACCAGGCGGCTGGCAGCTTTCAGAAGAAAATATTGCTCCATGTTCATACTATAATGGGGATTGCAACCATAAAAGAACAAGTGACGAATTAATAAATTGACTAGTCCCCAGGGAGCAATTCTTGCAGATGAAAGACATGCTGGGGTAATCAGAGTTATAAATTAGATAAATCGAATGACATAAAATATTTTATATCATCATTATTAAATAAAGTCTTCCTGGATAGGCTATTAATTTTGTACTGTCAATACATTTATTTACAGTCTAAGAATAATAAAAAATATACTGTTTTATAACAAGAGCAGGGTCATTTCAGTTACCCAGAGGGATGCTAAGTCTAATTTCCATGTTGGCTTCTCTTAGGTGTGTTTACTACACACTAAGAGCAGATAGATGAAACAAAATGCCCAATTAAATGATAGTGATTGAAAAATATGGGTTTACATGTTACTCATTTGCTCACTTTAACTAATGAACACGTTCTGCTTTTAGTGACCTGTATAAAGAAAATGCTAACACTTTTCTTGTTTGAAAGAACAAACTAATGCTAAACAGCAAAACCATGCCATCTTGTTGAGGGTTTATGGAATTCACAGAAAAGGACAATTACTGTCAGGAAAAAGTAATAACCTTAGCATACAAGTTGAAGTATTTTTGTTCAACAGAAATCTTTAAATAATAACATAAATATTAATGTACTATTACAAACCCTAAAATAATTATGTAACGTTTCCAAAAGTTTACACTTTATGTTTTATTTAAACTAAAACAAACCAAAATATGAAGTCAAATTCCTCTCAATATATCATCCATCTCAGTATAAAATAAAAACCCTTCAAATTAAAAAGCAATCAAAATAATAAAACCTATGGTGCACTATTACCTACAGGCAATTAAAGGGCTCGTCACGAATGCTCTTACCTAATTCTAACACATACTTCTAACATTGTTGCAAATAAAAATAAATTTTACAGAGTTCTTTCTACATGGAGAAAACTCAGAAGTACAGAGATTCTTAGGCAAACACACAATTAGATTTTAGGTATGTAAATTTGATACATGGGGCCCGTTTATGTTTGAAGTGCTAGAGGTAAACGTATGAAAATACATCTGTCAGAGAATCTTTTGTTTATAGTTCTCCATTCCTAAAGGTTACTGATTAAAATTGAAAACAGGTGTGGTAAATACCCAACGCATGTTATCAGCACACATTGCTCTCTATGCTCCCGGCAGGTTCCAGTTAGTAACTTAATCCCAACCAAACTATAAAGTAAACTTTTCATGATTTGTTAGATTAGCTGATGCTTATCCAGAAAAGTGGGTTTTAAAAAAAGAGTCACCAGGACACTATAATTAAGATCCGTTCATCCATTTCATCCCTGGACTGAAGAAAATAATGAAACATCAGAGCAGTGAGATAGCACTCTCAAGGAGGCCCGTTAGTATCTTTTTAAACATAACACCGGTATTTAATGCTACAGGTGCACCAGAAGTGACTCACAAACCATGTTAATCCCAAGGTCTGTTGAAATGGCATTATGGCTTCCTGTTCTTAGTTTATATGATTTTTAAAGGTAATGTGGTAAAAAATAAAAGATAAAGGCTTAGTAGTATTAACATACTATAAATAGCAAGAATAAAGTTTCCAAACTTTTAGGTGGATCTCCTACTTTTTTATAAGGGAGCACATGATATGGGGCATAATTTAAAATGTCTGTGAGAAAGAAAAGAAACTAGGACTAGAAAGAAATATGAAAACTAAAAGCACAACAAAAAATGTATGTATGTAACTATATATCTATATATAGTAACAGACCAAATCTTTATGAGATAACAACCCATTCGATTTTATAGCAATATTTTATATGAAGAATGATAAATATATTAGAGAAGATGTCGTTATAAATGTATAGTTTATCTTCATACAATTAACAGCTTACCTTTTCTGACCTCTATTTCTGAGACTATTGGGTTCTCAACAATGAAATTTATGTGAGGCTAAATGTGGGCTCTTAGTGATGTCAGGGATACGGGGAAATTAGAAGAGATGTCAAAACAAGGAGAAAACAAGGTTATGATAATGTATTAGCAAAGGAAAAAGGCAGTAATTTTTTTTTCAAACAAAACTCAGACTCATGCTCTGTTTTAGAGTCCTTGCCAGTCTGATGAATGTTGTATGAAATCAGCATAAACAGTCATCTATTACAATTCAAGTCGGCCACCATTGAGCACTTAACACCACATAGGAACAAAAGGAGTTTAAGTCTTAAAAGAGTTGAAATAGAAGCAAGTAGCAAGCCTTTTGGCAGTAGTAACCGCCCGATCTGAAAAGCAAGATCTTGATAGTGTTCTCTCCTTTACAAAGTGCTATACTTTGCTTTCCACCATGACAAACATGATTATAACATCTTCTACCCCAAGTTTTCTATCAAAATTGTTTCCCAGAGTTCGAAACTGTCAAATCCAATAGACTTTCTTTTGTGTTCATGGTACTGACCTCCTGTAACATTTGATTCTATGATCGACTGACTCAGGACATGTCGCCTCCCTCCGTTGCTGTCACAGGCCTCCTATCCAACTAGCCTCACCTTTCTTTCTGGTCTTTATCATGTGCTTTTCACATTCTGTCAGCTCCTAACTCTGGGTGTTCTCAAAACTTCTCTCAGACGTTTAAATTATACCTTCATCTTCTCTTCCCAAGGAAAGTCATTCATTAACTCACCATCCAGGGGTTTATGATTCTCAGATGTATAACATTTAGATTCCACCACCATCCTAACACCCATTCACTTAGGAATATATATGCACTCATAAAACATATGAAGCAAAAAAGTACATATAGATACAAATGTCCAGATGCATGCCCATACACATAAGTATATCAGATCACATGCACGATATACACATGATGTAACAGAAGGTAAGGCCGTTATGTTTAAGAGTATTAGCACCACTTGAATAAACTTCAATAATGAAAAGGCTTAACCAGTATCTTTGCATTTATTATCATATGTGACTGCCATTATGAATGCTATGCCCCGACAATGATTTTTCATTTTTCCACATGCTGAAGTTCATTATCAAATATTATTAAAAATCAGGACACTAATTATCTGATGTCAACATGCTATGGACAATTAAGAACTGTGTGCATTAAAGCTATGCTGTTTCTCAGATCTCCTTCTCTAGCCCTGTGTCTTAAACAAAGCAAGGAGCCTTGTATGTACATCCCTGCCACGCACTTTGTCACAGAATATACATCATCCACTCTGCCTTCTCCCTGATTAATTTTGTTGGGTTGCTGCAATTATCCCTCCCTTTGAGAGTGACCTCTTTGTAAATGGGGTGCAGGAAATATGGATAGCTTTTCCTGGGTTTTTACCACTTAATTGACCTTTTTTTCTTGCTTACAATAGTACAAAAGGAGTTTAAGTCATAAAACAGTTGAAATAGAAACAAATAGCAATCCAGCTTTTGCAGTAGGAATAGACAGATCTGAAAAGCAAGATCTTGATAGTGTTCTCTCCTTTACACCATTACTTAGATCAGTTGGTTAAAACTGTTAATGATCCTCTTGGATCAATGTCTTTTCCTTGTAGCTCTAATTTACTGCGTTGGTTGATTAGTACAAATGTTTCTGTGGGTGGCTCTGCATCATTCCACCAGATTGCTTGTCTGAATCGAATGTGCTTCAATTTATCACCAATGAAGGAAGGAATAAAATAATCAACATTTACTCTCTGTTAACACTGGTACTGAAAACAGAACAACAAATAAATGCTTGTCAATTTAAAGATTATCTCCTACCTTTTCCAATGTTATATCCCCCAGTTTATCCAGGGCTTGAAATGGTATGTACGGTTGGGTGTATCAGTGTGTAGGAAATAGGACCTGAGGGGGGGGGGGGGCCTAAATATGTACTTCAAATGTATGCGCCCAAGTTTGTATTATCATCAATTCACATTATGTGTACCTGTTTATATACAAATAATGTATTAAATTACCATCCACTGGCTTTTCATTCTCTGAAATGCAGGTTATTGATTTATGACTATGAAATGAATTTTTTCTAAAACTATGTCTGTTTCAAAAAATAAGAGAAAAAAATCAATGCTATTCCTTTAATAACACTTTGGGGAAATGGTTAGAATAGTTTACTCTATAAGAACTAAGCAAACAACTCACAGGTAAAAACCGTTTTGAACTATGAAACACCACCAAGTAAATTAGGTAACTAGTTTCCTTCAACTTAAGGAAAAATCACCACTTGATTCAATTCCTGTTAAAAATATTTCACAAATATTAGTTGGTATTCTTAATGTAGTAACGCTATACCATATTACATATGTTTTGCTGTTAAATTACTTAATTGTTTAATACCTCTAGAAAAAGAGACTGAATTCAATATATATTAACCCATGGTTGTATACTGAAAAAAATTTGCATATTTTACTTAAGTCCATGCTATTAATTTGTTTTGTATATATTTCCCCTAAAAGTAAAGAGTAGGTGGTCTGGTTAGTCATATTTCAGGTACAGATTTTCTGTATCTTAATTTAACAAACTTCTTGAGTTTAAAAGTAAAGTGGCTATTTCTTTATAGATACTATTTCTATATTATCTATATGCATTTTTAATTTGCTGTAATCTCTACTTGATAAACTGACAGTAGCAAAATGAAGGATCTCCTGTAAGGACACCATACATAATAAGAATTACTTTACATAATTCTGTCATGTATTCCAGGATAATGATCCCAATGGGAAGTCATACATTTTTGAAGAGCCTATTTAGAGGAAGCTTAAATTTAACAAGTTACAAATTTAAATCTCCAAAATATCGAACTGTAAAAACTTTTTCACTAGAAAATCCTGAAACAGCATTCACTTCTTAATCATGTAGAGATCTCTCGTTTAACATTGCCAAGAATGTGATGAACTTGATCAAGCTTGAAAACTCAGGGACAAATCTCATAACTTATTTTGTATCAAATGTTCTACTACCATCAATATAGTGTATCACATAATTTACTAGATAATGAATTGTCTCTGTTAAATAAAACTGTCTTGGATACCAAAAGAAATATATTATTATTGGTCTTTCTGCCACTTAACTAATGCATTGCCCTGGATAAGTTTAGCACTTTTCTAAGGGGGGGAGGGGGGGTTATAGAAATGTTACACACTCCTTGCCCCATCCACAAAAGTGTGCACACTTTAGCTATCCTCATGAATATGGAAAATAAATACCTTCCTTCAAAATAATCATATAGAACTAAATGATCTCAAGGGTGGGTATTTGTATTATCCTTCTCAGGTTGCCATAACACAATACCATACATTGGGTGTCTTAAAAAACAGAAATTTATTTCCTCACAGTTCTGGAGGCTGGAATTCCCAGCTCAAGGTCCAGCAGGGTTCAGAGTCTGAGGAAGGCTGTTTCTGGCTTGTATGTGGCCACATTCTGACCGTGTACCCACATGGCCCTTCCTGGGCACAAGAACGCAGAGAGGGAGTGAGAGCTCTCTAGGGTCTCTTCTTATATGGACACTAAACCTACAGGATCAGGGCCACAACCCTGTGATCTCATGTAACCTTAATCATCTCCTTATCGTCTCTGTGTTCAAATACAGTCATGCTGGGGCTTAGGGCTTTAGCTTAGGAATTTGTGGTCGGGGGACACAATTCAGTTTACAGCAGCATTAAATCTAAGCTAATGAACAAATTAGCTCTTTCTTCCCAGATCTTAAATATCATTATCCACAAAACAGCAATGCTGAGATTAAAAAAATTAAGAAAAAGATTAAGATGTCTTAAATTGAAAATGAGAGGCTACTTAAAATACCTTATATTAGGTTTCTTTCAAATGTCTAGAGTCCTTCCATTAAACAGTATGCTCAACATCTCACCCTAAGCCCAACATAGAAGTAGTTCATTACACATATTTATAAAAGCAGAAAGGGGTGATTTGACAACTCACAAAGGTATGGGCACTGAAGAACATGGAGGTGAGATAAAGATGAATGTGTGAGGATGAGAACACAGGTTGTTTAGGGGCATTTCTTTACATATATTTTAATTATGAAAATCACAGAACAGGTATATGCTATAGTCTGAAGCAGTCAAAAATTACTAAATAAAAAATATTAAAATAACATATGAAAAGCTGATATCATGTGTTTAAAATAGTAGTCCTAAACACTAATGAAAAAAATCTCAAATCTTGGTTTCCGTTCATGCTTCTACTACATTCAATGTCATATAAAAAGACAAAAATTAATTCTATTTTCAGAAGATTTTCAAAATATGAAGAATTCTAAGTTTTCAAAAGTAAAGGTTGTTTATGTCTTAATATTTTATAACAGGATTACTTTAAGCTTTTGTCCTAAATTAGATACCAAGTTATGGCTGAAAACTCATTTTAAGATTTTAAAAATGTCTATAGTTTCGAGGCCAAATCGCAAAAATTTTATATTTGAAATCATTATCCTATGTATTTACTGCATAATTTAAATAAAATTATATTGAATTTGAATTAAATGAACCTTCAAATGTTAATCTTAATAATCTTATAAAGTCTCTTTTCATATTACAATAAAGAATTTATGAATTTGTTCAACAGATTTACTAAGCATGTATCCTGAGTCCAATATGTTACAGGGCCTAGAGAATAAGACTGACCAAGATGCCACTGTTTTCTTACAAACTGAGAAGACAAACACCTCCCAGATAATATGTGAAGAATGTTATAAGAAAATGCTTGAGCCCTTGAGCCTGCACCGTGCACCAAAAAGGCTGCACGTTCGATTCCTGGTCAGGGCACATACCTCAGTTTCAAGTTTGATCTCCGGTCCGGGCGAGAATGGGAGAAAGCCAATTGATATCTCTCTCTGTCTCTCTCTCTCTCCCTTCTTCTCGTTCTAAAAATCAGTAAAAACATATCCTCAGGTGAGGATTAAAAAAAAAAGCATGAAATACTGTAAGTCAGTATCACACAAAGACGTAATTTTCTCCTAAATTTCCATAATAAGTTTGGGATGTAAAGATACTGTCTGGGCATATGGGTCCTTACATGTAAAGTGACAAGCTCATAATAAGCACTCAATAAGTTGTAGTTGTCAGTATTAATTCCGACATGGTTGTATTTCCCATAATAAAAATTTTATTCAAAGAGTATCCAAAAATCTACCTTTATATATGTTTTAATTACCGACGAACACTAAAGAAAAACTGTAAATGTATCCACACATAAAATTTTTAACCAATAGTGTAACAAAATACTTCAATATTAAAGAATTAAAATTCACTCAAATAATCTAAAATTCCTATTTGCTAAGCAAAACATATACATTTTTAAAATATCATGCACTATGGCATGAATTACTAGCATGACTGAATTTGCTCCGCCTTTCAGATACATCAGGTTTATAAAATAGGAACAAACAGAAATGTATATTTTGAATGGTTTACTGTTGTAAAGGAATCCCATTCAGTTGATCTTTCTGTTGCAGACTGCATAAGTGTGAGTATGTATGTATGTTTGAACATTAAAACTATTTGTATAAAATATTTTTGGTGGTGGTGGTGGCTTTTCTTGCATTTATATCTTGTTTCACCTTATGAAGGCTGCTGCATTAATATTATTCAATATAATCAGTAAATGCTCTCAAGCAAGAAAATATTTTTTTCTTAATATCAAGTTCCCTTAAAATATAAAGCGAGCTTATGTATAATCCTAAGGAATACAAAAATATATAAACTTAAATGGAATTTATTTTACTTATAACTTGGACTACTATTTTAAATCATTGAAAAAAATTATCTGAGTTAATTTATGAGAAAAATAGTCACAGTTGAGCCACATTAATAAATATGTGTAAAGATATTCTGACAAATATAGGAAATGACTTCTGGTACTCTCTTTTTTAAAAAGTAATTTTGACTATGTATGTTATATCATATAACTCCATACTTATATTTCATTTGACACTTAATATAAATATTTCAGAAAGCTAAGTAAAGGGAATTCTGAAGCAAATCTTAATTTTGACAGTGAAATAAGATCTGGGCACTTGAAAACATAAGGGAAATTAGTCAAATTGAGATATGCAGGGTTATTTTTATAGTTTCTTGAAGGACAATAAAATCATAGCCAAAAGGCAAATACTATAGTTACCAATACTCTCTCCCAGAGATTACTTTTGTTATTAATATCCTCAGGAAATAACACTTCTTATTAGTAAGTCCCCTTTTCATTGAACAGTAATTTATCACCAGGCCATCGAATCAATCTGCAAATTCCCAGATACAGGATTATAGAGCTAAATTATTTACGATAGCAGCCCATGATAAGATTATATGGCACAATAATTCTGAGGTCAACAGTGTACTTGATTGCAATAATCAAGGTCACCACTATACGTTTACTATGTGACCACTGTAAGTCATACACTGTAAAATCCAACAGTTTACTTGTAAATGTTATTAATACTTATCTTACCAACTTTACCAATTTACCTGAAAAAACAATTTCTTTTTAATCCTCACGCGAGGATATTTTTTCCATTGCTTTTCAGAGACAGTGGAAGGGGGAGAGAGAGAAATATTGATGTGAGAGAGACACATCGATTGGTTGCCTCCTGCATGCACCCAGACCAGGGCTGGGGATCGGGTCTGTAACTGAGGCATATGTCCTTGGCTGAAATCGAACCAGGGACCCTTCAGTCTGCAGGCTGACCCTCTAACAGGCTAGGACTACCTGAAATTTTAATTAGATAATATGTGTATGTGTTATATGCACAAAAGTGGTGATGAGGGAAATATATATATATTTTTTGAGAGAGACTCTGTAGGATATCTTGGTAGAGAAATTAAGATGTTTCCCTGCACAACAATGGCAGATTTGCTAATACTTTCTCATATTTTCAGAAAATGTCTTCTACATAAATACATAGATATAGATATATACTTATCTATCAATCTCTATGTAAGAAATGACTTTGTGTAATACATCAAATATTCTGTGGAAAATATACAAAGTTTAAAACTTAAGCTGGGTCAGTTATGTCATTGGCTCTTCAAAAACAAGGTTCTCCCCTTGTGTACCAAAAAGGTCTGTTTTCCTAAAAATAAAGTTTTCTATTATTCTTTCCCACAAATCTTTATTCACTAGTTTACACCAGGATTCTCTAAACACACTCTGAACTTTGCCCTCTCAATTCTTTTGCATGATTGAACTATCTGTAAGAATGTCGTGATGGACTGCCCACACTCCCCCTGGTGAAGGACTGAAGAACTTATTAGCCCAGCTGCTAGCTGCCAGAAAGTAGAGCTCAGTTTCCTGAGCTCTTTTTAGAATTCCTTTGTCTGAAAAAATGACACTTTGCCCCTAACTAGGGCAGCCTGCAGCCAATGTCTAGACATCACAGAGGTATAAAAGCCTGCCATTATCTCTTCAATTCTGGACAATCTTAAGGTCCCTTATAGGTAGAGAGCTCCCCGTGATGTAGGCTGAGGATTACAATGAGACTGCATCATATATCATCTTCTCTGCTCAGTAATACTCCCTGCCCCTCTCTTCCGATGGTACTGATTACAAGTGTACACCCTAATCCAGCTCCTGCACACTAGACTTCATCTAAGTTTCTCCTTCCTGGGGAGCCCAATTTGGGAAATTAGATCCCCTTTCAAGAAGTTACAGTTTTCACCCTTATTTGCTTCCCAATGCTTTCTATAGTTATCAATCCCACTAAACATTACATTATTTGTACACATAGTACTCAATTATCAATAATTGGCAATCAACAATGCATAATGTATATTTTGTATTGTATTATTACTATGTCCATTTAATTATGGACATAAGACAGGATCCTAGAGGTCTTCTGTCTCAAATGTCTTACTTATGAAGACTACATGAGTCCAAAGAAGCTAAGTGACTCAACTATGACATCTTTTTGAGTACATTTTAAATTTTAAAAGTTCCTGTAACACAAGAATAAACTCCAAATGGATTAAAGACTTAAGTGTTAGAGTTGAAACAGTAAAATCTCAGACATTTCTCATAGTAATATTTTTTCTGATATATCTCCTTGGGCAAGGGAAACAAAAAGAAAAAATAAACAAATGGTTTTGCACAGCAAAGGAAACCATCAACAAAAAGGTTTTGCACAGCAAAGGAAACCATCAACAAAATGAAAAGACAATCCGGCCGGGCGTGGCTCAGTGATTAAGCATCAACCTAGGATTTAGGAGATCGTGGTTCGATTCCCGGTCAGGGCACATGCCCGGGTTGCAGGCTTGATCCCCAGTCAGAGGCCTGCAGGAGGCAGCCGATCAATGACTCTCTTATCATTGATGTTTCTATCTCTCTCTCTCCCTTTCCCTTCCTCTCTGAAATCATAAAGATATATTTAAAAAAAAAGAAAAAACACACTGAATGAGAGAACATATTCGCTGATACATCTGATAAGGGGTTAATATCCAAATTTATAAAGAACTTATACAACTCAACAACAATAAAACAAACAATCAAATTAAAAAAAGGTAAAGGACCTTAATAGACATACAGATGGTGAACAGACATATGGAAAGATGCTCAATATCACTAATCATCACAGAAATGCAATGAGATACCACCTCACACCTGTCAGAATGGCCATCATCAGCAAATTAACAAACAAGTGCTGGCAAGAGTGTGGAGAAAAGGGAACCCACTTGCACTGTTGGCAGGAATGCAGGCGGATGCAGACACTGTGGAAAACAGTATGGAGTTTCCTCAAAAAATTAAAAATGGAACTGCCTTATGACTCAGTGATTCCAATTCTGAGAATATATCTGAAGAAACCCAAAACACTGATTTGAAAGAATGTACGCACTCCTATGTTCATTGCAGCGTTATTTAAAATAGCCAAGATTTGGAAACAGCCCACGTGCCCATCAGTAGATGTGTGGATAAAAAAGCTGTGCTACATTTACACAATGGAATACTTCTTGGCCATAAAAAAGAAGGAAATCTTACCCTTTGTGACAGCAGGGATGGACCTGGAGAATATTACACTAAATGAAATAAGCCAATCAGAGAAAGACAAGTACCATATGATTTCACTTACATGTAGAAGCTAGTGGACAAAATAAACTAACAAACAGAATAGAAACAGACTTACAAATACAGAGAATAGACTGACAGCTGTCAGAGGGGAGGAAGGCTGTGGGGGGGAGAGCAAAAGGGGGCTGTGGAGGGAGGAGAAGAGGGTAAGGGGGGACAAATGGTGGTGGAAAGAGACTTAACTTTGGGTGGTGAACACATAACACAATATACAGATAATACATTATAGGATTGTACATTTGAAATCTATATAATTTTATTAATCACTGTCACTCCAATAAATTCAATAACATTTTTCTTAATATTTAAATAAAAAAGAATTGTGTTTGATTGTAAGACACAGACAAACATAATGTAATCACTGACCCAAAGAATCACTGCTACGCCCCTAAGTCTCTTTGGAGTTAAGACCACATTTTATAATTTTGTGTTGTTTTTCTAACAAAGTTAAAATTGTCTGACTGTTTAAATGATCCCACAGTGAATAAAGGTATTACAGAAAGAAGCCATAATTTTAGGGTGGCCTGTTTTTATTAACTTTCATACTTCTGCAGACCATTTTTAGGTTAATCCAACTGGTCTATGGATGGAATACAGTGCCAATTATAAAGTTTTAAAGGGAGAGGTCCTCAAATATAACATTTCTTCTCCTCCTGGCAAATACATATCTATTCTGAACCTCAAGACTGACTGGCATCTTTTCTGTGAGGACTTTCCTTTTTTCCTCAAACAAACAGTCCTTCAGGGTTTCTGAAATTTTTTCCTAATACTGCTCTACAGCAGGCAACACTTTTTATTCAAGTGCCCTATGTGGTTTTTTTAAAATATTTTTTTATTGAATTTTAGAGAGGAACATCTACGAGAGAGAAACATCATCAATTGGCTGCCTCCTGCACACTCCCTACTGAGGATCGCGCCTGAAACTGGGCATGGGCCTTCACCGGGCACGAGCCTTGACCAGAATAGAACTGTGATCTCTTGGTTCCTGGGTTGATGCTCAACCACTGAGCCATGCCGGCCAGGCATCAAGTGCCCTATCTTGAGTTGTGAAATGAATATATATCCTACTACATACAGTATGGGCTCCTCATAAGGATAGGACCATTCTTTACCTTCCTATCCTAGCATTCTCCACAGTACTTGACACACACTCATCAGTACTCTTAGATGAAGCAGTACTTGAAAAGCAGCATTTAAATAGTCAGCTCTTATGAACACAAATGTAATGATTACGACCATATTTGTTCAAGAGAGCCTTCCAATGTAAAGAAGAATGAGGGTCATGCCATAAATCAAATGGATGAGCTTTTCCCTTCACTTATATGTCCTTCAAATCTCTCCCAAGTATGTAAGTTTGATCCCTGTGACTTCTTTGTTACTAGGTCAATATCATTCCCAAAAAAACAACAATAAAAAGAATATATATCAGCCAGCTTATGTAAGTCATATGTTCATGATAAGCAACTAAAAAAATTACCTAAATATGAATATCACATAGTATGCTTCTGGCTACCGTTCTCATCTTAAAGCTAATTATTGGTCTAAATAAGAACATCAGTCTTACAATAACTTGTGGCTTAAGAATTACATTTTATACAGGCCAAACAAAATTAACTCCTCCCTCCTCCAATGTTGTAGCACATCGTTGACAATTCTGGGCCTCCATTATTTCCCCCCACCCTGCAATAGATAAAGGTTTTAGAATGTTTTGCCTTGACATATGCTCACAAAGGGTTTCATAAAAAGAGGGCTAATCAGCATTCACCTTGCTACTCGCTGAAATAACAGTTATGTAATAATGGTTTTTAAGTTTTCTCTAATATTGTCTCATTTAACAAAATAATACAGGAAGCTCGATATTATTTTATCCCCATTTTACGCACAAAGAACTTTAGCGATTCATCCATGAGCACACACCTCCTAAGTGGCAGAACTGGGGCTGGAGCACAGTTCCTGTAACACCAATAAGGACAGAGGGTCCTCAGTGTATTTCCATTTCCACAAACATTGCTATGGAGGGTCTGAGCTCCAGACGCCAAACATCATAGAAAAGGAACTACAAAGAGCACAGGCTGCCTTTCAAACACAGGCTGATTCTGCGCCATTCTTCCTTTGTATTCCTGCCCCCTCCCCATTCAGATTCTTTGTTTTATACTAGGCACAGTGGATGGTTGACGAGAGGGATAACAAACCAGAGGGGGAGGTTTAAATTCATTCCCGAAGTGACTGCGGCATAAACTAGGTGGGAGGTGCTGCTGTTTGGTTAAATGGAGAATGAGAATTTCAAGGATCACAAAGTTTCAAATCACTCCCCTTTAAAAAAAAAAAAGCAAAACTATTGGTGATGCATGTAGGGGGAGAAGTGGTATACAAATTGAGTAGAAGAGTCACTTACATATTCTAAATCTGTTCTGTTAAAAAAATAAATTAAAACTTTTAAAATTACCACAGCTTGCTGCCATATTTAAACACTTTTTTTTTTTTTTTTAAGTAGAAAAAGCTAACAGAAAAAGCTAACAGTGTAACAATGAAAATTCATGGGTTTTTAGTATTTGAGATGGAGTAGAGACGAGGCAATTGTGCATTAATATTTCAGTATAAAAGTGCAAACCTAGTTTGCTTTTTAACTTTATTATATCTATTCTTCATAAAAAGTCTAATGGCTTTATTGGAATAAAATCTACATACCATAAAATTCACTAATTTTTAAGTACACAATTCAATATTTTTTTAGTATATTTACAGAATCGTGCGAACAGCACAATCTAATTTTTGCACATTTAAATTACCTCCTTCCCACAAGACAAACAAGTCTAGTTTACTCTTAAGAGAAGAGAATCAACGCCCAAAGCCACTTTACCCAACTACTGTGATATATTTGATTTGGAAATTTATGGAAAATCTATGATCCATTTAGCTGGTGTTAGTGTAAACTTGAAAAATTAAACACTGACGTTTAAAGAGCAAGAAAACTAATTCCAAAGACAACCTATTTGGTGAAATCTATTTGGGGTATCAATTCAGCATCTGTATGTTGTATTCAAAAATAAATTAAAATGTCCCTTTATATCCTTGATATCAGCAGGAGTAAGCAGTTATTCTAGTTCAGTAGACCTCAGAGTCCTATTAATGGTTCTAAAGATAGTGCTAGTATCACAATCATGAACCTAAAGTGTCTCAGATACACTCGCTGCAGAGTTATGATGACAAATTTAAATGTACAGCAACATAAGTAAAAACGTAACGACAACAACATTTTAAAGACTAGTAAATCGTGTAGGGCAAGTAAAATGCATCAATCCAAATATCAGTTAAATTAGTTATTTCTTTTGCCCAATGTTTGAAGATTTAAAAGTCTCTATGTTGTTATACCTCCAGACTTCTGCTGCTTTTACATGGGAGATCTAATTTGCAATAGCCTTTTAAATATCGAAAAGAAATCTTTAGAATAAGACCCTACTAATCTGTTCAAAATGGTAAGCAGGAGACCATATGCATAGTTTTCATTCTGCAGATATAATTTAAATAAGTAACTCTGTTAAAATTGGCATAGAAATGAAGAATAGATTAGTCTATGTCCAGGAATTTGGGATAATACTGGTTTTTGACAGCCAGCCAAAGATCAAGAAGACCTTGTTATAAGCTTATTATGATGCTCACACAACTCAGGGCTCCAGTGTAAGTCCAATTTTATTAATGACGATGACATAGCACTTGGCTGCATCTCCTGCATAGCATCTTCCTTCGGCAGCAAGCATTTTCAAAAGGTTGAGAAAGCCCTCAATTTCTGAAATTTTCCTCAGTAGTTAATATTTTTCTGAAGGTTTAGAAAGTCTCCAATTTATAAAACTTCCTTCCCAATTTGTACTTTCCAAAACATAGGTAGCAAAGCAAAAAATGACTGAACAGGGCATCTCAAATGCCAGTAAGAAAATAAGTGAAAACTGCTTTTTGGCTAAACTAGAAGTTCATAATCATGGTTATTATATATTCTAATTCATTTCTTTTGAAATCGTCATGAGATCTCCCAAGTACTTATTTCAATGTTACAAACAATACCATCACAAATCTCCTGGTGAACTTAAAATTCCCTCGTGCAAAATTTAAAGCAGACTTGCCATATATTTCAAATATCACATTCTAACTGGTTAAAAATTGGTTAACACTATGGGAGGCAGTGCAGCCAACTCTTTCACTGTTCCTAATGTTCATGTAGATTTTGATCATGAGCACATATCACACAAAAAGGTAAAAATGCCAGTGATACCCTGCATTTCGTTTTACCCAATGTACCCACTCTCCTCTGGATTTTTCAACAGAGTTTCTAGTCTTAGAGCAGTCTTAACTGGTTTACAATTTATCCCTTTTACTTCTCCTGCCAGATCTCTGGAGGAGATGTTAATGAGTCTAGTAATGGTTTAACAGGCAACTGGAGAAATAACAAAGAAAAGTTAAAGGTGTGAATAATCAACAGGCTGGAATAATCGAGTCCTGTGTAGCCAAGTTAACTAAATACCCAAGCGAGACACCTCGCTAATGTAGGGACATTATTCCCTCAGGGGAGGCAAAGGAAAAAGCCTACCTGCTTGACCAGTGGTGATGCTGACGGCTGCAAAGAGCCTCTGGGATCGGCTTAAGTCAGAAACTCCATTGACAGCTTCAACTTCAAAAGTGTAGTTGGCGTGGGCCAGCAGGTCCATGACGGTGACATAGTTGTCCTCTAAGCCGGTCTGCTGGGGCATGTATCCAATGTTACTCCCACAGGGGACACACTCGCCCTGCTCCCAGCTGCACCGCTTGCACAGCACCCTGTAGGTCACGTCGTTTCTTCCCCCGTTGTCCGCAGGGGGGCTCCACTCCAAACTGACTGTGGTTTGGTTGATGTTGAAAATGAGGTTCTGTGGTGCAGAAGGGGGCCCTTCAGGAACCAAAGATAAACAAACAAATAAACAAAAATAGAAAAAGGCAAACAAAATGCACCAAAGGACCATGTGGGTCATTAAGCCAGCGGCTCAATTACCATAGAGAAAACGAGTTGAAATGCTTTCTTTCACATAAACGTTTCATTACCTTTCCTAGAGAAGCCATATAAAAGCCTCCTTGAATTCACTTGGCAAGAGGCTTTATTTATTTTCCATTTAATATGTCAAAATGAAAACAGGATAACAACTGTCTTTGTACTTTTGCCACAGTCTTTAGCTATTTTACTTCCAAGCAATTAAAAAACAACAGTTAATACGCCTAAAAAAAAAACAGTTGTGAGGTTGTTTAAAAACAGTTTTCCTTTTAACCGTATAACAGAGAATACATCTATTCATTTTTAATGTGCTCAAGAATGATTTATAGGACTGTCTGGAATTTGGTTTGGATTTGGGACTTTCAAACACTCATTAATTGAAGCACCAAGATGTGAGATTTGCTCTATTTAGTGATGGAATTTTAATTTAGAAACCATTACTTTTTACTCACATTTCATACACATGTAAGACTCAAATAAATAACTTTTACATTTTATGATTCCTATTAAATAGATGTGAAAAATATTATTAAAATGCATCTTTATTTTGCAGACATAAAAATTAAACTGAAGTTGAAGTAAGATGTATTTTGCATTACTGTTTAGCTTTAGAGGTTCATGAAAAATTTTTAAATATTTAATAATAATTAAGAATATTCACAAATTCTTTGCCTAACTCAGTGATGTCACAATAGTACAAATGTAGGAAGGGACTCTTGTGAACTTACTTGTGCACGCAACATATGGTGGGTCAGATGGAGCCCTATAATATCCGTCCTCACATTCACACCTTGAAGAGCCTTCTTTATCAGAAAAACTGTGAGTCGGACATCGAGAGCACTGAAGATCTTGAGAGGAAGATTTGTAGAATCCCCGGCCACAGGCTGGGTATGCAAAAGAAAGTGAAAATAGAAACATAAGAGCAAGTAGACCTTTTTAAAATTTCATTACTATTTAGCAAAGAATAAAATATGAAATATGATTTGTGAACAAGCTGTTTATGATAAAATTTTGTTTAGTGTATATCAATAACCCAATTTTATAATACTCCATTTTAAGACAAAAATAATAAAAACCCAATTTTGTACCTATAGTTCACATCAGTTTAAAGTCCAGAGCCCAAAACTGAACACAAGCATAATTTGTTTAGACAAAATCTTAGGATATTTAATCAAAGGTAACGTTGATTTCAATATCATTAACTTTTGTTTGCTAAACTGCATTAACACACTCAAAAGTTATGTTTTCTTCACCAAATATGGCTGTAAAAGAATGTTTTTTGTTGATTTGATTTATAATGAAAAATTTAAGAAATAATTTTAATCACTTACTAGAAATAATGCTGTAAAATGTTTCATTTGAAAATGATATAAATATATTACCTTCAAATTTTCAGGAAACTTCAAAATATAATTTCAACCAATTTAACTTTTAAGGCAGGTGGGTTTCCACTAAGTGAACTTCCTTGTTACTAAAAATAATGAAATCCCATAAATAGGAGAAACCTATTCACCAGAATTAAGGAGAAAGCCATCAACTGTAAAGAGACCAGGACCGTTTCTCCCCAGCCAAGAGAGGCTTAGGGTAGAGTCACATTAATACAGCAAATGCTCTCAGCAACGGACAGACAGGCACAGAAAGCATCTCTATCACCTTCTAGTGAGGTTGTTTTTATTCACTTACATCCTATTTGTTATTAAATCAAGAAACCTTGAACCATTTACTGTCACTGGATGTTTTATATATTCATTTTCAATTAAAATTTAGCAAATTAAATTTTTATTATCTCAACAATGTTTTATTAATAGATGGTATGATACATTAAATATATATAATAAATTCAATTTGTCCTTCATATTTTTTAAATGAATATTTAAGTTTTAGTGACCTTCAAATTTAACAGAAATTAATAAATCATATCTTTATAGATTTATAACATTTAACGTAAGTTCAAATATAACTAAATTGTTATATTCAAGTTGACTTAATGTTCTTAACTTGGGCATTATTCAGTAACTTAATCACATTTTCACTCTTTGGTAGGAAAAGCTATCGTATCTTATCAAGGAGGTATATTCTCCAGTAGAAAATATTTTCTACTTTTGCTCACATGCTGATACATTTGAGAGCTCAAAATCACCTTCTGAGTTTTAAGAAAATAAAGCCGCTTTACATTAACAAGATAGGTATTTTAGATAACTTAGAAACTTAAAGATATGTTACACTGTGATAGGTAAGTGTTAGATATGGAAACAGAACTATAGCCATCTCTTTGTAAATATACCATCCACTACTGAGCTCAGAAGCCAGTCTGCCTTTAGTTGGCTTCCTCTCTTCATACAAGAGGAAAAACTCATAACATATTGAGCAAAGCAGCTTAATGCATCTTTACATGTTCTCAGTAGCAATTACTACAAATCTAAGACACAGAGAGAAAACAATGAGATTGATTACAAAATAATATAATAAAAATATAACACTTAAAAATGTCTCCAAAGATATGATCTTGCCACAGAAAAGAATGGTGAACTGCTCGGTTAAAGAATTCAGGATGGAAACTCCTTTCTTTAAATATTCATTGTATCCTGCTCTAAGTATTATCTGTAATTCAAAGTCCAGATACAACATCTATAAAATAGAGAAGGCAATGCTTTATTCACAACCTGCAACTTGATAACATTAAGACCCAGAGAATTAAAAACAGAAAAAGAGAGACAGTAACAGGAGGCTCGAGGGGAGAGACAGAGAAGAGTTATATGCTCAGAGCCTCTGATGACATCATTTACTTAGTTTTTACAGGGAGAGGAGGTTAGGAAGAGGGACACAGGGGGTACACAGGATTCAACATCTACTAGGTGAGTCTTCCAGGTTACTAGGCAGCAAACTACCTAGTGGAATCCCTCCAAATTTTCTATCTTCCATTGTCAATAAAAGCCTCTAACTAAAGGCTTATTCCCATTTTTCTCACAAACAAGGAGGTACATTTTTTTGCTCAACATACATGATTTGTAGAATATGTATGGTACCTAATGTAGAGAAATTTAAAATCCTTATCATCAACTTTTATATTACATTAAATTCTGTTACCACTTTAACAGATGGGAAAGCAGATTTGAAGCAAAAGTAACCTGAGTTCTTCAAATAGTTCTGTTTGTCTGGGTTAAAACTGGATTTAGAACACAGGACTACTGATCCTCAGCCATATGCTATTCCACCCGCGTCGACTACTGAATGAGCCCAAGTCTGGCATTTATTCAATGGTTCTCAAGGGCTTTGGCAACCCTAAAAATTAATTTCCAAGGTGCCCCTATTGTCTTTAATTATACTCCTTTACTAATTTAAAGCTATTATTTTAACTTAGAAAACTATGAAATAATATCCTAGCATACCTTACAGAAGAGATATTAAATGGGTATTCTCAATTTCACTATGAATTTTGGCACTGACGATTCCTGCAAAATTATGGAGTACAGGCATGGCTCTTATTAAACAGATAATGATAGAAGCAATATTGGAAAAATGTGGTCCTAAAAGTCTTAACATTTTTTCTTGGAAGTAATATTTTGTTTCAGTTCGGTTAATATTGAAAATAATGAGTTGTAACAAGACAGTTTTGACTTAACCTCTAGGGAAACTATTAATTTAGAGTTATTAAAAAGAAGTACAGCAGCCCCCTTCATCCGTGGTTTCGCTTTCTGCATTTCAGTTACCCAGGGTCAACTGGCACGGCTCCGCGATCCAGGATCGCCCGAGCAGATGATCCTCCTCTGATGTGCTGTCAAGATCAACAGGAGCCTAAACAATGTCACATTGCCTGCTTCGTTCACCTCACTTCATCTCATCACTGTGTCATCTCACACCATCACGAGAAGAAGGCTGAGTAATAGCACAAACAGGATTTGGAGAGAGAGAACCCACATTCACATAGCTTTTATTTTAGTACACTGTTATAATTGTTCTATTTTATTATTAGTTGTTATTGCTAATCTACTGTGCCTAATTTAGAAATTAAGCTTTATTATAGGTAGGGATGTATAGGAAAAAAATGTAGTCTATATAGTGTTGGGTAATATCCATGGTTTCTGGCATCCACTGGAGGTCTTGGAACATATCCCCCACAGACAAGGGAGACTATTGTACAAAATCTCTGGAGCTATGGTATTAAGTCAAGAACATGCAACAACATAAGATGCGTCTCTTGCAATAACAGTGAGCAATTGGGTGGTTAAAAAGTTTGGGAAGAAAGTAACAGATGCTCTTAAAATTAAAATTTTAGCCTGGCCAGCATGGCTCAGCGATTGAGCATCAACCTATGATCCAGGAGATCACAGTTCAATTCCCGGTCAGGGCACCTGCCTGCAAGGGGCGTGCAGGAGGCAGGGGATCAATGACTCATCAATGATGTTTCAATCTCTCTCCCTCCCCTTTCCTCTCTCTGAAATGAATAAAGACATATTTTAAAAAATTAGATGAAATAGCTACATGAAATAGCTTCAGTAAAATACTCAGTGACAGAAACTGGTGTGAAGTGACATATCTGAGAGTCAACCACATAGGAAGAATTAGATGAGTTCTCCAAGCTGCTCCCAAAAAGGCTACCTGGAAATCAACACAATTTCTCCTCTATAAATGCAGCTGGTTTTCTAAAAAGCACTAGCAAAAAGGTTTTAGGGGTAAAGGACTTCTGTAGCCTCAATCAAAGACAAATTCCCTTCATATATAACTACAAAGTATACAGGAATAACTTTCTAGAAATCGTGAAATCACAGTTTTAAAACTTTTCTTCCTTTGCTTTATTTCTCAATTTGTTCAACAGCATTTGAACTCAAAGCAGACTTTAATTAATATAGTACGTGTCTATGGTAAAGTTAATTACAATAAAAAACATACCATTTTAATTTCCTGCCTTTTGATGCTTTTTGCTTTTTTAACTGAACACTGTATTTTTTCCCGTTTATAATTTTTCTTTTTCATTGAATTTATTGGGGTGACATTGGTTAATAAAATTATATAGGTTTCAGGTGTACAGTTCTATAATACATCATCTGTATATTGCATTGTGTGCTCAACATGCCTTTAGATAATATTTCATTGTATTGATGAAAATTGGAAATATGTATAAAATCTGTTTTCAATATTTGATTACTTTTGTAAAAAAAAATCTTTTACCTATTATTTTAGTAATAGTATTTTTTCAGTGTTACCACAAGGGCCTGGGATTAATTCCTTTGACTTTTTTTTCAGCCCTTAGGGCCTTAATGAATAAAATAACATAAATTCATTATTCTAGAGCCAAGAACCATAATCTTGTCAGATTTTATATACTAAGCAAGTTTTCATCTGATCTGTTCTTTAAATGAAAAAATACCAAAGAAAAAGGAAATCAAGGAAGACCATGAAATTTCTGTTTAATAGACAGCAACATTATTATCTACTTCAATATATCTACTAAATTATATTACAATATACTGTATTACAAGACCTGTTATAGTATCTACTGCAAAGAAATAAATGTAATTTAATATATTTAATTTCAACAGTTTTACATAAGAATATTGTCCTAATTGGTTCAAATAATATTTGGAATTTAAATTCATTAAAAAGAACACAAAAGGCAATAGGGTTTCCCATTTGTAAATCAATTACTTAAGAGCTATAGTACTGCGACAAAATATCTCTGAACACAGAGGTATTTAAATATATAAGTGAATTGATACAGAATCCTAGAGCTCTGATTCTCAATTAAATTATTCTTACAATCCCACATTCCACAGCTGTCTTCAATGGGCGGCAAGTGTTTAAGTAACAGGCACCAGGTCTTTAAGTATATACCTCATGAGGCAGCCTGTGGAACAACGAGGGCACTGGTTTAAAAACTCTTGTGTTCTCAACGAACAATGCTAAAGGCCATCCAAAAGCCACGGACAGATTTCCACCCTTTAAGCCTAACAATTAGGTGTAATGGAATATCTCTTACTTTTGAGTGAGGGTAGAGATGCTCAGACTTGCCCTTATTACCTATAAGGGTAAACACAGAGGGTATCTTATCTGATTATATTTGTAAGGGCCCTATCCCAGAAAATCCACATACTTCTAGAATTCTACAGCCAAGACAGGTTCCCTGGTCCTTAACAGGTTATTTTGTTGGAAATCGTAAGCTCCAATTTTAATCTCAGACATACTGGACACCATTCTAGACATCCAGGCACTGATAATCCATTATCTTCATCAGCTATGCTCTATGAATGCACATTAAGGATGCTTTCAAAAGACACTAATGCCTTCGCCCTGTCACAGTAATCAAATCATTCCTGGAGCCTGGACATTTCTATATTTTAAAACGTTTCCGGGTTTTTAGAATCATCATTCTGTAGGTTCCAGGTCTTTTCTCAGACTACCAAAATCTGTAAAGAATGCATAACAAAATATCTCCACCATAAAATTGATGAGGGAGGTAAAATGAGACATTGAAAAATCTAAAAATTAGAGTTCTAAGAAAAATAAAAGTTAAAATTCATTAGTAAGCCAATCAAAAATAGGCAAAGAATCTGAATAAATATTTCTCAATTGAAGGTATACAAATGGCCAATAAACATTCAAAAAGATGCTCAACATCACTAGCCATTAGGAAACGCAAATCAAAACCACAATGAAATACCACTTAAACCCAGTAGGATGGCTATAATAAAAAAGACAGACAAAACGAGTGTTGGGAACAATATGGAGAAATAAGAACCCTTATACACTGCTGCTAGAAATGTAAAACGTTGCAGCCACTTTGAAAAAATCTGGCAGTTCTTCTAAAGGTTAAACATAATTACCATATTACCCAACAATTCCACTCCTAGGTATGTATGCAAGAAAGATGGAAAAATACAGCAATGCAAAAACTTGCATATAAACATCCATAGCAGACTTACTCGTAATAACCAAAAAAGTGGAATACGGAAATGCCCATCAAATAATAAATGAATAAATACAATGGAGTATTATTCAGCAATCAAAAGGAGTTAAATACTGACACACATGCATGAACCTTGAAAACATTATGCTAGGTGAAGAAATCCAATCACAAAAGATCATATATTACATAATTCCATTTATGTGAAATATTCAGAACAGGCAAACCTATAGAGATAGAAACTAGATTAGTGGTTGCTAGGGGCTGGAACAGTGAGGAGAAATGACAAGGGACTACTAATGAGTACAGGATTTCTTTTGAGGGTGATGAAAATGCTCTAAAATTAATTTGCAGTGAGAATTGTACAACTCTATGACTATACAAAAAAAATATGGAATTGTTCACTTAAATGGGTGAATTGTATGGCATGTGAAGTATATCTCAGTAAAGTTGTTATATATAATAAAACCCATTAATAATACAACTTCAAACTAAACATTTAAGTAAACAAAGAAAAAAGTTCCAAATTTTATCTATTGATAATATATTACTTTGCCCTTCTAACACATATATTCTATATTGATCTATTTTTATAAAGCTGCATTTAGGTAAAATAAATTAACTATAAATTATTTAAAACTTTGGAAAATCTATAATCAACATATTCTTTTTACCCATTTGGTAATTTTAGAGTCACATAATAATAACATATTTTATCTGAGGAGTAGCAATTTTATCTGAGTAATTTTATAACTTAAAAGAAATAGATTCTTATCAATAGCAAGCTTATATTTAGGGGAGATTTTTAATACATTATCTACAAAGTGAGTTTTAAGTGAATATCTGAACTGATTTTAAATATTCTTATTGTTTCCCCCACATCATTTAGCTAGACAAAGGCTGGCTTCCTTCCTTCCTAACCCTCTCAATTCTTCTTCCATGAGCTAACTGAATACAACTAGATTCAGCTTCCTCAGGTCTTACTCTGTTTCCAGACCTGTGCTTTTAAGCACAATTGAACTTTTTCTGAAGGAATTATACATATGTGTCTGTGTGTAAAATATGAGGCTTTGCAGATGTTTCCGGCCACAGTTATGCAGCTGCAAAAAGTTTATTAATTATGAACTATATAAGTGGCTTGTTCTGTAATTGAAAGTTTCTGGGCTTTAATATTATAGAATCTACATACATACATAGTTAGGGATTATAATGAATGCTGCTATTTTATTTATTGCAGATGGACATTTTACTTAATCCAGGCAAAGCGAGTCTGTTTCCATAGGAGCTTTCAAATATTTGTGTCATATTAACGTCTATGCTTCTATAATGCAAAGGGGGAAGCAGAGCTTGTGGAAATAGCACTCCCACTGCTCGAAGTGCTGACCTCATCTGGGAGAGACAGATCCAGATCCAGTATTTTAATCCTATTGACAGTGCCTCAGAGGGAATAATTACAAAAGTCTGCCTGAAAGCCAGACCCCCTGTCACCGATACGCTGCGATTTCTCACACTGAGAAGGAGCAGTGGCAGGCAGGATGGAAACACCACGACGCACCTGAGTTTATCACAGCTGGCGAGGCACCGGCCGGCTCGCCCAGCTCACCTGCGCCGCGGCAGGGAGGAGCGCGCAGGGGAAAAGCTGGCGCCCAGGCGCCCAATGCCCAGGGTAAGGGGGTTTGTGACACTAAACGGGAAAACTCGATTCGGGGCATTACTAAATAGGTGTTATTTATTTGTGTCACTTAATTTAGTGCTTTTATCGGTAGTGTATAGTGGAAAAGAAACAGGTATGAAATACGAAGCTTTTAAAAGTCTTATTTTTAAGATTTAGACTAAAAGGAAATAAAGCATTATGCAAACACCGTGTTTTCTCCTTTGTTAAATTATCAGTTTGGAATATGCTAAGGGTTTTTCTGAGGTCTGGCATTAAAATACTCTTTATTTTATCAGAATGTCAGCATAATTCTGATGTCGTTACAAAAATTATTTAGAAGAAATAAAAAGATGCCACGTTAGAACACTTAAAATCTCTTTTTTATTCTTACTCGACTTTATAAATATTTGGCTGTGTTAAAGAGGGAATGTGCTACAGAGAAAGGGAACTGGGTATTAATGGAAGTGATCTGTGTTCAAATCCACTCCGCCACGTACTGGCATGTAATTTAGACAAAGTCACTTCACATTCCTGGGCTCCCATGACCTTGTTTCCTTGTTACTAATTATCAAGCACTAGAGACATACTAGTTATTTTTATATTTCTATTTGTAAAAAGGTTGTTTTAACAATAACAGGGCAATCAGTTATCTAGCTGTTAGAACTCCCATACAACTGTCTTCAATGAAATGCTTTAAAAACACTTTTCTATCACCATCACCACCACCCCAGAACCCCACATACAAATGAACACCCCCTTAGTCCTTCAGTGGTGCCTCAGCTAGGGCGTGAAAGACAGGTTCTTAAAGGGGGCCCTGCCTCCCGGGCCATTCCTGACAGACGTGCCCCTGCGTCAGGAACTCCTCTGCCTCACAATTCACCTCTAACTCGCACTGTACCACTGTTGTCAAACCCTGTCTGGGTTCCCAGAAATGTGCACATTCATTTTGGTTTGTGCAAAAAAAGTATCCAGAAATGAAGTTTGAAAATGAAGTAAATTACTTAAAATCAACTCCCATAAAAGATTCAAAATGAAATCAGACCCTTCTGGATCTCACTCAATATTGTCCTCATAGGTCCACTATGAGAGATCAACCTATAGATTAAAAAAAAAATTAATTATGTATGAAATCTTAGAATTTAGTAACCCCACTGGAAAATAACTAAAATTACAGTAATCTTAAATCTAATTCAAATGTATAGCTAAGTAGTATAGTTATGGGGCTGCCATGGATTAAAAACACTTAGGGGAAACTAACTGACCAAACTCAAACATTCATTACTTATTTGTAGTAACTAAAAAAAGGTGGCTTATTTTTGACAGTATTATTTTATTTTTCTAAAAGATTTCCTTCAGGTCCTGTCATCATGAACAAGAGGATGCAACAGGAGAAGTCTTAAACAGCAACTGGTGCTAGGAAGATTTGAGACACAGCACAATTTACTATAGCACTTATGCCACTGTCAAGTTCATTTTCAAAGATTTCTTACATTTATTATAAGTTTTGTAATTTTAGTTTTATTATTCATTCTTATTATGCTAAATTATTCCTCACAGATTTGAAAACATATCAGGTCAGATAATGTAGGCCCCACATACAAAAAAATAATGTAAAATATACGAGTGAGAATTCCTCTTTTGAAAACTACTCTTGTTTAGACATAATCATTTTTAAAACATTTCTTAAAAGATAAAATTTATATTCTGAATAATATACATTGTTAATTTCATCACATAAGGGCTCACTTCAACAATCTGAAAAGGCAATAGGACTTGTCCTTTATTATAAATGATCAGTTTGGCTTCCCCTCCAGCATGTACTAGCTGCATGACCTTTGTAAATTTGCTTAAATTCTCTGAGCCCTGTTTTTCCACATCTAACACAGAGAAACCTGGTAACAAGATGACCTCATAAGATTGTTGTGAAATGAACTACATAATTCAGGTGAAGGACTTAGCACAGTGCCTAGTGGAGAACAGCACTCAATAAATTACTATTATGATTATGTCACAATGTAATTTTCCATGCAAAGTTTTGATCTCACTCTAGTTCTACCTTGATAAACACTGAGCCACTTCCCCATTTCCAGATGTGTATCTACACAAGAAACAAAAATTATTAGGCAAACATAGCCAAATTATTCCTTCCCTGATTGTTTGCCTACTCTCTGCATTGTCGGACAATGGACCAAAGATGAATCTGCTAAAAATCCAATATGATGATATCTAAATATCATTCTACCTTTGACGTACAATCAAATGGTATGTATAAGCATTTGATTATGTGCTTTAGCTAGTTAAGATTCTGGTATTTCATACAAGTTATATTATATAAATTAAAATTTTGTGCTTTAATTTGTATCTTTTACAATGTGCTCAACTATCTCCTATTTCAGTGGTGAATATAGATTCTAAAGTCACCTTTCCTGCCAAGCTGTAGCATTTCATCGATGTTAAGTGAGAAAACTACTCAGCGCAGGTAGACATGCAGGAAATGTGTGTAGGGACATGTGATTGACCAATTATATTTAACCTGGAGAGCTATTTGTGGCAGTTACTGGCTTGTTTCTCAATGACTCTAATAGTGGATCTGGCGATATCAGAATATTACGTAAGGGCAAGTTACTTCAAATTCAAAGATGTTCAGCAAGACAAGAAATATACATATAAATACAAATGTTTGAGATTTCATTGTGTTTAATAAAGTGAACATATTTTAGTTCAAGTCAAAGAATTAAAATTAGACTCTTTTGTGAGTGATTCATCAATAAAAGATTTTTCCCCTGCAATATATTTAAATCTATCTGTAGAAAGGTCTTTAAGATCCACAGCCAAAATAAAGAATTAATTACATTTTAAAACAGTCCTTCCATTTGAAGCAGTCTCAGACATGCCTTTTCACCATCAGTTTTCTGCAATAATTTCCAAAATGATTAAAACAAAATCATCAGTTAAAGCAATCTTTCTAGCTATTTTGTAAAGATTATATTTTTCTTATTTAGTCAGTTATAAAATGTGGATCAATACTAAGTCTTGTGGAGCAAATAACCCTAAAGCAGTTTAATGCCATTTGAACATGTGGGGAGATAAATAATCATTTCTGTGATGTCAGTAGAAAATTTTCCAAAGATCATAAAAAATCAGTTTACCCTGAAGCATGACATTTAAAAAAGATACATCAGAACAATGAGGAAATTCACTCAATCCTTAAGTTTTAGAAATAAAAGAAAATCACAGGCAGAATAAATCCTTACAACAAATGATGTTGCTGAGCTCAATCCTTTAGTCAAAAAAGAAGTTAGCTACGCACATACACAAAAAGCAAACAGACGTATACATAATACACATATGTATATGTACATATTTACATATATGTGAGAAAAACAATCATTAGAGATAGAAAATAGTAAAATTCTGTAAGTGGATAACAGAATATCAGTCCATTGCTAATTTTTCTCTCTATACCAAGCAAATAATCTGTCACAGCTCTATCTGTATCTTACCTACTTTGCATCCAGAGCATTTTGCAAACAGATAATGTAGGTACTGCTAGAATGTCTTTTAATATAATTTTTAGTAAAGTGTATAAAAAGTAACTATGTTAGATATGAAAAAGACATCTAGTTTAGTTCTTTATTTAAGAATAACTAACTCGTCCTCCAAACTCAACAACAAGAATATTATAGTTTCAGATAATCTAGAATTGCTATATTCTAGCGTGTACACAAATTCTTTCATTTATGGTAGTAATTTGGAACTAGACAGGCCACTATTAAAATAAATTCTTATCATTAACATTTCCATTGGAAAACACAGAAATATCACTGATGCCTTACACTATGAAAAATGATTTCAATTTATTTCTTACTGGCTCTCTTTCAAATTTTAAAAACAATTATTGTATAGTAAAAAAAAAAAAAACCCTCATTTTAATACAGTGGGCTATTACATCGTTTATTTTTTTTCATTATGAGCGCAACCATATATATATATATCTGTGTGTGTGTGTATATATACATATATATATATGTATATATACACATACACCCTTCTGTACATTTTTGTTTCCTCATTCAATTTCATATGTTGCTAAGATAAATTAATTCATTTAGTCTATGACTAATGGGGTGAGAGGCATCACAAAACTAAGGGTTAAAGCCTATTTATATGAATATATATATATATATATATTATTTCACTTCTTTCAAGTTAAAACTTAAACGTAACAGGAAAACTGGATAAAAACACAAAGCACCTTAACATTAAAAATGAGCTCAGAAAAGCACTACAAAGTATTGGACTCAATATATACCCCTGCATATTTAAATCTGAAACTATTGAGAAATTTAGAAGTGAAATACTGTTTTCTCCAGGTAAAGGATAATAATGTAAATGTGAATATTTCCAAATAAAATGATTTGTTGAAAGTTCTCTGGAATATGATGATTGATTCTACTTCTAAACTAATGGTACTGTAATAATAATATTGTGTAGAGAAAGTTGATAGTGCATAAAATCTGTCTAATTAATTATAATCAAATCATATCAAAACCTACCTAAAGGTTTAGAAATATAAATTCATACTAAACATAATACAGATAATAAGGTAGGAAAGAAAAAGTTCCAAAATTGTACCCAAATGCAATGGTGAAGAACATACAGAAGAAAAGCAGATGGCAGGCTATGAAGATATAGTCATAGGAGACATACTGTCCAGGTGGAATGGGTCAGATAATATTTTCGGAATAGATCTATTTTTCAACATTTAAGTTGAATTGCCCTTTGGTGTACATGTTCAACAAAAGACGGATAAGATTACTAGTTGTATATATGCATAAATAAACAGAATGTCTAAAAATCTAAGGTGTGACTGACTGAGTCCCATGTAACAGGGATAATCTAGCATTTTACAAGAACTTGTGAAAAACACACTTCTGTGAGAGGATGTATACCAATAGAAAAAGGGGGTACCTGATGTTTGAAATATTTTATGTGCTTTCATCTCATTTCACAATAATGAACAATACCTATAACATGACAAGAGCAAGGATTGTCCTTACCAAATTTCAACAATTATAAAAGGAAAAAGGACTACCTTTATAAGAATGTGACTGTTCTGTTTGCCATTTTTCAACATGATTATTTTGTAGTTTAAATTAGTAGTCCTTTAAGTAAGAGGCTTAAAAGGTAGATCTTTTCAAGCTACAGATGTTAAAGAAATATGTCTAGCCACAGTATCAACATAAGCTTGGAAGCCTTTAGATTTTCCCAAAATGAAATCCTTCTCTTATCAAACAAATAGATAGAGTTATGTCATATAAAATATTTTGTAAAATGAGAATTTTGAGGTGCACTGATTACTCTTTACCTTGATCTTCATTGTATCTTTCCTTTATAAAGCTTCCATCTACATTATATCCCTAAATGACACACAATCTATAGAATGACATACAATCTGTAGAATATTAAATTCCCCACCAACAGAAAGCACACAAATAATATGGAGTCTCACAAAAGGTTTTGAAGTAGAGTATTATTATTATTATTTTTTTACAGTCAGGCTCAAATTTAGAGATATTTATATCAAGGAGTAAGCTATGTGGTAAACTTCCTGAAGAAGATTCATCACAAACGTATTTGCTAAAATTCCAAACCACACATCCTTAGTGAAGCCGTAAATGACCTCTGCTTTAGGCAACTGATAGGAGGCCTCTCTCTTCCCATTCCTATAATTAAGCACTATATATAATATTTTGTCTATGTCTGTCCATATCTATATATCTTTATATCTCTACAGATCTAACACTGGGTATATTATTCCCTCATTACAATCTTTTTTTTTTTAACTATATCTTTATTGATTTCAGAGAGAGGACAGGAGAGGGAGAGAGAGAGATAGAAACATCAATGATGAGAGTCACTGATCAAGCCCGAAACCCAGGCATGTGCCCTGACCCGGAATTGAACCCCGATCGCCTGGATCCTAGGTCGACGCTCAACCGCTGAGCCACGCCCGGCCGGGCCCTCATTACAATCTTACAAGATAGTTAACATATTCTTCCAATTA
Source organism: Miniopterus schreibersii (assembly GCF_964146895.1). Classification (NCBI taxonomy): domain Eukaryota; kingdom Metazoa; phylum Chordata; class Mammalia; order Chiroptera; family Miniopteridae; genus Miniopterus; species Miniopterus schreibersii. The sequence goes on from NC_138107.1 coordinate 45,182,214, forward strand.
AATATAAAAATGTTAATTATATTTCCTTTATATTTCACAAGTTTGGCCCTTTAAAGTCTTCCATCTGAGTGTCATGCCTCACTAAACATGTCTTTAATACTGCCCAGAATGTTGGTGTTTTACGAGTATTTATGTAGATTACAATTTTATTTGCCTAAATAGAAGAAACGTATATGTGTGAATATGTATTGATGACTAAGAAAACATTTATAGAACAGTAGAGAATATTATTTAACAATTCAGGCTAGGAGTCAAATACCTTGCATTGAAACCCATGGATCAAACACTACATAAGAAACTGCCTGGGAATAATAATAGTTTTTTTTCCCTAACAAATCGCTAAATGGACTAAATTAAAGAACTTATAACATTGTCTAGGACATACTAAGCACTTTATACATGTCAGTTAATATTATAATTATCATTATTATGTTATTAAAGAAAACTTTTTTAAAATTATGATAGTTTTGCTTCCACTAAAACAAACATTTTGAATATCCTCCAACATTTTTTCCAAATAATCTGTTTAACTGCATGAATATGTAAATCATGTAGCTAAATGTCTGTAAGTTTCAGCTTAGAAATTCCTCTAATAGTTTCAACAACTAAAAAAATCATGTATACTGAATTCTTTAAAATGACATTTAAAAAAAACCTTCATTGGAAAATTAACCTATTTTCCCTTTTGTTGTTTTTGTTCTGAACAAACATACTTTCTTTAGCATGTTTATTAGGCAGAGATACAACTCTAACCTATAATAAAAGGAAGTATGCCAAACACATTTCAATCTGTGCAACTTGTCACTTAATGCCAAAATAAAGCAACATAAGAAAGATTGATAAAAACTCAAACATTTTGGAAGGGGAAAGAAAAGCTCCAGTATCTTGCAGGCAGCTATTATAGATAAAACATTCATGGAGAGAAAGACAGAGAGGGAGAGAGAGGGAGGAAGGGAGGGAGGGAGGGGAGGGAAAATGTAATATAAAAAGAACAGATTTCTATGATAATACAACTTTTTTTCCAGTCCACGATTTTTCTTTGCTACCCTTAACAGTGATGTAAGTCCATATACATTTTAATATCAATCTGCTTTCCATCCACATGTGCAAAATCTGACAATTTTTTTTCTAAAGGCTACTAAGAAAAATGAAAGCTACCATTCACTTCCTTTATGACCACAAAAAAAAAATCACAGTACTTTTAGGGCTTATTCTGTCATTATTTCCCTTAGCCAGATGCCAACAGAACCTTCATTATAAGAGATTTATGATATGGTGATTTCAGAGAAGTTAGGCAGAAGAAGGTAGGGCCTTCTCATAATTAATAACAAGTCTGAAGATAAGAGAGAAAGAACATACTCCAGAAAGCATGCCATACCATCACTAGCAGTAACCAAGTGAAAAATTGTAGTTTCATTTTCATATATTTACAATACTGGTAGTCTGCAGCCAAACAACTGACATGAATCTTTTGAGAAAGTAAATGATACTAATATGTGAGACGAAAATGCCGAAGATGCTTCTCCCACCTATAGGAATATATGTGGCCGACTTTTTGGAAAATCGTGTCCTTCTATTATAAGATAAATATTCACTGTCTTCCATATCAATGCATCAGAACAAAAATAAAGATGACCATATATGTAAGTGCACACCCTCTAACTGCAGCCTCTCCTTTGGGGAAATGTAAGTATTCAACTCTTCACTTCTGAGCCCCAAGTCAAAGATGCAAGCAGAGCCATGAACTCTTTGAAGCAGATCCTCAAGCCACAAATTAGTCGTTCATCCTTTCCTTAGGTTCCCATCAATTCTGTTCCTTAGCAGTCTTTGCTTTCTGAGAGAAGTAGCCAGGAGTCCTCACCCCTTCATTCTTAGCAATACTTGGAGTGGTCACATTGGTCTTTTACATTTTATTAATGATGACCAAATAAAGATCTAGAAACAACTTACATGGGAATTACGAGGCTCCCATATATTACAATGTTTTCCTATCAATGACAAGGGATATAATTTTTAATTATGTAGTGTACTACTTTTTAGAGTGGGTATTTTGGTCCCAGGAACTATTTCACAAAGACTGCAGACATTTTTTATTATTTTACCTATAAGGGGGGTGATGTTAGTGACATCTAGTAGGTAGACATCTCGAGATGCTGCTAAACATCCTACAGGGCTCTTCCCAACAAAGAGTTATCCGGTGCAAAATATCAATAGTATTACTGCTGAGAAACCCTCCTTCACCACAAACAAGTATCTGTCAGTTTTATTTCTGAGTCCTGGTCATCTCTTTGTTAATAACCCCTCCGTAACTAAGCAAAATAAAAAGGATTGTGGCTAGATTTTTTTCCATATTTAAACAAAAATAGAAGATAACTTTGTTACAAAAATCAGTTTTATCTTCCATAAACTTAGTTTTTCTTCAAATTTCTCCAGCTAAAGCACTAGATGATTTGCTAAGAAATTAACCTCATTTGACATTTCTGTAAAAAAAAAAAAAAAGAAGTTTTGAAAAACCAAAACAAGTGCTATATAGATTCAAGCTGACGGGACTATGGTTATTACCACCATCCCTTCTCCCATCTCAATGTTTCTTAGTTCAAATGTCCAGCTATATGTAAGGTGCCTCCACTTATAAAGCCCATCATAACCTAAAACTCAAAATAAAAAAACAAACAAACCTGAACTTGTCATTCCTTCAAAAGGAGGAAGCTTGATGTTTCCGCTTTCCTCTGACGCTCACACTAAGTTAATTCCTGTCCATTGCTCTTTTGATGCTATTGTTACAGTAGCCCTGGGTCAAATGTTTATCACAGCTCATCTTATTTACTGTATGTACTATCTTCCTGTAATCATTTGCTTACTGATTCAACAAACATACTGAATACTTTTTACCTGACTCATATGAGAAGAATTACAGGCGTGATGGGAAGAAAGAAAGACACAGTCCCTGCCCTTGCAGACCTCCCAGTCTAGCAGAAGACAATAATTAAGCGAGCAGGCATGAACCAAACGTGTTAGGAAAGGGGCTCACTGTAGGAACACAGATAGGTGTCATCTCTTCTGCTATAACTGAAACCTACAGACTAAGATACTTTTTTTTTTTACAAAAGGGTGGAAAGAGATTATTCACAGGCAAAGAAAGCGCAAAGAGGAGAAAGATGGCACCCTTGAGGCGAGGCAGAGTGTCACTGTGGTGTAATGTAGGGCACAAGTGGAAGACAAGCAAGGGATGAAGCTCGAAAAGAAGGCAGGGTGCGGGTTAAGCTTTTACTTTATCTAAGAGAAACAGAAAACCACTATGAAGGATTTTAAGAAGGGAGTATTGTGGTAAGACTCACATTTGGAAAGGTCACTCTGGCTACAGTAAGTTAGCAGGAGGCAGCCACAAGGACAGAGAGAAGGGTGCGGCCCTGCTACCGGTGCAAGACGGGGGCCCGTAATGGGACACCCGAGTCTGTTCACAGAGCGGGACACTCAGTAGATCTTGGAGGAAGAACCAACAGATTTTCACTTGATAGCCTCCAGTCCCTACTCTCACACCTCCCAATTATCCAGCACACACCAGCAGGCTCAATTTTGAAATACTGTAAAAAATAAAAATGCAGTTTGACTTACAATAGCAAAGAGGGTCCTCGCAACATCCTGAGAGACAGGCAAAGGCAAGGAAAATTCCCTCACTTGACAGATGATGAAAGTGGAGGCTCAGAAAGATCAAGTAATTTACACCAACTTATGATGTGACCAGGTAGTAGAACCAGGTGGTGTGTTTCTCCTGGATCCAGACCTTTGCCAAAGTCCTGTGCTATGTGGTATGTATTATACACTCTGGCTCCTGATGACTGCCAAGTGTAATTTTCTAATCATTTCATAAATGTACATGTATATTCAGGGATCATTCCACATAGAAATGGAAATAAAAGCATAACCTCTGATTATACTGAATATAACTAAGTGAATAAATTTATAAATAGACATTCATATTAATATAAGTAATACAGGAAGAAGAGATCTAATAGCACTGTCCAGGCTAAAATTATGTTTCACATGGGTTAGTTGGCAGTATGATCAGAACATAAATATTTAATGAAATATGAAAATCAAATTTGCCTTCATGCAAGTTCACTTGAAACCCACATTAATTCCAGTGAAGTAAAAAAGTTGAATTGCCTCTTTCTCCAAAACATAATTTTTCTTTCCATTTAGCTGCATTTGACAAGTAATCCTATAAGGTGCTTTATATTTTCAGCTCTAAATTGGACTCCAAAAAATTATAATTAATCAGTTTGCTATCATGAAATATGAAGTCCTGAGTCACAGTTTAATAACTTAACTTCCGGGCAATATAGTTACTTTTGTTAGTGGATATAACTACCAGTTACTCATATATAAATTTATTTTGGATATGATAAATAACATTAAGTTTATATTTTTAAAAAGCTATAATATATAAGAATACTGATAAAAAGCGATTACTTTGGAAACACATGAAATGCGTTGAAAGAGGAAGCTAAGTGCTTTATACAGAAGATGACTGTGTAATTTATTATCCAAACCAGGACCCTTTCAAGAGTGAAAGGGGAGCTATTAATAATGACAACAGAATGAATGTCACCTTAGTCACTACAATGAAATAATAACAAAAGGAAATGGCTAAGAGGTCCCGAAATTACAACGATGAGCCCCTTAGTAAAATTAGCTTTCGTATACGGCTCTAATAACTAAATAACCTAGATATAACCAAAGTTCTAAAATTTGGAGATTTTTGAAATTTTACCAGCCAGCTCCTTTGCCAATGTTTTTAGAACTGAGTTAGAATCGCTATATTTCACAGTAACAACTTGCTTAAAACTGACTTTAAAACTGTAAGAACTTTTTGTCTTTGCTTGTTTTTAGCCTTCCTCCACATTAACTAGAGTGCCCTCGTTTAGTGCCAAGGACCTGGGTTCCTTGCCACAGTTACAAAACAGTCTCTAATATGTTTACAAAATCTTTTATTTTCATTGAACATTTTTCAATCTATAAGAACAATACCCTACTAGCTTTAAAAAACAAAGCATAAAACACCAACCAATTCAAACCCTATTATACCTCTCTGGATTCTTGCACTTCAGTTCTAAACAGTCACAGGACAAAGTAAATATTTTTGTAGTGGCCCAGAAAGATACTTCAACTCAAACTATTAAGGTGTGAGCTGTGCACAATAACCACTTACAACACACAACACAAAAGCAATATGCTACCACAAAAGCATTCCTGCAGGGAGACCAGGCATTTTAACCCATGTTTGTAAAGCACAGGAGCTATTAAAGAGTTGAAACAGAAACAGAATTTTTTTAAGAAGCCTGGAGAAAGAAATATCCATTAGTAAGCAGGATTCTCACTGGGATTGCATTTCTTGAATATTCTCCATCAAGGAGACGAGAATATCAGTTTTTACACTTTAGTCCAGGAAAGTGATAGTCTGAAATTAGAGCTGCTAAAAACAGGCAGGTACTGTGAAATTCAAGGAAATGCTGCATGGAGAAGCTAAAGGAACGGAGAAAGGGTAACATTCTCTTCATCCTTACAAAACTGCCACATTATCCCAAGTGAGGTAACAGGCAGAACCTCACAGCAGATTAAAAGAAATGTGAGGACAAATGTTTCATTCAGTAGGCCCTTCTATATAGCAGATAACTTTCCACCCGGTCAAGAAAAGCCTTGTCTTTTATTAACTCCATTTGAAGGTTTGCCTTACTATATAAAACCCCTCTTTTTTCACCTACTCATGAATGTATTGGCAAGTATCTCTACATCATTCATACTTATGAAATTCAACATGGCAGGTGGCCCTCTTTTTTCACTGTAACTATTAAAAGCTCTGCAGAAGGTAACTGCTTGCTTTCATTCGCTTTTTGTTTCAGTTACCATTAAGCAATTCCTCCTGAACATTTTCAGAAAAGCATCCTCTTTAAAAATGATAAAGTCCTCTTTAGGAAGAAATACGTAGTAGATTTTTCTGAAAAAATTTTATTGTTCTAGTCACAGGTATATTCATTTTAAAGGATCACATTTGCTATTTACTTTCAGTGCTCCGTGCAATCTGTCCTTGGCTACTGAATTATAAATTGAGAAAATAATAAGGTGATAAATTTTAAGTTAAAATGAAAATAAGCAATAGAAGCAAGCCATTATTTTAAGTTATTAGATAAGTAAGTGATGTCTATCTCATTTTTATAATTGGGAAACACAAGTAAGATCTAATGCATATGCCTTTAAAAGATCATATTGTGTTTTTACTACCCTCTCTGAAGCAAACTAAAGACTTCTAGTCTAGAAAATCCTTTGCATTTCAAAATATGTCCTTAAAAGCAGGGACCTTTCAGTTTGACTTACTCTGTAGGGCAGAGAAGCTGCCTCTTGTGGCACTGCAATTAACTCATGTATTTAGTAATTTTGACAACTGAAGAATAAATATTAGCAAATTAATCACAAATTAAATCAGAAAATAAAACGCTTAGAAATGTTATATCAAAGGTTGTGAAACCCAATGGGCTAATAAGTTAGGAGAAAAGATGATTAGATTCTGGAATTCTGTGGCAGATTACTCTTTTTTCTTACACCCTGTGATCCTCCCATCCTGTCTTCTGCCCCATCTTCGGAGAGAAAAATTGACAGCATCTCCATCTGTCAGCAAGCACAGCCATACCTAAGCCATCATCATCAATCAGAATTTTTTCATTTCCCAGGCACGAACTCTGGAACTTCCCACTGTGATCTCAGCCTTGGAACTCCTTCCTTTCCCACTTTCATCCTGCGTTTTTGCCCATCTCCTTCAAGGAGCCTAGATGATCATTTCCCCAGCCTTGCTTGCCAACACTGCTATAAACATGACCAAGAATTACGGAAAAAGGGTTTATCGTAAAGTCAACCATCCAAATTTTATCAATCAAATAATTTTAGAAAACTTTGAATACAAAAAGTCATTAACACTGGCCTCTCAAAACTCTGTCTCTCTTTATAAACCCTCCAGAGGGGAAAGAAAACACTTTGATGTGGACCATCCAAATAATTAGAGAAATTTATATCCACTCTTCTGACAACTTTAGTCATTCATCTCTTTTCTTCATGCCAACTGTCTATTTTCTTTCCAGCCATTTTCTCACTTTCCCAATAATTCCGTGGCTCACTTAAATTTGGTCTCTGCCCTCAGCACTGTTCCATGATGGGATGAGGTACTGCCGACCCTTATGGGGCTCCCTGGAAAGCTCTCACCAGGATTTAACTGAACTTGTCTCCACAGCTTTTCAACTACTGCTGTTTTCACAAGTATCTCTGACAAGGACCTAGCATACCCAAGTCACTCCCAGAGATATCCCTGACATTGCACACAGCCACGTTCATTTCGACGGAAAAGCCCAGGCTGCCTGGTTTTCTGACCTGACCAAGGATGAGACATCAGCAAAAGTGGGTATTTAAAATGATTTTTCCCTTATTTGTCCACTGCACCCAATCAAAGTCTTTATCCTATTTTAAGAGCCAGCATTAAGAATGCTCAATTTGACTGGCCCAATATTTGGTGGGAGAGTCTCATTCCCCACTGCCTTAAATCATTCAGGTAATTCATATCACCTCACACTTCTAACATATTTACCAAACACTTATTTTGTTTCTGGGAATGTCACTCAGTAATACATAGGCGTTATATAATTTAATATTGGATATCACTCAGACTCCTCAGATTCTATCATGATTCCCCAATTTAAGATGAGGAAACTGAGATTATGTGAGATGAAGTAATTTGTCCAAGGTCACAACTAGTAAGTAGTAGAATATGAATTTAGCTCCAAAACGTTTGCTCTTCACCACTAAAACATAATATCTTAGGTAATTATTTTTTGGTAAGAAATATACAAATAAAATATTCTGGATCTCTAAGGAGAGATTAGTATGACCGTGAAAATCAGAGAGGGCTACCTGGAAGAGTTAACACTTGAGTTTTTGATGGACACACAATATACGAATATTTTATGAGGATATGGAAGAAAAGAAGTGTCAGGATAGTAAAATAAGCACAATAAAAAATACTGAAACCAAAAAGTAAGAGCTACATTTAGAAACTATTGACAAACTAAGTTAGTTAGTTTGGCTGAAGTGGGTTTACAAAGGATAGTGGTAAAAGCTAAGGTCAAAAACTCTCCAGTCATGTTTCATCCTTAATATCTTGTTTTTTGAGGCATTAGTTTTATCTCCATAATATGTCTGTAACACATCCCTTCCATCCCTTTCTCAGTAACAGGGTCCTTATTCACAGTCTTTACCTTGAGTCACTCCAAAACATACTGCTGCTTTCAGTGTCTCTCACCTCTAATCCAGTCTTCAGCTTCCCTTAAAGTGATTACTACAGAACAGCTTTGATTATATGCACACCCCTCCCCCTTTAAAAATTCTTTTTTTGGTGTTCTGGTTTTCCCCCCAATTCACACCCATGTTTTATTATTATTTTTTTATTCAAATTTTATTTTTATTTAAATTTTAAAAAAATTCTTCTTATTGTTGAAAGTATTACAGATGTCCCCTCTTTCCCCCCCACTGACACCCTCCACCCCGCTCCTGCCTCTCCTCAGGCCTTCGCAGCACCTTTACAAATTCTTGATGATTTCTTCATAACTACAAAAGGTAGTATAAATTCCTTAATACTGTAACATAGAAAGCTCTCCGCCCAAGATTTAATCCAACTTCTCTTCCATTTTCCTAGCTTTATGACTATTTAATCCTTTGCACACACATCCCAGCTATCTGATCACCAAGTATGACCTGCAATTTCATGCATGCCCCACCATTAGTCCTAAAGTTCACCGGGCCTGGGGGTGCCTCTGTATGATTTCACATCTGTCTATTAAAACTCAAGTACGTATCATCTCCTATAAACCTTTATTTTTTCTGCAGTTGAAATGTCTGCTCATTTAATTAGAATATATACAGAATTTACCACTTTCTGACTTTCATTGTAACTAGTTATTTAAACATTTATACTTTGATGAACATACAGTCTATCTAAAAGTGTACAGAACAGATGCTCTGTACAGTTTTGTTTTTCCAGCTAATGGATGGGGAGATAAATTTGGGCGAACAATGTCAGCAGGAGCAGAAGTTCTCCTGATGCAACCCTTACAGTGGGCGACAGCAGTTGTGATGGGAAAACACAAGCCGTGGGGCAGCCTTTTCCATCTTCTCTACTAATCACAAATTCCCCAGTGCTGCAGAAGCATCGAAGATCAAAATCCTCCGATGTTATCTATCACCTGAGCGCATCTACGTAGAGAAGGCTGATCTACCAAAATTATACAGGACGAAGCAGGGCTAAAGGCTGCACATTTATATATCTTTTAAAAAACTCATAAATTATACTTCATCATATGATTCACAGATGATTGATCTCCTTAAAATACTCTTTGTAGTCTCTTATGAAAACAAGTGTTAATTCCTTAAAACAAACTTACTGAAAGTTAGGCACAGAAGCTAAAAACTGTTTTTATTGGAACTAAGAAACACAGAGATTTTGACTATGTCATTATCAGACAATGAAAAATTAGTTCCTTAACAAATACAAATGCATGTGTAATATACATAATATGGCAAGATTCAATATGCCATTAAAAATGATCATTACAATATAACTACTTCCTTTTAGTAGTTAACTTTATAATTAATTTGGTTTTCTTTCTGGAATTAATATGCAATTATATACCAATTTCTTCCTCCAACAAAAAGATACTTACATTTGGGGAAGTCATATGTAAAACCTATTCGAATTCATGCTACTCATTTAGAGCTTATTCTATAAGCAACACCCATTGCCACAAACAATGCAATGGACCAAATGTGTAATAGCTTATTAGTAACAGCTACAACTCACGGACTAGTAACCTATAAGAATATAAAATGTATATGTGTGGGTGCACACATATAGTTTTATGTATTTTACATATTATAGTGTGTTCACATAATCTATTTCTCTGTCATCCAGCAGTCAGAAAAAATCATAAATGTTAGATACTACGTAACATTTATGGGACTTAATAAATGTTAAGTTTAAACCCCACAAAGTCCCTGTTTAGCCTCTACATTTATGGTGATACGTTTACTAAATTGGTCTAGATCGTGTGTTTGTATTAATACTAAAATATTACTGAAAATTAGAAACACTGTATGGAATACCACTTGAGTGGAACTACTAGAGTGGTATTCCATATTTTTAAACAACCACCAAAAACGTACTTGCATCCCACATGTTAATGAGGGTAAAAACCAAGGCAAGGATGGGTTAATTTTGTCATGTTCTATCCATATCCCTTTGGTTGCTTTGTGAAATTATAGATAGATTAGATAGGTATGTTTGTACCCACAAACACATATACATATGTATAGTATGTAGTAATACATGATCTCTGCACAAAACATAAAGTAGATAGAATAATCCAAAGAAAAAGAAATATAACCTATATCCCACTGGCCAGAGAGGAACCGCATTAAGAATTTTATGGCTATTTTCCCAGTCTTTTACTAAAAGTGACATCACACCTCTGTGTGCACAGCTTTTTACTTGGCCTAATATTGTTAACAATTTCCCATGTAAACAATTATTATTTAATGATATGATTTGACAGCCTATATGAGATTTCATTTGGTGCTTATTTTATAATAGTTTGAATCCCCTATTCTCAGACACTTAGGTTGGTAGGCCCTTTTTCAGAGTCAAAGATCTTTTTCTTGCCCTGAAAGAAAATCCATATTATCATCATCATCATCAAAAATTGCATGTTGGTACTTAACTGCTAACTAGCAGTTAATTGAACACTGAATAAGAACTGTGACTTTTGTGTTGGGCTGTATAGAAGTTAATTAAATAACTACACTTATATGTTTAAGCCTTTCTCTTCTATTTACTAAGTAGCTAGGGAGCCAGGTAGGGTGCTATTTTTAATGGATATGAAGAAGCGCCATCATTCTGTAGTAACCTATAATCTAATGGGGGCAAACTACAATAAAGCTGATGCAGACTGGAAACGTGTCTGGTCCCATGGATGTGAAATTGTGGGGGAGAGGACAGTAAGAGGAGTGGAGGATGATAAGATTAGAAAAGCCTCCCCCAAAGAGATGGCAAAATAGGCAGAAAATTACAATATCTGGAGATCACAAGGGGAAAGAAAGCATTTTGGATTCCTCAAATTATTCAGTATAGTTAAGCAATGCATATTAAAATAAACAGAGGCAAGTAAAAAAGGATTTTGAATAACATGGTAAGAACTGTCTTGGCAACTACTTGAGTAAATATGTTTAAAGAAAGTCGTGACATGATTGAATTTGCATTTAAAAGAAGTTACTGTGGAGGGGAAGTAGAGAAAAATATTGAAAGGGAGTAAGAATAAAAACAAACAAAAAATTAGGAGGCTACTGATATTCTCTAAGGAAGATAAGACAAGGGCTTAAACTTAGATAGTGACAGTAGAATGGGAAAAAAGTGCATTGGATAGACTGAAGACACTTTATGAAGGGAGAATTAATAAGGCTTCTGGATCATTTCCAGCCTCTCTTACCAAAATAGAAATACAGTGAGCAATTTTTAGAATAACAATTGTAGTTAACATCTATCGGTCATTTACCATGTGTTAGTACTAAATGTTTGGCAAGCATCATCTCATTTTTATGCATATTTATCTTGCACTGTACATGTGCAAGTGCTGTATGTATTTTAGATCATTTGGTCCATATACGATCTCTTGAAATAGATATATTAATATTTCCCATTTGAATTCAGGAGACCAAGGACTTGAGGGAGTAAACAGATTGCCCATTCACACAGCTACGTGGTGACAGATTCTGAACTTGAACCTCTTTGTATCTCTAGACCAAAGAGAAATATTTTAACCATTATCTAATTACATTAATTGGGTTATGTTCCCAATATGAAAGATGTCTCAAAAAGCCTCCTGAAAATGAAATACTTATTCACTCATTATGAAGTCTTCATAACAATAAAGATGCATTAAATTTCTCTTCAAAGGCAAAAAAAAAAAAAGTAAAAAAATAATAGAACAAAGACTGAAAGATCTGGGCTTGAATTTCAGTCTTAAAAATTATGACATTAAAGTATATAATTAATATTCAATTTCATTCTTCTTTAAGTAGAAATCATTCTTCTTTAACTAGAAACTCACTTTAAAAATTATTTTATTAGAATTTGTGAGTCCATAGCACTATTAAAAAAAAAAAATCACAACTAGGAAGAAAAAAAACTCTTTCTTACAGAATAAAACAAACTATGAAATATAGAAGGAATAAGAAAATTAGAAAATCAACATTTTGCAAGTATCAATGTAATAAATGATTTCACCTGCTATTATCAATGAATAAAACAAGGGTTAAAGACTGTCAAAGAATTGGAAAGTTATAGTGTTTTTAAGTATCAACTACAAAGGGAAAACAGTAAACGCACAATAACATAACCTTAACCAAGTCACCAAACTTAGGGGACAAGCTGACATGATGTGATACAATCGGAAGTAAAACACATCCACTATGCTGTATCTCTGCCAAAAAATTTAACTTGAATCTAATAACAAGGAGACAGCCAGGCTAATCTACAGCGTGGCATTATTCTAAGAAGTAACTGATCTACAATCTTAAAAAAAGGTGTGAGACAAAAATTGAGGGAATGTTCTAGATTAAAAGGGAAGAAAGCAAATATAATAACAAAACAATTATGAGATCTTTAATTGTATCATGAATTGGAAAAAAAACCCAACAACTGTAAGAGACAGCTTGAGGTAAATGGGAAATAAACATACAAATACTTTAGTAGGTAAACCTTTAAATAAATATTAAAGTTCTTGCATTTGAAATATATTATGTTTATGTAGAAGAATGTCTTTCTTTTGGGAAAAATGCTAGAGTATTTAGGAGTTAAATGTAATTACATCAGCAACTTACTTTTAAATGGCTCAGCCAGGAAAAAAAAAATTATATATGTAAATATGTGCTATATAAGTATATAATACACACACACAAGGGTGAGAAAGGGAAGCAAATAAAAATGTGGCAATATTTTAAAAATTGGAGAGTCTGAACATTAAGAGTATTCATTAGGCTCTTGTTTGTACTTTCCTGTTGGTTAGACATTTTAAAAGGGAAAAAAAATATAAGGTGGAAATTAATTTCTCAAATGGAGTTAAATATTTACTGCTTGACTGTTAGCATTATTAATTTTAAGTGTTTTTGGCAATCCATAAACTCATATAAATTTATCTCTCCCTAACACATTTATCATAGTAATCTATAAACAAAAAGCACTCAAGAAGTGTTGGTTGAACTAAACTGAATTGTTTTTATATTCCAAGCATCTTTTCCCAATAGCGTTTTTAGTACTGAATTATTGTTAAACCCAGTATTTTTTTTGTTTGATCTTCTACTCTCCATGCAGCACTGAAGAATCTCTAAGCCCGCTATATATTATATTCCTGTCAGTGTCATCACTGTTTCTCAGTAAAATGCATTAAATTTTGGCAGTAATTTAAATTGTCAACAAATATTTAAATCTAGCCTAACAGTACATGTAGCCTGATATGAGTACACTGTAATGAGAATAATCCGTCTGGAATTTTATACCTAGTACTAACCCTCGAGAGGTTCACAGAGATTCCAAAACAAGCATCTCTTCCTTGAGGGCAAGAAAGATCATTACAGGTATAAGAACATGAATGGAAACTTCAATGTCATCTTCACTTGAAAAACTACTAATGTGATACCACTGTCCAAGAAATAAACAAAAACATGTCAACTTTTATACCTTGGTAGAGCAGAACAGAGGAGGGACTAAGGGAAATAGCATGAATAGGCAGAACTGAAGGAACCAGTTCCTCAGTGGTAAAGAAAAAGATCCAGATAAGAAAGGATTTACTGCAAAGCCTGTGGACCTGAGATAACTGTCTATATATTTATGAATATGTCTATATAGTTATGAACAATATATATTTACAAATATAAATATATAACAGAAGGAAAGGTTGAAAGGAGGGGAGGGAGAAATGGAGAAAGCTGGTTAGTTAGTTATTTAACTAGCTAAAAGAGCAACAGAATAAAACAATCCACTATTCTAATCTATTTCTTCTTCATTTAACTTCCAGCTAATTAAAAATAGAATAAAAGTTAAACTCCTCATGGTTTAGGAGATAGAAAAACCTAAAACTAAAATCCCAAGATCTGAATTGCGATTCGATTTAAACCCATTATAATGATTATACTTTGGAGCATCAGGCAGCATTAGACAATTTCCTTCAATATAAAATGACACCAAATTTTTTCAGAATTCTACGTTACAATTCAAATTTTTAAAAAGTATATAGTAGTGTCCCACTCAACAGAAAAAACAATTTTTACACCCAAATCCTTCCTTCTCAGGGTTCTTTTAAACTGTCAAAAAAGCCACAGCTATGCTGACAAAGCAGTGCAGAGTAAACTGCAATCTACATACAACTTCAGAGACCTGCAGGTGGAGAAAGTAAAAATCACCCCCTTTTCTTGACCTCAAACATGGGCCAAGCTTTGCCAGAAATCCTTGATCCCTATAGCACAGTAAGAATCAGAAGTAAAATCAACCATGCCCTCAAAGGGATGGTTACCTTTTCAGTTGTCCTGTGAAATGTCAGACCAAGTATTGGAGCTGCCGGTTTATTTATTCCTCCAGATTGAAACAAAGGAAAACGCAACTCCCATGGCTCTCAGAGATGTCACTACTCACCTGATAGTTCTCCAGCTGACTACACTACAAATAACCTGTCCCACTTTTGTTTTTTTTTACTTTTTAACAGGAAAAACAGAAAGCATTTAAAATTGAATACTACCCATTTACCAGGTTTTTCCATAAATTGCTTCAACATACAAAAGTAACACTTAGTATATTTTAATACAGTATATAAAATCACTACCAAGGAAAAGCTTTTCTTCAGGTGGGGAGAGTTGAATGCAAAGTAATTTCTTTCATATTTAAAAATATAAGTATGTTAAGCTCTCCTTTACCCAATAATGCACAATTTGTTATTTTTAAAAATGTGTACTTTGATATCATACATTTCCCATGTAAGGTCTTAAAAATAAAAAATACAATAAAATATAAAATTAAGAATTAATTTTTACCTGAAATATGTTTCAATTTTTCCTTGAAAATGAATAGAAGCAAATTTTTTATTGGGAATAACTGTTTAACATTTATATAAACTTATTTATTGAATAATTTGTAGCAACCTCTTCCTTTACAGATCACAAAACTAGTACTAGTCAGGGCAAAATATCTCATTTCATTTAATAATATATGGCAATAATAACAATCAACTCTGGGAAAGGATGCACTGATTCTACAGCCTGAATGACTTTAAAGATCTTTGAAACTCATTTTAAGACTTGTTCTAGCAAATCATAATTCATACTGAAGTGGCATGATTTCCTCAGGCATCTTTAATAACCCTCTATTGGCATCTTTTCTCAAGTCACAGCCCTCAACAATTGGCTTTCTGACAGGACTCTAGGAATCCCAATTATTTCAGGCATTGTTTAGCTCCTAAAAATCTGAAATATAATCAGTATTGTATGTAAATACTGCACCTACTATAATGTTGAGTAATGTTGCTCAATTAATGATTGTTATATTAGTACATGAGTAATGTTTAGTACCTTCTTAGTCTCAAAGAAGTTTCCAATCCAAATAATGTCTCTAAGAATAAGCTGAGAAATCCTGTGAGATGACACCACTAGTTCAAATTATTCAACAAGGAATAATTTTAGAAAGTTACCGGAGGCCTTTATGACACCACAATACACTGATTCACATATTTTAAAAACCCTATACTGGGCTACAGGGCTTAACTGGACTGAAGTTCTAAGGGCAAAGGGGCTGAGCCTTAACAGCAGCATGAAATGACACTCCAGTTTCTAAACTTTAGTGTTACTAATCTAATCTGACTCCTGCAGATCATAAAGTACAATTGGCCTTTTCAATTTAGATTCAAACACCTGGCTAAATCCATTAACCACTGATTCCATGAAGCAAAATCTATGGCCTTTCAAGCAATTATTCCTTATTTTATTCTACTATGGAAACTATTTGAATCATATTTCTGAAGAAATCCGAAAAATCTATGACAACGTAATATAAAAAATTTAAGCAAAATTATATTTGTACTCCAGACAACTTTTTACAAATGTTTATAGAGAGAGCTACTATACTATGTAGATCATTTAGAAAAGCCATCGCCTGGAGGCTGCTATCGTTTCTGGAGCAGTTTGTGTGCATTTGTGTCCACTGAATTTATCTGCAGGAGTCACTGCACAAAATAATGCAATTCAAGATATTTGAATATCAGCTTAATTTAGTCCATCCCCTTCCCCACCATCACCACCACCACAAACAACAACTTAACTTACAAAATTACTCTTTGTTTTGAAAATAATTGATGTCTGTAAGTGTATACAATTCATAAACAAAGCTACAACTCTAATACTTGCATTTTATATGTACGTCATTTTCAAATCCTGCAGTATATAATTGATGAGACAGAGAGAGAGATGTCAGAACTCAGTGAAGTTACTATCAACAAGGATAATTTCTCTCTGGTCTCTGAGCATCATTTTGCTTAAAAGGGTGCTTAGATTCAGGCAGATATGAGGGAAAACATAAGAACTGACTAAACACATGTTTAGTGTCTTTGTATGATTAGGTTCTGGAACACTGCCAGGAGAAAACTTTGTGTATGATCTCATCTGATTTTAGTTACTTGTAAAAAAATAAGAAGAATACATCTTCCTGATCAAATGCTGTCTTTTCAAGTTTGGTGGAACAAAAAACATGTCTCCTCCTTTAATAAGTACAAATAAACAAGACTGATGAGGTGACCAAAAATCAATACACAGATTCCAAAAGTTTTACAACTGTTTATTTTCAGTTCAAACATGATTGATGTCAATTAGATGCAGATTCATCCTGGAGACTCTCATAAAATCCACCATGTCAGATTGCCACCTTCCACGGAACTCTGAAAATTCAACACTATGCTTTCATGTGTTTTTCCCCTAAACCCTAAATTCTACACATTCTTTAAAATGGTTGTTTTAATTTATCACAAGTATTCTATTTTTGTCTTTGGTAATGTTTTAGTTGCAGTGTACATAACTACTTAATATTGTTGATAAAATGGACATTTATGACCACTGGAACAGTTTAATTCATTTTCGCAAGAATTTTTTTAAAGTACTATGGAAAAATCCTTCAGAGCAAGAATATATGCACAATATACAATTTAAAATATAGCCCTCAGTAAGAAAAATATAGGAAAATATTGCTTTATAGACTAAGTCTGCTAGGTTGTAATAGACATTACTAACTAAAAATAATAATTTTAAGACAATGCTTTAAAATGATAAACCCTTTCTGACGTGCTCTCTAATGAGAGCGCTCCACTTTTTATAATCATAAAGAAATATATTCTGCTTCATTATGTTTTGAATGTGAACTAGTAACTCAGAATTTTGTGGAAATTTATATATTTTATTAGTGAAAAACTGAATCTTCTCTTCTGTGACTGGACACTGTTATAGAAACTTAAGGAAGCCAAATAAAAGCTTGCTCTACAGCCCACTCAAGCTCTGCATGTGAAAACATCTTGACGTGTAAATGAAAATAACACAAAGTTAAATTGGTGTCAAAAGGGAAGATCTGTGGCTATTGTGAAAATCAGGTAAAACTATGGAGTGGCTAAAAAGATGTATTTGCTTACTTGACCAACAAAAACAAACACACACACACACACACACACATACAAACACACTCAGTCCATCATTCACTTTTTGAAGTGTCAGATAACATTATTTCTCAAATGACACACAGGGCTTCCTTTGCTATGCATAAGGTCAGTGAATATTAGCTTCATTTACACTTGGCTGAGAATCGGCTGGTGTCAACAGGAAAGGCTTAGTTCCTCCACGGGACAGGGTTGGAATCGGGATCTGACAGAAAGCTGCCACTGAGGAAGATGGATGATCTCCTTCGCTGACCCTGCTCCCCTAAAGTGTCGTAGTTTGGGTCTCTCCATCTCTACAACAAAAGACCCTCCCTGAGCTTCCCAGCAGCCTTCAGCTTTATTGGCGCTAACAGGTCCAGACATTTTCATCGATTTGATTCCCTACCTTTTAAACACAAGAGCTTGCCCTCTTTGGCTAGCTAAACCCTGGCACAGATGTCTTTTTTTGTAATTACGTCTCTGCTGTCTATTGGAAAGGATGCAAGCAGACAGGCAAACATCATGTCAGCACAGAAAATGCTCAACTATTTATCTCAGTTTCCCAATGTCATTCTTTTGTAGAAATTAACTCTGAGATAATCTCAAGGTATACTTCTGAATGGCAAAATCAACATCTCATGTCTATGTGATGACTAGCATGTAAAATGTTTTGCACAAATATTCAGCAGGTAGGGAAAAAAGTCCTTCTGAGTCATTTTATATAAGCAGTATTGACAACCATATTTTAAAATGAATGTACCTGAAAATATTCTATATAATTTTCAGAACTGTATTTTGCTTTCCATTTTTAGTGGCTAAACTCTGAAATATGGCCTTCCTTGACTAAAAAATACATAAAAATATTTATTATCTAATAAAGATGCTGCAATGATATAATAAATTACATGTTGCTTTGAGATGCCGACTATGAGCTATTTTAATATGTTGGAGGTTTGTTATTGATTTTGAATAATGTGAGAGAAATTACATAACCTCAAATTCAAATGTTCTAAAATGCATATGCAAACAAGATAAAAAGTTCTTACAAATTGCTTTTTAAAAAATAAACATTTTGAGTACATATGGATTTATAACTGTGAAGCTCTAAAATATGAGTACAAAAAAGAGAACTGAAAATAAAAATTTCACAAAAATGAAGACAAGTATTGCAACAATTATAATTCAAGTTAAACCTTTCATTAAATTGCAGACAAAATATAATCATTTCCCTCCACTTTTAAATAAAAACTATTAACACTATATTAAATGATTCTGAAATTCTGTGTATTATTTTCAAGTGCTAATGCTTTCATTCAAATTGAGAAAATTAACAAATTACAGTTGAAAATAACAATTAAAATTTCTGCAAAGATTTTGATATATTATTAATGACTATCATTAAAAGAAATACACTTCTTATGGTTGAGGAATCCATCAAAAATATACAATGCTGATAGTCATTCAAGGAGAAATTCAAGAACACAGTTCACTATTATCTTAAATATCATATAGACTATACACCTCAATGACTCTTAACTTTTATTTTCTCAAGTAAATAGTATTTCTCTAAGAAAAATTCCAATAATTTCAAGTATGTATCTGCAAAGCAACTGTCAATTTTTATTCTATTTTATTTACTTATCTCTCTGTAAGACAATAAACAAAATCAAATTGTGAGCTAGAGCACCAGGACCTGATTTTTTAAAAAAATCAAATCAGTTATTACTCTTATTTGATAATTATGCTAAAAATCTAAAATTAATCTTAAAAGTCAAATGAATTCTTGGTACTATGCAATGTTTAAAAAAAAAAAGCAACAAGATTATTCATGCTCAGTCAAGTCCAGGATGATTTTATATGTTCAACTGACCTAAGCAGTCTGCCTCTGTAGATTCTCAGGATCTGTCCATCAATCAGCGTCCGCATTCTATCAGACTCAACTCTGACTCAAGTGACGGGCAGTTAGCTATTGACATTAGTGAATAATAATCATGCCGTCTTGGTTTATATGAATAAAATGTATATTATTTTCAGTGTAGATTAGTCTATATGTAGAAGCAGACTAGGTTTTTTGTTTGTTGTGTGTGTGTGTTTTCATCTCGTACATTAGGAAATGGTAAAAAGAAAAAAAAAAGTGGCTGCAATAAAAGATGTGCTCAATGTGAACTCTGTATACATTAGTGCTTTGTTTTTCTCCAACTCAACCTTGTCTCAGCTGGTATCATATAAGCTTAAATGGGCTGTATTCACAGGCTCCTGAATATTTATGCTGTCTTTTACATACCTAACACGTACTTTGTTGTCTCTGCAATAGAGTATATAATGACAGAAAATCCTTAAAAAACTAAAGATCAGAAGTTGTGTCAGTCTTCTAACCTTGTGCCTCTTTCATATTCACCCTTAATCTGCCTTCCTGGAGGAAAAACTATTTAAACTATTAGTACACTCTCCTTTGTTGTTCAGTCGCCATCTCTCTCTGATTTAAACACACAATAACAGAAATTGTTACATACAGCTTTTTGAAAAAATAATGATTAAGAACTTTGATTAGGCATTCGTATACATACCTTGACTGAGTTTCTTTATGGTATTGCCTGCTAGAGGTAATTCTAAAATTATATAGTCACAGTCCAAACATTACAAAAGAGACTATAGTCAAAGTGTGGATTTTTTTCCTAGCCCAATAAAAACAAGCTAAAATTCAAGTTATGCAAGTTCTGCCATATATTATGATGAGTGATTTTCATTTTTAAATTTACCATTTTACCTTTCCATTATGAAACTCTCTTCTCAGTTTAATATTAAAAGTTTAATTTTATAAATTTTTGTAAATAATGAACTATCAATGATTTGAAGAGGCAAAAACTAGATTTTTTTGTTATACCTAATTAAGAATTTTAACAGAAACATAAAAAGATGGATTATAGTTCAAAACAGAAAGATTTGCCAGGATTAGATAAAAAATTCACAGTGATAATTAGTAATAGTTATTAACAAGATTCAATATTTTTCTTAATTTACTAATTTGTACAACACTGAATTATAATATGTAAAATCACTGCCATGTAAAGAAGGCAAAAAAGCTATATATTTTTATTTCAGTAGAGACACAGAGCAGAGAAGGAAGATGTACTTTCACTATTTTAATCCACTTAATCGTTGGGAAGGTATATTCTAAAAAGTTTTAAATCGGGGAGAATGCAGAATTTTCTGAAAGGTAAATGAAAAGCTACTGCCAAAGCCTATGAAACTATAGGAAAAGATGCAGAAAGAAAAGAAAGCAGAGGGAGCAGTGATGGCAAAGAGCATCCACTTTACCACGTTGAAAGATAAACTACATTAGAAAGAAGGATGACTGACAACACGCACAGTGATGGCCTGGTGAATAATTCTGAAAATCAATGAGACTGCTGTTTGAATTTGAAGTGAGAGCAAGGTTGTCTTATTGGGAAAATTTACAAAGGGGAAAAGGATCCAGCCATTATATTCAGCCTCGAAAAACACAGCGCTCTCATACATCACCTTTGTGCCGAATAAACATCAGACACAGGAAGAGCATGGCTGAAGCAGCAAACTTAGAAAGCTCCTCTCAGGTTTCTTTCGCAAACTAAAATACTGTCTCATCATCATAAACCTGGAGCCGTACGTATTCCCAGCTCCAGCTCATAGCCTGAATGTCTAAGCTTAGCCTGTGTTAATTTTAAAGCTCAGTTTTGAAGGAAACATTTTGCAGGAGCAAAGAATGAGGGGCAGGTTTCTCGGAGGAGATCCAGTCAGAAACCACAGGCTAAACAGCAGTTTCTGCTCCCTCTGAAATTCTAGGCTTCTGATGTCAGAGGTGGCCACTGTTCTCATTTTAAACACTTATATACAACTGTCACAATATCCAAAATGTGCTAATTGCTAAACTTCACCTTCTTATGATCTTGTAAAATATCTCAAGAATTGAAAAAATAATAATGATAATCTATTTTAAAGTTAAGCAAAATTTATAAATTGTCTTGCTTTCTGAAAGAAAACTTCAAGGCATTGCTAAGGAAGCTTTATTTTATTTTTTATTTTTAAAATATACAATAATCCAAGAATATCCTATATGAGTTTTCAGCCTCTTTGTAAATGTCAATTGAATTTTCCAGAGAAAATATTTTTTTAACTATTCAGCACTTAAAAATTAAAAGATTAGTATATAACAATTTAGAAGTCCAAAAATGGATCAAGTACAAAAAGATAATTTTTTTGTTACATTTTGTTAACGTTTGTTTTTCCTCTAGTATGGGGTAGAGGCTGGCAGTGTGAGTGTGTGTGTACATGTGTGTGTGTGTACATATGTGTATATGTATTATATGCATTATGTTGAAGTGGAAAAAAACTGGAAAGAGTAAGTTCTGATTTTACTTTAGAATCTGTCATGAATGTCCTGTTAGAACTATAAACGAGGTCTTCAGCTGTCCCATTTCTTAAAAAAAAAAAAAAGACCAAAATCCCCCTCTAACTATTGCAATCTTTGAGTGACACTCAAACTCTGAGAATTTATTATTCTAATTTTCTTGGAAGAAATTATAACTTCAAGGAGTGCAAGAATGTCCACAGAACAGTTGTGTTATAATAAATGTGTTTCAGAGGGTAAATCAATTAAGATTATTTATTTAATCCATCTACTTGTTTAAATTAATGTCATTAATTAATGTGATTAGGTAAGTTAATGCCATTAGGTGTCATTGTCTACATGGGAACTAGTTTAGATAATGACAGTAAACTACTATTAAAACAAAGATAAAACATAAATCATTTGAAAATATATAGTATAGTGAACTTACTGATTTTAAATTTCTTTTTCTCAGAATAAATTTTCATTATATCTAATGATGCATTAGATATATTTTATCCCCTACTCCTATGCCCCTCTCTTACTCTAGTCTTTTAGAAAGAGTGCTCTTCTTTAAAAGTAGAGTAGGCAACATTAACATAATAGATTGTTGACCGATTTTAACAAATAATGAATGAAAGATGTAGATAATAATTACATCTGATCAATATTATATTTTATTAATAAGAGCATCAGTGCTCCTCTCCCCAGATCTAGGTTTTCTATAGAAGGCTGTAATTCAGGTTCCAGTGTTAATGGCTGCAGTGCAGGTCTTACACCACCATAGGTGAGGGGCTACCCTAGGTGTTAATTGGGTGACATATGAAATAAAATATAAAACACAGTGTGTGTCCTTTCAAAGCCTCCTGATTTTCTAATACATTGGAAACCAGATACAATGTAATCGTCAATAGTAAATAATATAAGTGAATGAGCCAAATGAAACATTTAAACTCTATAGTACAGTAGCCCCCTCTTATCCAGGGGAATACCTTCCAAGGTCTCCAGGGGATGCCTGAAACCATGGACAGTACTGAACCCTGTACATATATACTATGTTTTATCCTATACATACATACCTATCATAAAATTTAATTTATAAATTAGACACAGTAAGAGGTTAATGGCAATAACTAATAATAAAATAAAACATAATATACTGTAATAAAAGTTATGTGAATGCGGCCTCTCTCTTTCTCTCTCTCTCAAAAATATCTTACTGTATTGTACTCTCACCTTTTCACTTAAAGGAAGTACTTTACAGCTTCTCTTTGGCATATGTGAATTGCCAGCACCACTACTTTTGTACTTTAGGGCCATTCTGAAATAAAATAAGGTTTACCTGAACACAAGCACAGTTGATCTGATAACCGAGGCGGCCACAGGTGACTAACAAGTGGGTAGCAGATACAGTGTGGATATTCTGGAGAAAGGATTGACGCACATCCCAAACAGGACGGAGACAGTGTGAGATTTCTTCACACCACACATAACAGTGTGTGATGGAAAACTTATAAATTGTTTATTTCTGGAATTTTCCATTTAATGTTTTCCGACTGTGGTTGCCTATGGGTAATTGAAACCGTGAGAAGCTAAACTGCAGATAAGGGAAGATTACTGTCTTCCCTTAAAAAATTCCATTAAAAAAATTTCAAATTGCTGTACCCCAGAATGATTTTCCCTGATTTTCTATGTCAATCATTGACCTCCAACTAAACAAAGTCAGCTAAATAATAAACCTCCCATACTTCTCAAAAAGACCACAGAATTTGTGAAAAATAATGGACATTTAAATCAACTGAGGTATGTATTATTCTGGGTTATCGTGAAATTGTGTTATTTGGGATTAATACTATGACCTATACATACAGGTTCTCAGATTCTATAACTTTTAACAAAATTGATATCACAGGTAAAAAACAGAAAACAATGACTATACTTCGCTAAATTCAAAGTTGAATGTTTTTTACCAGATTTTTTAAAAAATGCACATTATATATGCATGTAACCTTCTACTTTCCAAGTATTAACACTACATGAATATCCTAACAGAGACATGCCACCATAAAACTAAATTTGTGAGATATATTGCAGAGGATGGGATAACTTAAATGTGAGAAAAAAATGAAATAAAAAAGATGTTCTGAAATTTTCTTCTCTGACTCATGTGATGAATACTTACGTACATAAAGAAAAATATAGAGCAGGGTTAAATTCCTTCCTTGAAGATGATATTATTATTTGTGTAAAATAACCACATTACACACACTATCATAATAAAGTAAATATTTTATAGATTATAATTAGAGTGACAATCATTTTATAGGAAATGGCTAGAAGTTGGACATAAAAATCAAATTAAATGCAAAATGTTAAGGTATCATTGATTTGTATTATGATATCGTCTGCCAGAAATTAATGCCAATTTAAACTTCCACTAGAAATGTAAAAGAGTGACCCTATACTTGCCAAATTTAGGATAATTATAAAAGCCCTAATATAAACTGAGCTTATAAAGCATAGAAAGTTAAATCAGACACATTAATTTCATACTTTCTTCTTTCATTATGTTTTTCATTTTCATAAGACCTTCCTTCTTCCTGTCCTTTATTTATGGACTAGATAAATGAACTGTGGGTACATATAAAGATAAGTAAAAAGTATAATTTTAAATGAAGTCTACAATGTTGTAGAAAATTGTGATGATTTTAAATTTAAGAATCACAATGATCTCTCTCCATTTTTTTTCTTTAAAGGACAGAAGAAATTGAGAATAGCAGTTGCCCCTAGGGAAAAGGGCTGTGGGACTAGAGCACAGGGAGGGCACTTGTTCTAGATCTATGCACATTTCCTATTTAAAAATGTCTTAAAACAAGTATTCTGAGCTTATGAAAGTGAATAATTTTTTTTAATACTCACCGGAGGATATGTTGTTATTGATTTTAGAGAGGGAGGAAGGAAGAGGGATAGAGAGTGAGAGAAGCATGGATGTGAAAGAGAAACATCAATCTGTTGCCTCCCACATTTGCCCTGACCGGGGGTCATTCCAGCAACCTGGGTCATGTGCCCTGACCGGGAATCAAACCTGTGACCTTTCGGTGTACAGGCCAAAGTTCCAACCAACTGAGCCACACCAGTCGGGGCTGAAAGTGAATAATTTAAACAATAGTATAAAAATTGTAATGTGATGTACTTATAACTCAAGTAGAAGAAATATATTTGGAAATTTACGTAATTTCCAATTTATAGAGTGTAATATTAGCTTGGGAATTGATTTCTCAGGTTTTGCTTCTTTCTATTATTTTTTGCTTGTTTAGCAATTCAAGAAAATATTTATAATATATAATTTGGAAGCAAAACAATATAATCTCATAACAAAAGTCACTTTCCCATATAAGATAATAATAAATATACTTTAAGAACTTCTTATTTTAGATAGTTTGAATTCTGTCTTTCTCAAGACATAGACATTTAGTAAAGAAGGTAAATGGCTTTCATTTCATTAGAGGAGGGAGATGAAGTTGTAAAGGAAAACACTGAAAGATAGTAACAAATAGAATGGAAATAATATGACAATGAATAAATATAAATGGAAATATTATTTTAATAGAAATAAATTCCTCATATCTGGAGCAGACTCCTGTCCACGTTTGCTAGTTATTAACATATCATCTTGCCATATGTTATGAGAATATGAAATATAATAAAGGGTTCTCATGCTCACGAAGTTTAAGACTAATCATAGAGACTAGCCATGCACAACTAGAAATTAAATAATCATATAAATTTAAAATAGAAAAATATTTAATTTGGCAATGGGTGTATATGATTAAGTCTTTAAGAAAATTAATAAACATTTACTAGAAGATTTATGTGGTGTAAGGAACTACTAGAGTGGATAGGTAGAAAACTATAAGTAAATTTCAGTTGTTAAGAAGCTTAGAAGCTGTAAAAGGAAACCACAAATAACAATTAAAATCAGAAAGCATGTGATGATTCCCATAGGGAAAAGGCAAAGTATTTATAAGTATTCACAAGGAGAGATCATCAGTGGTATTTAAGTGAAATTGCACGTAAAGGGAAAATTCCCACAGCCTGAGATAAACTAGGTGGCATTGCGGGTAAAAAAAAAACAAGGGAAGATGATATGCTAATAACTAGCAAACATGGGCAGGAGTCTGCTCCAGATATGAGAAACTTATTTCTATTATGGTAAGAATAGGAGAATGGCACTGCCAGTAATCACCATCGGAATTTGGAAGACTGAAGTCACTGAAGAAGTTTGGGAAGTGTAGTATTAATAAGGTACAATAGGTTTCAGTTTGTTTTTCTGTTTATTTGGGGCCAAATGTTAAGTAATAGGACATCATAAAAATATCTACAGATGTGCTTAAGGGTAGAGTGAGAGACAAGAACCAGGCAGGGGGAACAGGGGCTTCAAGTAAGATAAACGTGATTGAAAGTTAGAAAAAAAGATTAGGGTCATGTTGGAGGAATTTAAATGCTAACCTAAAAAGCAGGAAATTTTTATTGGTAATTAGGAGCCTGAAGCTTTCTGAATAATAAAGTGACACTATGCCCTGGCTGGTGTGGCTCAGCTGGTTGAGTGTCGTCAGGGCACATACCCAGGTTTCGGGTTTGTTGCCAGGTCGGGGTACATGCAGGTGGCAACCGATCCATGTTTCTCACATCGTTGTTTCTCTCTCCCTCTTCCTCTCCCTTCCTCTCTCTCTAAAATCAATTAAAAAAATATTTAAAACAACAAAATAAAGTGACACTGTGTTGTGGTTTACAAAGCACATGTTGAGTGCCATGTGAACAAAATAACTAGAATAGTAAAGAAGGTGGCAAAGCAGATGAAATACTTAGGATACTGGGAAGACAGACATAAGTATTTTGAAATTAGTATAAATGAAAGATATGTTCAGATTTGTATCACCTTTCAAGATATCCTAAAAGAAAGTTTATTTTTATAAAAGACTGTGATAGATAACATGCTCATTTATAAAGATGAGGTCCAGTGTATTGGTTACAGACAAAGATTCTAGAGCAAAATGGCCTTGATTAAACAGTAGTCTGCCACTCCTTATGTGATTTTAGGCACTTCACCCACTCCTTACTGTACTTCCGTTTCCTTACAAAAACAAAACAAAACCGCCCTGGCCGGGTGGCTCAGTTAGCTGGAGCATCGTCCTGTATACCAAAAGGCTGCAGGATTGATTCCCAGTCAGGGCACATCCCTGGGTTGTGGGTTCTTACATATAGGAGGCAACCTATTGATCGATGTTTCTTTCTCCCTTTTCCTTCCTCTCTAAAAACCAATAAAAACATAACCTCAAGTGAGAATTATATAAATAATGTAATACTTCAGTAAAAGTATATTTTTTCTCCTTTAAACTGTGTCGTAATAGTGCCTACCTACCAGATTAAATGAGTTAATAGATGTGAAGCACTTAAAATGATAGGGACATATGTAATAATGTCCACAATAAAAATAAAGTTAAAAAAATAACTTGTCATCTATTAAGAACTAAAACATAAAATCTATGACCTATCCTTGTTGAATGCCTTGAATCTCCCCCTTTTTAAATGATTTAAACTACACCTGCCAGTTACTACTGCTCTGTTTCCTAAGCCCTGTATTTAATATGGGTTAACTACCTGAAATTATATATTTTTAAGTGACCATAAAAAGAAATCTTCATAAAAGCACTGAATTAAGGAATCAGACAGAAGTTCTCCATATATTAGACTTGAGAAATATTTGGTTTTCAAATTTGAGTTATTTTTTCAAAATTACAAAGGAAAGAAACTCTTACATCAACTGATTAAAACCGTGATTCAGTTTTTCTAGTCGTTCAAATTTCAAATTATACTCTAAAAACATCACAAGGACCTGCTGCTCTAGAAAGTGTTCAGATAAACTTGCCTTTAAATGGCTAACCACCCTCATTTGGCTAGGGACTCACTAGCATCCTGTCCCAAACACTTCAGTTTTCCTCAGTATGGGACTAGAGTTTGTTTTCAAACTCTGAACAGGATCACTGAAAGGAAAGAGGAGGAATACTATCCAGGCAGGCCTGGACTGATTCCAGGGGCAAGCACTCTCACAGTGATGCCCAGGAATTATGCCAAGGAGGGAAGTGATTTTGCAAATGAACATAGTGCCACAGTTAAGCATAAGGTGTTTAATTCTTTTGTCAATATCACCAAGGTTAAAAAGTAAGAAAGTTATTTGATAAACAATTAACTTACAAAAATGTAGTCTTTCACAGATGAATGGTAAGGAGGTGTCTTGACTCCTTTAATCACAGTTTCTTTAACAAACTCCTACTATTTATACCTAATTCCACCTATCCTAATACATAATTAATGTCGATGACAGTGAAGTAATTTTATTTTATTTTTAAGTACCTCAGTGTATTTTGCAGGTGAAAGTAATTTTGGTATTCAAATGAGGTCCAAATTCTTCAAACCAAAATAAATGAATGTGAATAATTTTAATAGTACACATTTAATGAGATGATTTTGCTCATTTGGAAGAAATTGGAGACTTTTTCTTCACCGTAAATATATCTCTTGACCGCAGTTAAAGACTGTGTTTCCTACTCAATTCTATACTTACAAGTATTCTTGCTTATTTTTCTTAACAAGTAAATGTAGAAATCATGAGTTAAATTATACACAATGAAAAAAAGTACTATAATTTTATTTAAAATCTTTACACATTAAAAGAACATTAATGTTATTAATGTTATTTAACATATAAACATTAATGTTATTTCCTAGTCTTTCCTTAGACAAATTTTACTGTGCACTTTTATACGTATCCCTGTATTATTTCTTAGGTTTCCCATTTTTAACTGTATTAAAGTTTTACATTCCATTTTCACATCAATCAAAATCTTCATACTACTAAAACTGACTGCTTTTATAGCTAAAATGTAATATTATGTTCTTAAAATTTTCTTATAATACTGATTGTTGAGTCCGCCATCATTTTCAAATAATTGTTAACCTCTAATCAATAAGAACATTGTCTTTCATTAAATTAAATTGATTAGTTAACTAAGAATATTTCTATACTTACCCAGTGTAATAGCATTCTGCCTACTAGTAGTGGTAAATCTTCAGTTTTGGATTTCTACATACATGGAACCTGCAGGATTTTCTACTCTGCAAGAAATACTGCCAGTGACAGAAAGGGGAAGAAGACAGTGGGTAGACAGATTTGACTCTTTCAGGGGGTGTAAAAGAAGGCTGCTAGCTGTCCTATGGGACCTGAACCTGCAGTTACTTTGCAGAGTTCACTTCAGTGTCAGCTATGGAGAAGATGATAACTGAGTGCTGGGCCGTAAGTATTTTATATGCTAGCGATCATCCAAATGAAGTATTTAACTCTTCAACTAGGACAGAAAACTATACTTGCTCAGTTATTGGATCTAAATATTGCCTCTAGTAGAAATATAATGTGAGCCACATACATAATTTTTATATTTCTAGGAGCCACATTATTAGAGTAAAAGGAAACAGTTGAAATTAATTTTAATATTACTATACTGTATTCAATTTCTCTAAAAAAATTACTAACGATGTATATTACATTCTGCATTTTTTTTTTAAACTAAACCTTTGAGATCCAGAGTATAATTTATACTTACATCACGTCTCAATTTTGAATAGCCACTTTTCAGAACCTAAAGATCTACTGGCTACCATACTGGACAACATAGATCTAAATTTTTTTTTATTACTTCTTTAGCCTACTAGAAAGAGAATTTTATGGGGAAGTAATCTGATTTATATACCAAATTACTGTTAGCAAGACATTTAAGTTCAGCAATGAAACAGAATAATATTTGCTAGGATTCTCCTTGTTTTGTGATGGAAACTAGAACAGTATTCTTGTTAAAAGCGCAGGCTCTGAAATCGGAATGCTCTGAGTTTGAACCTGAGCTAAGACAAACATTACTCACTAACCTAACTACAAGCAAGCCATTTATTTTGATAGCCCAAATTTTTCATTCTGTACAGTAGAGATGATAATGATATCTACCTCATTAAATGAACTAGTATATGTAAAGCACATGAGAGAGTATCTGCACATACTGTTACCTCCCAAAATTTAGTTATAAGAATTACTGCTAGTTACAGTCCCCCCTAAATTAACTAATATTTGCAAATATTAAAATTACGCTGCTGGCTAGTACTAAAAGAATATATAAAATTTAGCTTTGGGAATGTATTATAAGTTACAAGTTAAAAGAGATATAAGTAATAAGAAAATTGTCAGGATATCCACAAACAGAAAAATATCTATAAGTTTTGAAGGTCCATGTAACATACTTTTAAATTAAAAAAAAATACTGGTCAATTATTATGACCACATACTGTTATGTAATAGAAAAATCCAGTTTTATAAAACATAAGGTTCACTAATTCACAGGCTTATTATTGTTTCAAAACAAATACAAAACGTCCAGCTGATGTATTACGATAACTAAAACTTTGTTTTGGCCCACTTCCACAGAAATGTGGTCTACTGTAATGCAACTTATCAGGAATACACTCATTTTATTATTTAGTCCAGAAAAGAACTATGCTTTGGCAGAAGTAACCTCAGAGATTTATCAAGTGAAATGTGATGACTTTGTATCAAAATTTTAGTATTTATAAAAAATATTTCTAAAAGCCTGCAACTGTATTTGTACTTGTCCTGTCAGTAGAATTCTTGTTAGCAGACCTCTCGACCTACTTTTTACTGCTACTCACAAGTCCAGAAGATGGGGGTTTCAAAACAGAAGGAATTACTTTATCATTAAATCCTGATTAATGTCACTTCACTCTCCTCTCTTAAATCTCATAGCTCAATGTGCAACTGTTCATTTCTATGTCAAGATAGGGCAAATACCATTATTGCCAATACTTATTACATACCCTTAGTGCAGATATCACAGTGCAGAATCATTGGCAAGTTCAATAGTGACTTTGCTTAAGATCTACTGAATCAGGCTGCTGGCATAGGGACGACTCACATGTTCAAATAATTATTATTACTTAAAGACTTTGATACTGAAAGAAAAAAAAAGGAAAGTAGAATTTTAATAGCACATATTACTTACGTTCACAAGTGTCCCCTTTCTGCTGGTAGCCTGCTTTGCAGATACACTTTCCAATGGGCACTAACCATTCTCCTTCTGCACTGCAGTGCATCCTGGGGGGGTTTTCCGCCTCTTCCTCCGCACTGCTGACACATGTCCCTCGAACCTCGACTAAAGAGGAAAATTCTGAACCAGTCACTGTATCTGGAAAGATAGCTAAGTTCTCAATAATGGACCAGCACTTCTTGTAGTACACTTTGACAGAAACCAAAGCTATGCAAGCCCCTACATCCTGAAAGGCAAGATAGAATCCCTTTTTGGACAAAGGTCCAATCTCTCTCACCTCAGTGTTAAGCTTCATCTTTCTTTCACCAAGGTCACCTTGGGTAAAACTTTCATCTGCAGCAATGGTGTCTATTTTTACATAGAGGTTTTCTCTTATATTCCTGCCAGTGTCGTAGTCTGTTTCATAATAGTACAAATTAAAGGTCTCCTTGCAAGTTCCCAGTACTCCAGGAAGACTGTTACAATCCCTCAGGGTGAATTTCAATTCTACAAAAATCCTTTGTGCGTTGCCTTTAGAAATCCAGTTAGTCCGCAGCCAGTTGTTTTGGTTGGGCTCCATGACCTGGCACACCTGGTATGTTCGTATCGGGGTGTAGTTCTCATCCAAACCACTAATTTCTTCCCACTGCAAAATTAAATAAAGGTCATCAGTCATCCAGCAAAAAATAGCATTTTAATTTCAAGAGTGCATGAGGAATCTTTTACAGCACAAATGCACATCTTTGAAAGAAGTGGATTCCGACCCTGACGAACACTGTAACCTGAGGAGAGAGCATTCTCCCTTCAACTTCATCCTTGCGGCAGAGAATTTCGGTTGCTTGCATTGTTTGTACATGCAACAAATATTTCATTTTGTTTAATATCTGTTTCCTAGTGTATTATATTAGTGTTTCTTTTCACATGCTTGCTTACATCTGTAGTCTCCATTGAGATTACAATATTTATGGACTAAAATGCACAACACAATTACTTATATTACAGTTCAATGCATATGCATATGGACACATAGCAGAATTTTTTATAACTCAGTTGACATTTTAAGTGTAAACATTACATTTAAACTTAGAAAGCACCTAAAAACATAGGGAAGAAAATGCCAACCGTACTCTGAAATGTAAAAGGATTCCACTACATGTTGATATTCACAATGTGGACTCTTACAGTCTTTCAAAATGAGACATAAGAGAGTAGCATTTTACAGAGCTATTTATTTATTGCAGTGTTATCAATAATATTGTACATAAACCCATATAACTATAAAATAGTATTTATATAAATTTATTGCCGTGTTATCAATAATATTGTACATAAACCCATATAACTATAAAATAGTGTTCATATAAAAGTATGATTCATCGTTGTAAATAAATTGCTTTCAATAGAAAATCAAATGAACATGGCAAATCAGCATCCTGAATCTTATTTTAGTAATAAGCTTTGTGACAGGAAAAATGTCAGATGTTTCAAAATGCCCACTGATATGCTGACACAATGCATGCTATAGAAAACTCATATTATATATAGTCACAAAAAAAGGAAAATAGTAAGTTTAGCAGACCTGACAATTTAAATATTATTAAACTGTGTATAATATTAATTATATAACTATTAGCAATTAAAGTAATTTCACCTAAAATAGCCCCAAAAGCCTAAAATACCAGTTCTTTATGTCCTTTCTTACCATCATTACAAAATTACCCACTTTATATTTATGCTGCCTTATTAATGAAATTGTTATCTACTTTTATTCATTTCCCCAATATGAAATGCCAAATATAAAAATATATTAGTATTAAAGTTCAAAGTCATATAGCATGCAATATTTAAACTATTGTTTCAAGAAAAGCAGATGGGAAAATAAACTAATAAGCATGTGCTAATGAGTTTTATCTGTAAAACTTGATTGAGAATCTATTTAAATTCTCTATAAAGCATTAATACCTACTTTTAAAATTTTCTTAGAAAACAAACAAAACTGACAAATTAGCAATATACTGTAATTCAGAAATTTCTTGTGTGATGTTATATAACTGCTACACTTTTATTATACATATAATAAAAGGTCCTCAATTACAGCAAAGAACCCATTACCATGTGTAGTTTTTACTCAATACAACTCGAATTTTTGAGTAGTTAGTGGTGAGCATATTTTCCCTTTGCTTCCATTAGTTGCTTATAATCTGTTTGAATGGCACTTAGCCAAATACAACCAAGTTTCTTCATGTAGACAGGTAGATTTTTGTCTCTAAATTATAATTAGTAAAAGAAGTAAAACTGGTAATGGTATCTACTAAAATACTAAAAGCTCCAAAGATAAATGTGCTCTTTTTAATAATTTCCCAGTTTGAAGAAACCAAGGCTAATTATTATAAAGGAATATATCTTAAGAATTCCTTTTTCTAACTTTAAGAACAATTACATTATTTTGTTCTATCTATGAAAAATCAATTTTACTAACCTATGAATCCCAGTTCATTTTAATTTTTATTTAAAAATTTATTCCTGAGAGGAAATTTTCAAGATAACTATGTATAGATAACAAATAGTGACACGACATAAATGCATTTAAAGCAACTTGTGTTTTATTATCTCATTTTCTGAGAAACTGCAATGATTTCTACAAATGAAACCATTGAGAAAGAAGTCTTAATTCAGATATTGTGCTTTTATGATTTGCTTATAAAAATATTTTCTAGAAACTTGTACCTTAATAACTATTTCCAGTTAGATTTTTAATCACATGTAAGCCAATCCATTTCCTATATGGAAAATACTATCAATCTTCATTTCCTAATATTATCTGTTGATTCCTTCAGATATGTAGGGGTAACTGTTATTCAGATACTTTGGACTGACAGAATGCCCATCTGAGTCCAAGATAACATAGACAGTTATAATTTATCATTTCATGGATTACATGGATGAAATACTACAATCATATATCAGTTTACTTCTCCTTAGAGATAAAAACCACCCTCTATCTCTATTTGTTTTAATTGATGGATGATAGAAAATAGGCTACATCTATCATTGGCAAGAAAGGTATTTCATTTTTTATTGTGAATGTCTTCCTATAATGTACATTATTTTACTCATGGAAAACTTCCACTTGTAAGAAAAGTATTGCATGCCTACCTCAAACTTCATGTACTTTTTATACTTAATCTGTAAAATAGTTGTAACTTTTCATAACTTATTTTGCCCAATACAGAAAACTACAATATGATAGTAAGCAATCTCTCAAATATTAACTGAATGAAAAATCAGAATATTTTAAACAGATTTTCATCCTTCACATTTTGCATTCTTAAACTGACTTCTACTTCATGACATAGATTTTATGATGTTCTCAAAAACCCCTTTTGGATTTTCGTTCTTTTCTTTGCAAAATTTGTTACACTTTTTATATCCTCGCTTATACTTCATGTTCTTTGATTCCAGGTGTCTTACTGTGCCAAAGATTAACTGAAGTAACAATAGGGTATGCTTTGCTTTCTCAGAGCCCTCTCCCTTAATAAGGGACAAGTATGTGCCCACTCTCACAATTTTAAAAAACCTAAGGACAAAGACATTGAACTAAATTTAAGAAAATAATCTATCTTTCCTGATATATAAAACATAATGGTTAAAAACTGGGGGTGAGAGGGTTACATATATTTTCATAGATTTTTATTTGACTGCTTTTGTTCATACCTATTGTAACAGATTTTTACTGTAATGTGTGCAATGCTCTGCCATCACTTCTGATTAATAACAGCACATGATATAACTTGGAGAATCCAACTATTATTTTATAGCAAACTGTATCCTAAAATATTGAGCATATTACATTTTTAGCTACCTTTTAAAGTATATTTTGAATGATGCTAAAACTGTTTTTAAAAGATTACATGCTGTTTTAAAGAACTACACACAACCTACCCACCTGGCTATTATACTAAAGAAGTACAAAGCAACTAGAGAGGTTTAAAAGAGTTTTTGAAAGGACTGTTCCCTGTAATTAGTTAGCATTTATAGCCTGGAACCTGAGGTATGACACCACTCACAATCAATGAGAACTCAAAAGATTATGGCTACAGAGTTTTTTTAAACCCATGTCCCAAGCCCTAGGTATACCTTCTTCTTACTTAAAGAATTAAACGTCTCACGACGAATACAACAGAATACTGAATACGATATTTGGAATTAAAACTGTTTAAATATAAAGAATGTGAGTAACTCCACTATGGAGAAGGAAAATTTTTTATGTCTTACTTTAAAAAATAAAGTGTAATATTTTATGAGAAGCGCTTACCCCATTTGGTGGAGAGGAGATCCATTCCAACTCTGTTTGTTGTGCTTTCGAATCCAGCAGTAGTACTTAAAAAAAAAAAAAAAAAAGGTTTATTTCCAAGTGTTACATGCAAAATTTAAACACAATTGTAAAAGTCATTTTATATAATTATCACTTTATGACTTAAGATATATAAACAGTTACCTATATAAATGAATAGTGACATGAACAGCGACCTACTTGATACAAGTACATTACTCCATTTTGGAAGAAAATATATTACAATATCTTATATTTGATCTTTTAATTAAAATATTAAAGTAAATTTAAAAACTCAAAAGTAACATAAAAATGAGGGTAAAAATTGCTGTCATGTATTGTTTCTATAGAAACTGTATATTATAAAGAGTTTATAAACCATCGAGCCCTCCAAATTTTGCAAAATATGATAACATGAATATAATAAAGTGTAATTCGAAATTACTCTTAAGATAGTCATTGATGTACAATATTTTGCCCTAAGTATTTCCTAGCACCTTTTGAGAATTGCGGTTTATTTTTTAAACTTTTTCGCAGTGTCTTCTCTGACTAAAATGAGTATGACTAAACACCATATTACACAATGTTATTCTTAGAAAAAGCTGGTATCTGCAAGGCGTAGTTCTCAGTTACTCAAACATCTGTTCTCAATATCTCTACTTTTTTAATTTCCAAAGGTTTCAAAGTATTAGCTAATTCTCAAAATACTATATTTAAACTCTGACTGGACTATTTTTCTGACTTGTCTTTTTAAAAGTTGTATTCCAGTTTTATGCTATCAAAAATCATAATGCAATTAATTTAAATTTATATAAATGTAACAAATGCTCCTGGTATTATTGCTATAACATATTCAAGTGGCATATATCATAATTCCAATTTGACATATTTTATTGCTTTTTAAGACAATTACCCTCCTAAAGCATTCGCTGTTTGCTCAGACTGGTTTGTTATCTGAGTTTTTCCCTCTTAAAGTATTTTTTACTCTAGAGCAATTTTGCCCACAAATAACAGTGAATGCATTCTCGAGTATATAAATACGGTTAACATCCAGCCTCAGCAAAATGTTAAAACTTGGGCTTTAATAAAATACATGCTTATACAAACTTTTAAATAGTCACTAGAGGGGAAAAATGTACTTTAAAGGAAATGAAAACGTGTTATGCTTAGAAAACAGAACACATTGATTATGTGTTCAGTTCCTTCATGCTAGTCAAGGTTATTCCCTGTAACTGAAAAAAGTAGGTAGATAGATAGATAGATGATAATTAGATAGATGATAGATGATGATAGATATAGATAGATAGATAGATAGATAGATAGATAGATAGATAGATAGATATAGATAGATAGATAATGATAGATGATAGATAGATGATAGATAGATGATAGATAGATGATGATGATAGATAGATGATAGATGATAGATAGATGATAGATAGATAGATGATAGATAGATAGATAGATAGATAGATAGATAGATAGATAGATGATAGATAGATAGATAGATAGGTAGATAGGTAGATAGGTAGATAGATAGATAGATGATAGATAGATGATAGATAGAGACACTTTTTCCCCCAAAAATGTTTTGCACTTAAGACTGTAGGAGAGACAATGATAACACAAACTTTGGTCACAAACACTTGACTCTCTCCCAAATAAGGAGGGAAAAAAACACTTTAAACACAGAAATTGTATTTTGCACTTTGAACATCAATAAATCGCGGGACTAGTGAATTTATATGCAGTAGCTTTTAAAGTTTATTTTGTTTTTGTTCTCAACAACAGAGACGAAGCACAGGGAAACAACGTGGGTGCCGCGGACTCTTGTTTCGAGACGATTTGTTTTATCATCAGTGTCGTGCTGTCCCTGCCGATAGGAGACGAGCGGCCTTTCGGGCGCGGCGCCCCCAGTGCCGGCCGCCGGGGCGGGCAGCGCCGTTCCGTTCCTCCGCAGGCGGGGAGCAGGACCGCCCCGCGGGGCCGACGGCGACCACGCCGAGGGACAAACCAAAACAGGACCGGAGCGGCCCCCGCGCGGCGCCTCGGAAGCAGCTCCGAAGCGACCCGCGGGCCCCTCCCGGCGCCCGCCCCCCGGGACCCCGCCGGGTGCGCTCAGCCTCGCGGCTCAGAGCGCGGGGCTCCAGCTGCCCCTCGCGCCCGCCGACGGGCGGCCCGGGAGCGCGGGCGCCGGGCGCCGGCTGCGGGAGTCCGCGCGAGCGCACGGGAGGGCGGGGAGGGCGGGGGGGGCGAGCGGGCCGAGGGGCGCCGCGGCGGAGCCAGCCAAGGGCCGCGCGGGCAGCGGCGGGCGGCGGGGCCGGGGCGGGGCGGGGCCGCCGGCGGGGCGGGGCGGGGCGGGGGCAGCGAGACGGCGAGCGGGCTGCGCCGCGCATCCATCACGCCTCGGCCAGACCCGGGCACTCCGGGGAGCCGGGGGCGCCGCGGCTCCGGCCGGAGGCGGCAGGAGCCCAGCCTTTGGGGAAGCACCTCCCCTGAGGGAGCGGCGGCCCCTTGACCGAGAGGAAACGCGGCCGCGGCGCTTCACCTCCAGCCGCCAGGCTCGGACTTAGAGCCGCGCTCGCAGGCGCGGGAACTGATCGCCCCGAGAGAGAGTGTTCGGGGAAAGGGGAGGAGGGGGCCTCATCTTCCCCCAGCCGCCCCGTCTCCCCGGAGGCCGGGCACTGCTCCGGGCGGTTCCCCGCTCCCGCCTGCAAGCGCCCGGCCGCGCCTGGGCTCGGCGGCCCCCGGAGTCGCAGCTCGGGGTCGCCACTGAGCGCCGGGAGCGTCAGCAGCGAGCAGCCGGCGCGTTCGCCACCCCGCCCACCTTTTAAATATCTCACTTAGCGCTGGAAGAACTCAGCCTCCTGGAATCAGAACCCCGTCCACGTAGCCTGCACCCGGAGAAAGGCCAGCGAGCGGCCAGCCGGCTGCGGGGCCTCTCCCCCTAGTGATGCGGTTCTTTACAGCTCCGGCTCCAGGGGGCTGCGGGCGGCGGGCTCGCGCTCCCTGCTTTGCCGCCGCCGTGCAAACTTTTCCGCAGCTCCTGCTATTCCCGAGGAGTCGGGGCACGGTTCCGGGGTTGAATGTTCCTAATCGCTAATGTCATGAGAGTAGAAATGTGGGGTTTGGTGTGGCTGGGTGTGTGTTTCTAGCACACGTCGGTTCAGCCGCAAACGCGTAACCGACACATCGGAGTCAACGGTTTTCTCTGAAAATTCCTCTGAATGGGTTCAAAGTCAACACAGGTTGCGGGTGTGGAAACTGGGGTCAGAAGGTCAGGCTGCGTCAAGAAGTAGGACAAGACCTTGGTTTGGGTGAACGAAGAGGGATGCTCGAAGAGGACGGGGGGGCGGGGGGGGGCATGGCACTGAATCACCAAGTTGTCAGGGACAGATGAGGCGAGGACCGATATGTAGCCCCCACCACCGCCATGACCTGAATCTGTTATCGGGTTTCTCCACCTTCCACACTTCAGGAACAGGGAATGATTAGTACTGTGCTTTTAAAACATCGCAAAATCAACCTTAGACTCACAGCCCAGAAGACACGGTGTGGGGAGGGGGCTCAATTGTGACACTGCTTGGAGCCAGGCATTTCCATTGACAGGATTTATTTTTCCCCAGCTCCAACTACAGGCACCGAAAGGTATTTTACCTTCTGTCAGCGGTTCAAAGGAGAAGCACATACCCACACCGGAGCGCGTCCGGGTGCCCAAGCGAAACCTGCTCCCTCCACCCGCAGCCAGCCCTCGGGGTCCAGGTCTCTCGCAGGGTTTGACCACTCGGGGGGCAAATGTTTGGGGACTTTCGGTCGCCTAGGCGGCAGCACGTTCTCAGGGGCACAGCCCCAGCTTGCCCCCCGCCTCCCCGGCACGGCGGAGCGCTCTGGGCTCGGGCTGCCCCGGGCCACCGGGACCCGCGCGCCTAGCGCGCCGGATGGAGACGTCCCCCGCCGCCGCCGCCGGGCGCCCTCCCGGAGTCGGTTCACCTCCGCGGCGTTATTGTTCCGCGCCGGCGACCGAGCGCCAACCGCAGGCCCGCGCCGCCGCCGACGCAGCGAGCACTTCATTAGCGGCCCGAGCGTCCCCAGCTCGCGCAAGTCGCGGCCCCTCTCGCAAGGCTCCGGACTTGAGCCGCTCGCCGGCGGGCGGGCGGGAACACGAAGGCTGCGCTCGCCAGTCTCCGACCAACTCCGGCCCAACTCCGGCCGCAGCTGAACCCACCCGAGACGAACGCAGAGCGGAGGACAGGGAGAGGGCTAGAGCAAGGGAGCTAACGCGCCCCGGGTCCTAGAGAAAGACCTCGCCGGCCGGCCCCCCGCCCCATCCCACCGCCCTCAGTGGCTGCTCACGCCCTCCAGGCTGCCCGCGCGAAAATCCCGCCCCGTCGGGCCGACAGCCCGGGGCGCGGGCTCCAGGCGGCTGGGAGCGGCGCCTCTGGCCGCCCGCCCGCCCGCCCAGGGGCAGCCGGAGCGGTGAGGGGGCGGGGAGCTAGCGGGGGAGGATCGCCCCGCGCCGGAGGCGCGGTCGGCAGCCCGGCGGACTAGCAAGCTCGCGCAGGTAGACAGCTAAATAAATAAGTCAGAACAAACTTTGCTTTTCCATCACCTTACCTTCCTTTGCAGCCTGCGCCTCCCCGGTGTGTGCAAAACGGAGCAGCCAGATGTAGCATAAAATAATCCACGAAGGGTGCCGAGTTTGAAAAACCATGGTGCATGAGCAGGTTTTATTTTAGGTTTCAGTTGAGTCGCAGCTTTTTAAATGCTGTTTGCTCCGAAGTGGGTTCTTTTTTTATCGCTCTCCTTGCATCGATTCCCCTTCTCGATCTCCCGGCGGCGGCTCCACGTTTAGCTTTTTAAAAATTTCCCCCCTCCTGTTAGTTCGCACCGCGTTCACTGCCTGCAAGTCTCCGACTGCAGACCCGCCGCTTGCTCCACACTCCAATAATATCAATTAGGGGGGAGGGGGCGGGGCTCCGAGCCCAGAGCCTCCGCCACTCGGGCTGAGTGGCAGGCGCAGCCGGCCTGCCAGGCAGCGATTCCCAGGGCCGAGGGGCGGGTCCCGGCGAAACGGCCGCTCCTGCCGCGGGGGCGGGGCCCGGGGAGCGGGCCAATGGGCGGCGAGCGGAGTCAGGTTGCGGGTCCAGGATTCCCTCCAGGTTCTGGGCTCGGGCTCGTGCTGGATGCTCGGGGAGGAAGGACGTGGATGGCAGCCGAGGTGCGCGCTGCGGTGGCCACTCCGCTTTTAGCAGCCCCGGCTCTCGTGCAGCCGAATCAATTGGAGAATAACGCTCCCAATTTACAGTCCCCTGTGCAGCGTTACTCCGTGACATCGTGTAGAAACCAGAGGCAATGCCAGCGGAGTCCCAGCCACCAAGCACGCTGCCCCGACAGCGAAATGAGCTGTGCCTTTAAGTAAAGTGCCTTTTACTTTTTTTGTTGTTACAACCTCCGCGAGTCGGAGAACTTTGTTCTTTTCCGTTCTTGAAGGGCTGCTACTTCTCTTTTTGTTACTCCAAAAGCAGTCAGCTCTAGGCACCACCCAGCACAGTCCCTGAAGAATAAAAGTAACCACATGCATTATGTTCAAACAGCGTTTCCAAGAGTTTGCAACAAGCTCTGGCAAAAGAAACAGAGGAAAAGGGAGTGGAGAAAGGAAGTCTTTTGTTTTACGTGTCTCTCTCACCCCGCCCTATCTTTTCACTGTAGTTTGTTGGGTGAAGTTGAACATTAAGAGAGAACCTTCAGACGGTTCCGTATCTTTCTTTTTTTTTTTTTTACGTTTATCATTTTCTGAGGTTTTCTTTGAATTTCCCCACTTTGATCCTTTCCCATTTCGCTGCATAGATTAATTTTAAAGAATACTATTACGCATTAAATTCATAAAGCAAAACGTCTTTCGCAAATAGCAACTACTTTCCTATAATTGTTCAATAATTATCTCTCCAAGGGAAACAATAAAAAGTGTAATCAACATCTCCACTTCAATTCATCCAACTAAAATGTCGCGGACGACTGTGTAAAGAGAAATAGGTTTACCCTTAGGCAGTTTTGGACTCTTTGCAACACCAGAGGTAAGTAATATAATGAGAGGAAGAGCTTTAAAACATTAATTGTCAAATCATCCATTTCAAAGGTCACATAAAGTAAGTTGATCACGTTTAAGATGTACTTCATTTTGTTCTTGTTCTGTATCTCTTCCTTTTGAAGAAAATCTGTTGTTTATACTTTATTTATGATAGGCACAAAGTTTGATCTCGCCTAAGACTCCAAACTTTTCCTGTCTTTCTAGCTGGAAACATAAAGAAAAATGAGTTATTTCTGGTATTTTTAACAGACTTCTCAGAGATGACAGATCCTCAGATTTTTAATTTTTATGTTATGGTAAATTGTCTCCTATAGTTTTTATTTGCCTAATGCAATTACAAACGAGAAAGAAATGAAATTTCCTTCGCCTCTAACCTCTCTTTGGCTCTGTAGGGTTTTGTTTTGTTTTTCCTTAAATGCTACTTTTTCCTAGGCATTACACCTATTAAATATTTTAGAAATTATATATAAAAGCATCCTAAGTGTCTTTTAAAGGACACAAAGAAAATAAATACTGCTCAATAGATTAACCTTGAAAAGACACCAAAAAAAAAAAGTAAAGTACACTTGTTACAGAGAAGATCGAGTGGTAGTTACACAAACAGATGCTTTAAGAGTAAAAACTGTAAGGTACAACATTAGAATTAAAAACATAAATGCCCACACTCGGGCTATAAAACTATTAATCTCAGAACCACAAACTCACAAATATGAAACCACTTGTAATAGTTAAAATAATTCTGCAGGATTTCAACACTTTCCCCAGGGTCTCATCCCCACTTCTTCAAATGACACCAAGGTAGCCTTTAAAGTTTAAAATATTCCTTTCATCTATTGAATGACTAATACTCAGTGATGTGAATACAAATACCTTTCCATTAAACCAGGAAACCAAAGAAGTAACACCCTTCACTCTGCTGAGTGTAGGTGGTATGGGGAGCTGCCTCATTGTGTCCCTTCTCTCTGTCAGACACAGGGGCATGTGCAGCCTCGCTTTTATTTTTAGAGACAAGAGGCTTCACATTAAATGCACATGTGCCAGGCTGCTGACAGTTTTCTCTGCAGAGTTGCACAGTGATACTCATTTTAAGTTTACCAACCTTCTCTTGTTTTCTCCCCTACTCCTCCTCTCCCCCACCCCCTCCTTGTTTTTCTTCTTTGCTATCTAGGTATATTGATAAAGAAGTCATGGCATTTAAGTAAAAGTGAATGGTTTAGCCAAGAGGAGAATGTTCGTTATACACTACTATACAGCATATATTTTAGTATATAAATTGGTATTAGACTATATTTGACTAGTAGCAAAGCATATAAACCTATTTGTACATGAAGGCATTGAAATAAAAAATAATCAGTTTATAAAACTTTCATATTTTAAAATAACATTTAATGGTTAATTACTTTATATAACTTTTAAAAATGGTTTACTTTGGCTTCATATTTATGATTTTTGCAAATTACCCCTAAAGCAAATAGTAAGAAGTACTATAAATGTGTGTGTGTATATAAAATAAGTTAGACAAGAAGTCATTTTCCTGAGCAATACCAAATGGTGTATATAGCCAACACATGTGAGCCAAAGCAGAGATTATGAAAACTATTTCTTAATTTTTACGTATTCATTGTATAATACAATTGATGAAGTAGCCTACATATATTTAGCTAATTTTAAATACATGGAAAAAAGAGATTGAAACTTTAATATTTACATTTATATCCCCTCTTTTGAAACATCTATCCTTAATATATAGTAGAAAGATGAAAAATGCCTACTTTCCTACTTTCAGATTCAAAGATAGTATGCCCAATTTTTATGTATCATGTTATTTTATCTTATTACTAATAATCACACATAACTGTACATATAGGAAAATAAATGTATAAATACAAGACACACATCAAATAAGGGTACAGATGTTATTTTAATTTGCTTCAGTACTATCATTTATCTCACTGTTTATCTCGGGGAGACATTTTGTGATTTTAAGAGAGAAATAATTACTTAGTAGTAAATTATAAAGACTTCAGGAAATAAGTTCCATGAATTTTCAAATAAAAGCCTTGTGTGTGTGTGTGTGTGTGTGTGTGTGTGTGTGTGTGTGTGTACGGTGAATGTAGTAAAGGAGCCTTTAGAATGTAGGGGAACAACCTAACACTTTAGTATGTTACAAATCTAAGGTGCCAAACTAAATAGTTAACAGCAACAATGAAATCAAAGGGCTGTTTCTGAACCTACTGCTTTTGCATTTACTGTCTAAATGCATTCACAGCTGGTAAATGTGAAAATAG
This sequence comes from Miniopterus schreibersii, assembly GCF_964146895.1. Classification (NCBI taxonomy): domain Eukaryota; kingdom Metazoa; phylum Chordata; class Mammalia; order Chiroptera; family Miniopteridae; genus Miniopterus; species Miniopterus schreibersii. The sequence continues at coordinate 45,226,245 of NC_138107.1, forward strand.
AAGTTCATCACAGAAAAGGGGGTAATTTAAACTGAATTAGAAAAGGTACAGTGCAGAAGAAACTGATTATAAACAGAAAAGAAATGTTATGTCTCAGTTAATAGATATTACAGAAAATTGGGTTCTCTATTTGTGATTTCAGTCAAAATGTAAACAATATTTCTACTGTGCAGAAAAATCACATATATTTACATTGATGTGATTTATGTAGTGTATATAAAATATTTATTTGCAATCCAATGTAAAAAGTATACATAAGTTAAACTCATTTTTAAAAAGTAATAATTTAATTTATTCTTCTAAACTTATATTTAGCTGGCCATATAGGAAGGCAGAGGTCAGAAATTAAATCATAAGTCAACACTATATTTTGTGCCTTTATAGAAGTTCATTCACTTTTATGAGGTCAGATAAGTTGTAATGTTCAGAAGATTACAATTATAATTCTTCAACTACAATTACTGAGTTAATTTAAGACAGGTTAACAAATAAAAATACAATGTATAGCAAAATTACAAGAGTCCAGTTGAATATTGCTAAATTGTCAATCTGAAATTTTCTAATTACTTAAAATATTCAAAAGTGATAAGTAAAATGAAGTTTATTATTTGGCTAATAGTAAAAGAACTACTAATAGAAAATGTTGCATGTTATATTAAAAATTAGCACATGTCCAATACTTTTCAGAATTTTTTTAAAATTTGATTTTGCCAATTTGATTTGGCTTGGCAAATCACCAGCACTGATAGGAAGAACTAGCTTAAATTATGCAAATTACTTCTACATGCTTTCATGATTTCTCATCTTGCAGTTTTTTAGCTCTTCAAACCTAGTGGATTTTTAGGTGTCAATATCTGTGATAATTCGATGACCACCAGGGGGCACCACAATCTCTGGGTGTCCTGACCAATCACGTTCATACTGAATAAGAACGGGGAAATTATTAAATTATATACATATATAATTATATATGTTTACATATATATAACTTTACATATAATTAATATTATTTATACTTTTATCCTGTCTTTCCTCTGTCAGCCTACTAAAGACCTTCGTAAAAATTTGTGAAATGTTCTATAACCTATCTCAGTCTACAGAGGCCAAGCTAACTGAAGGGGCTCCAAAGGCACCTTAGAAGGTGAATTATATTGCAGAAAAACGCTCTCCAATTTTTAAAAACTAAGTATCTGAGGAACTTAGTCCAGAGACACTCTCTTCCTTACTTTCCACCCACTTAACTCCCAAAGACTTTTACCCTAGAAACAGTGCGGGCGTGGGATTGAGTGCTCTCTTGAACTTGACAATTCTGATTTTTTAAGGATCTTGTGAAGTTCCTAGAACTCCCTAGTTTGAGGAGCGTTTTAGATACCACTATACACCCTAGTTTTCTGCCGTGGTTAATACTAAAACTAACATTGTATCAAAATTTGCCTGGCTGCTCTCAAGGAGGTCTAAGAGCAGGTCTAACAATAGGAGTTTCTATGCGTCAAAGTAATTTAGAAACTGAGTTTCTAAGTGATGGAGAAAACAATTCCTGAACAGTTTCCCCTAGGCTGCAAAATCATAAAGCTCTGGATACTCTCTCCACTAAGGGTGGAATTCTATCCACTGCCAAGGGTGGTGCCTAATACTGCCCCTTGACTGGACACATAGAGCTCTTCTCTACAGAGGCATTGGGAAGATTTGTATGAGACAAAGGCTCTCCTGGTAGGAAAGATATCACAAGTCCCCAACCCAATCTCATTTGAGATTCAAGGACATTAGAAGCTCTAAAATATTAGAATAGTTCTGACTGAGAAGAAAATGAGCCCAAGAGTCTCAAAGAAGAACTCATTGTGAGGGAAAGAGAATTCTGTGCTTAAAATTTGCTGGGTGGAGACATATGTCTGAGGCTCAAAGACCCTCTGAACCCAGCAACGCAAATGTGGTGTTTCTACTAATTAGGTAAATATGAACTAAAAGACCTTTAGCAACCACTGTAGCTAAAATGTGGAGTGACACTATAGCTGGGGAGGGATCTATCGAACAAGGCAACACTGAATCAATTCTGTGTAAAGCCAGTTTTCAAAGTTATTCATTATGGCAGTGATGAAAATAAAGCTACTAGTGGACTAAACATACTAATCTTTAGAGGAAATCCAATCCCTTTGGGCTGAGTGTACTCCTCGAGTTCTTAGACAACTATGGAGAAGAGAAAACCTTGAGAAGGAGATGCTAGGTTTCCTGTTAAGTTGGACAAGCCAACTTAAAAGAGATAAGTGACTATATTTCCTCTTGATGATGTGGATCAAATTGATTATAGATTCACAATCTAAATAGCACAGTATTCCTGAACAAAAATAATGGCAGAAGCCCTCGGTTAAAAATAGGGTTTTCAAGTATTAAATATTTACTGGGGGCATATGCAGACAAAGCATAGGCCAATACTCAAGAGACCTAACACCCATCACGATTCTTTTGTGATTCATGTTTCATTTTAGAAAAGCAGAGAAGATCATATGTTTAAAGAAATAGGTAAATAGCCAGTTTTACGCAGTGTTGATTTCAGCCATATCAACACGATGATGTCTTCATAATCACCCTACTGACCATAAGCTGCAAGATGATTTAATGCAGGATAAGGCCTTTATCATCTGTCTTGTCCCAGATTCGCCCCCCCCTTCTCTGCACTCAGGTCAGATAAAAAAAATCATGAAAATTTATAATCCATCTCAGATTCTATGAGATCATTATTACTATTGTTTGGTTTTATAGATGCATTGCTTTAGCTAAAGCTACGAAGTTAAGCTGGCACATTCTCTGGTTGATTTTAGATTGATGAAATGACAGATCAATCTCAGTTTAATTAAGTATTTTAATATCTGATAGTCACTCTCTGTGCAGTCTTTTAACAGGCAAGCTAAAGATGTGAAAAACATGGAAGAAAGTTGACTTGTTTAAGGATAGATGACAACCATAAAAGATAAAACCTACTTTGTCTGCCTCACAAGTACAGGGAAAAAAGAAATGGCCCTGCATTCCAATAGAGAAGGAAAGGACCCCTTATGAGAGTTCTTTCACATCTCAACTTGGATTTAATGTTTCTATACTATCACATCTCTGTATTTTAATAATTTATCATATATTTACATATACCTTTGAGTTAAATTTTCAAGAGAAGGATTACTTTCTAAATTTGAATAAAGATATACTATAATTATATGCATGTCCTCAGATACCTTTGGGAAACTGTGCAGTAAATCCTCACGTTTTAGATAATTGGTAGTTGTGTCCATTTCAGAGAATAACACCTATGATTCAATCAGTTATACTTGTTCCCAAGGCTATGTGGCAGGATGGTGAAGGATAACGAATGAAAAGGGGGGGGAGGGGAAGGAGGTACAAGCTTAGGGTCCATGTTAGGGTTCTACCTTTTTAAATATTTGAAAATAAGTATTTTTTTAAATTGTTCTAGGCCCTGGTCAGGTAGCTCAGTTGGTCAGAGCATCGTGCCGGTACCCCAAGGTTGTGGATTTAATCCCCAGTCAGGGCACATACAAGAATCGCCTAGTGAGTGCATAAATAAGTGGAGCAACAGTCTATGTTTCTCCCTCTCTCTCTCTCTCTGTTTCTCTCTCCACCTTACTCTCTAAAAATTAATAAATAAAAAAATTGCTTTATACTTTTATAGTCACTTATTTACATGTTTTTAATAAAGTCTGAGCCTTAAAGAAATACATCTTTGACCATAAATTAAAGTATACATTTTATATACATTTTAGTGTTACAGATATGTATATAAAAATCTTTAAAGTTGTATATGGAATTTGAATATGATGGCATATATTTTTGTACAATTGTGCAAAATGTATACCTTTTATTTTATCATATTTATAGAGATTACCATAAAATATATTCTCTAGTTGTATCTGTTATTCAAAATTTAATTTTTTCAGATTATTATTGTAAGACATTTATCCCAGAGTTAAAAGGAAGTGCTGATCATGTCACATTTATTCATTTAAAGGTATCTGACTAGAATAACGAACAGACCCAGAAACATTTCCACTACTGAGATACACATACAATGCACTATTTCCAAGACCTAGGTGGCTCACAGATTTTGCATATTTCTCTCTACACCTAGTAGAGCCAACTGGCTTTCACCGTAGTCTCTATGCAAACTACGCCTGGCGTTAGGAAGGCGGAATTCAAGGACTGTGAAATACATAGTTGGAGGACCAGTGATTCATTTTTGAGTCAAGGTCTATATTTGGTTTCCTAAATCTGGTATTCTAATTCTTACCTTGGCCCTTAAGTAAACTTTCCACCACCCCACCCCTCTAGCCAGGTCCTTGTCCTAGAACCAAGCCCTACGCCTTAGGCTTTGCTACCTGCTGAAATAACATCTTGACGTGGCCCACCTGCCGTCTGCCTGGATATTAACTGCTCTTCAGTGCCCTTATTGCTTGCCACCTACTGTGTTTTCCTGAATTTGTCTGATGGCAGTGATTAACATGTGATGCCATTTTTCTTATCAAAATATTTACTGGACAGTGTACTAGCTGCCTTTCTAGATTACTTCATCACTTACAGATTTGGCTATTTCCCTTAGCAAGCCTAGGCGTACCCTATTCCAGCCCTGACCCCTTCGCCTGCGGTATGTCCTTCTACATTTATTTATTGAATTTATTGGGGTGACATTGGTTAATAAAATTATATAGGTTTCATGTATACAATTCTACATCATCTCTATATTGTATTGAGTGTTTACCGCCTAAAGTCAAGTCTCCTTCCATCACTGTTTATCCCCCTTTGACCCTCTTCTGCTTCCCCACCCCTCCTCTCTCTGGCAATCACCATACTGTGGTCTGTGTCCCTGAGTCTTTCTTTTTTTTCTTTGCTTAATCCCGTCACACTTCTCACCCAGCCAGTAACTCCCTCCCCTCTGACAGCTGTCAGTCTGGTCTCGGTATCCACAGACTGCCTCTGCTTTGTGAGTTTATTTTGATCATTAGATTCCACATATAAGTGAAATCATATAGTACTGGTTTTTCTCTGGCTTATTTCACTTAGCTTAATACTCTCTAGGTCCACCCATGAAAGGCAAGATTTCCTTCTTTTTTATGGCTGAGTAGTAGTCCACTGGGCAAATGTCCCACAGCTTTTTTATCCACTCCCTACTGATGGGCACTTGGGCTGCTTCCAAATCTTGGCTGTTGTAAATAACACTGCAGTGAGCAAAGGGGTGCATATATTATCTAGAATTAGTGCTTCTGGTTTCATTGGATATATTCCCAGAAGTGAAATGACTAGGTCATTAGGCAGCCAACACAGTACTCTGTGGGCAAAAACTACAAGTGTGTCCCTTAAGATGGAGAACAAGACAGGGGTGTCCACTTTTGCTCTTATCCAACATAGTACTGGAGCCTGGCTGGTGTGGCTCAGCGGTGGAGCATCGACGTAGGATCCAGGAGATCACAGTTCGATTCCCGGTCAGGGCGCATCCCCGGGTTGAGGGCTCTATCCCCGGTGGGGAGCGTGCAGGAGGCAGCTGATCAATGACTCTCTCATCACTGATGTTTCTCTCTCTCCCTCTCCTCTCCTCTCTCTGAAATCAATAAAGATTCATTTAAAAAAAAAAAAAACAAACAAAAAACAACAACAAAAAAACAGTACTGGAAGTTCTAGCCACAGCAATCAGAGACGAAGAAGAAATAAAAGGCATCCAAACTGGAAAGAAAGAAGTAAAATTGTCATTATTTATAGATGACCTGATACTATATGTAGAGAATCCTAAAGATCCCACCAAAAAACTACTGGAACTGATAAATGAATTCCGTAAGGTAGCAGGATTCCAAATAAACATCTGGAAACTGGCGAGGGCCAGAAACCAGTAGCATTTTTACACACCAATAATAAACTATCAGTAAGGGAAACTAGGAGAACCATCCCATTCACAATTGCTTCAAAAAGAATTAAGTACCGGGGAATAAATTTAACCAAGGCCTGTCCTCAAAAAATTATCAGGCACCAAAGAAAGAAATTGAAGTAGATACAAATAGAGTTAGTCATCTCTTCTCCTTGTCATTTCTCCCTCCTTGTTTTTCCCCTCTTTTATTTCTTCCCTCTCTGCATTCATGACACTTTACAAAGTACATTCTACTGTTTAGCCTTTGGCAGAAATACACACAATTAACAGACTGTTCCTTTTCAGTGAGATAGACGGTCTGATTGTTAGAGAGAGTGGGAGGGAGAGAGAAACATGGGTGTGAGAGGCACATCGATTAGCTGCCTCCCACACTCACCCCAACCTGGGCCAGGGCTCCAACCTGCAACCCAGGTGCGTTCCCTTAACTGGGAATCAAACCCGCCACCCTTCCATACGTGGGCCAGCGCTCTAACCACTGAGCACACCAGCTAGAGATAGGAGGACATTTCTCATAGTCTAGATTACATGGAGGCAAGATTTTTGGCAGTGCCATTATTAATCAAAATTCAAGTCTTTAAAGGTCATTAGAGTAGCTAATACATGAAATTCAAGAGAGGAAACAATATATCAGAGGATGCATATTCATTTTTAAAGAAAGCCATAAATATTCAAATAGAGCAGATAATTATTGGGGAAATAAGGCAGAATTAAGCAAGATAAGTTCTCATTATGCATACTTAGTAAGTTTAAAAAAATCACCTCTGAGAGTTCAGCAAGATTATGATGGACCACTCACCCTAGCTCCAGTTTACCTACTTAAAAATGAAGTGTGATAATAAATGTAAGGACATGAAAAAATATTAAACTGTTTAGTTCAAGTTTCTTAAAAGGAAATCAGAAATGCTGTCAAGCAGGGGTCCTCTATATGATGCCTGCCAATACCTTTAAATATATGCAAATTATGTGTGAAGGTGCATTTGTGGGATGGGGAGAGGTTCCCAAGTACAAGGAATTCAAGCTGAAAAAACTTAGAACCTGGCCTAGGTCAATGATTCTCCTACCTGGAAACACATTAAAATCATCCAGAAAACTTTTTAAAATGATCAACTGCAGAACCCCATTATTAACAATTTGATTAGGTTAATCTGGGGCAGAGTGTAGGCACCAGTGTTATTTTTCAGGTTCCTTGGGTCCTCCTACCGTAGACTCAGGGCTGAGAATAACTGCTGTAGAGCAACATTGTTCCATAGACATGTAACGTAAGCCGTACGTAATTTAAAATTTTGTAGTAGCCACATTAAAACATTAAGAAGAAATAGATAAGGAAGACGTTTGCCAAAGGATACAAACTTCCAGTTATATGAGTGTGTTCCGATCTGATGTGCAGCATGGTGACTACAGTTAACGATACTGTTACATACTTGAAAGTTGTTAAGAGAATACATCTTAAATGTTCACGTCACAAACAAGTTGTAATTTTGTGAGGTGATGAATGTGTCATCTAACCTAATTATAGTAATCATTTCATAGCATATATGTTTATCAAACCATGGTGCTGTACACCCTAAACTTATACAATGTTATATGTCAATTATATGCCACTAGAGCTGGGGAAAATAAAGAGTGAGATTTAATCTGTTAATACATTTTATTTAGCCTAATATGTCAAAATATTATTATTTCAACATGTGGCACTAGCCACATTTCAAGTGTTCAATAGCTGCCTGTGGCTAGTGGCTGCCATGCTGGAGACGGTGTACATCAGAGGGACCTACAAGTTTTGTTAAAACATGACTTGCCAGTTCCCAGTCTTTGAGTGCCTGACCCGGAAGGCCTTGGGTGAAGCCTGAGAATTTGCATGACTAACAAATTTCCAAGTGATTCTTTTGCTTCTGATTTTGGGATCACACCATGAGAGCCACTGCTTTGGAACATTGTTTTTTTAATGTTGGCTCTTTATTGAAATCACTTGGGAAGCTTTTAACATGCTGGATCCCAATCCTAGAGACTTAATTTGTGTGAAAGGCAGGCTGGGCTTGGGTTTTTTTAAAAGATTCTAAGTGATTTTTTAAACTTTTCATTTTTAAAGAATTACAGATTCAAAGAAATTGCAAAAAACGTACAAAGAAAGACAGTATACCATTCACCGTTTCTGTCAGTATTAACATCTTGCAAAACTACTGTATAATATTAAAACCATGAAATTGACACCAGTATGATCCACAGAGTATATTCAGATGTGAGCAGTTTTACACGCACTCATTGTGTGTGTGTGTGTGTGTGTGTGTGTAGTTCTATGCAGTTTTTCCCCTTGTGTAGCCACCACCATAATCCAGATTCAGAATTATTGCATCACCACAAAGATCCCACATGCTCCTTTTGTGTAGCCACACTCACTCCCTCTCCCAGCATTCCTAACCCTTGGCAATCGTTAATATATTCTCCATCTCTATCATTCTGTGATTTTAAGAATGTGATACAAATGGAATCATATATAGTATGTGACTTTTTGAGATTGGCCATTTTCACTCAGCAAAATATCCATGAGATTCATCCAAGTTGTTGAGTGTGTTAATAGTTCATTCTTTTCTTTCTTTTTTTTTAATATGTATTTTTATTGATTTTTTTTTTTTTTTTAGAGAGAGGGATAGAGAGATAGAAACATCGATGAGAGAGAGACATCGATTGGCTGCCTTTTGCACGCCCCCTACTGGGACTGAGCCTGCAACCTGGGCATGTGCCCTGACTGGGAATCGAACTAGGACCTCTCCGTTCATGGGTTGACACTCGACCACTGAGCCACACTGGCAGGGCAATAGTTCATTCCATTTATTGATGAGAAGCATTCCATTGTATGAGTATACCACAGTTTATTTACCCATGCACCCACTGAAGGACATTTGAATTATTTCCAGATTTTGACCACTATAAATAAAGCTATGGACTTGTATGTACAGGTTTTTGTATCATCATAAGCTTCTGTTTCTCTGATAGTGCCCAAGAGTGCAAACTGCTGGCTGGGCCACAGGGTAAGCACAAGTTTAGCTCTGTAAGAAAACTGCTTTACTCTTTTTCAGTGTAGCTATACCATTTTACATTCTTTAAAAAAAAATATTGATCCTAGAGAGAGGAAGAGGGAGAGAGAGAAACATTGATGTGAGAGAGAAACATCTATTCGTGGCGACCTGCACGCTCCCCAGTGGGGATCAAGCCCGAAACCTGGTGCACAGGAACCTGCTCCAACCAGCTGAGCCACGCCGGCCAGGGCTCTCCATTTCACATGCCGATCAGCAGTGTACTAGTGATCCAGTTTTCCTGAATCCTTGTCGCATTTGGTATTATCACAGTTTCTTTTTTAGCCACTCCTTTAGGTATGTAATGATACTGTATCTCATTTTGTAGTTTACATTTCATTAATGGCTAATGATACTGAGCATTTTCCTTTGTGCTTATTTGCCATCTGTTTATCCTCTGGTGAAATGACTTGTCACATCTTTTTTTTTTTTTTCTATTTCCTAATTACATTGTTTTGTTTTTGTACTGTTGAGTTTGAGAGGTTTTAACTTTTTAAAATATATTCTAGATGCAAGGCCTTTTATGGATGTGTGGTTTACAAATGATATCTCCTAGTCCGTAGCTTGTTATTTCGTTATCTTCACAAGGAGAGCTCCAATGTATCATTTTTTTTCTTTTATAAATTGTATTTGTTGTCAAGCCTAAAATCTCTTTGCTTGCTCTAGACTTAAGACTCTGTCCTATGTTTTTTTTACCAAATATTTGGCAGTTTACATTTTACGGGTGTGATACTTTTGAGCTAACATTTTCTCATAAGCTATGACATTCTGGTAAAAGTTCATTTATCGGGACCCGTGCTTCAGTTGCTCTGGCACCATTTGTTGAAAACACTTTCCAAGTAAAGTTTTGAAAACCACTGTAAACTTTGGCAGATTAATACGTTTGCATCTACCTCCCTCTTCTGGTGCGTTCTACAAGTCATTAATAAGCATGTTTCAGTAGTCTCAGGCTCCAAACTTACTAACACGTGGAGTTTGGCTAATTTGAGTATTCTGAGTTGAGATGCAGATTTACAAATACATTTCTTCACTCTCTTCTCCACCTCCCTTCCTACCCTCTTTTCCTTTGCTGTTTCTTTCACTCCTCTACCCTTTCCTTTTCATAGCCACACTATGTTGCAGATACTGGGGGTACAGCAATGAACAGATTATACTTGTCTTCATGGAATTTATACTCCACGTGAGAGAGCCAAGTGATGTCCACAACTCAAAATAATGCAGATACAGGGACTAGTAAGTGTTTGCAAATTAGTAAATGTTGGTAATGTTATAAAGATCATTAAGAGAGAAGACTGCTTTAAATCAAGATGTAAGCAAAGTCCTTTTTCAGGAAGTGTGTGTACACACAACTAGATGTCTTATAATAGGACTTCCATTTTTACTCGTTTGATTGAAATATAGAGTGTTTCTGAAAAGCAGGTAGCAGTGTTGCTCTAGTGGGTGCCTGAACTACCTCTGAGGACTGGATAATATATATATATATTTTAATATGAAGCAAGCACAGGAACACATTTAACGCCCAAATCTGGGACCTGTTTAAGGAGAGTGCATGCTTTTGTGATATAAATCTAGCTTTGTTCTTTAATGCTCAATTACCCTCATAATAGACTGCTTTTAGCATGTACTTGTTGATTACTATTTTCAAATTGTAGTAGAACAAATTAAAAAACAAAAGAGGCCAAAAGATAATCCATTAAAAGAAAAATAGGTACAAAAGTGAAAACATTGTTATTTTAAATTGCATTAAGCCCAATTCCTATTCTAACTCAGCCCTTCTTGAGATGTGTGATAGTCAAATGCTGCGGACAGAACTCCCTTTGCTTCTGCCATGACAAGGCTGAAGTCCCTTGCAAGGGAAATATCTTAAAAGGAAGAATGTGAAGCTGAAATTCCCAATAGAGCTCCCTGTCAGAGCTTGATAGAGCAAGATCCTTTTAGCTTATTGCACAGACGTAAGCCTTGGTAGAAGTCCACTTAGCAGTCAGATTTTATATATGCATCTGCAACTGGCCAGAAAAACATACTCCACGTGCCTGTAACAGGTTAACCTGTTCTTTGCACACAAAGAGCTACCCACAAACTGTATGGGGATGTTGTAGATCCCACAGTTTATAAGTCATTTTTAATAACCTCGTCTGATTTTGGATGGTCAGGTGAATGTAGTTGCAAAATGCTGTAAATATATCATTGTCTTTCAACAAAGAGATTTTCACCTGCGGGAAAAGGAATTATTAAATCAACTAATGATTTGTCATGTTTGCTATCTGGACAATCTGGGAAATACGTATGTATTAATGTCATGTCTCCCAGCAAAGGGTCTTTATTGGTTTATGGTTTTTGGTGTAAATTCCTTGAAGCTATGTTTGTTTGATGATTATCTCAATTCAGTGTCTGCTTTCATATCACCCTCTCTCTTTGTCTCATCTTCAGATGTAAGTTGTATCATCACATAACCTCAAGTAGTGCTCATCAAACTTTCCGAGCCCTTGTTCTAATCCTTGTGTTTCCACTATACAGAAACTGATAATGAATTTTCTGTTCCATCTCAGCAGTTACTTTCATTCATTTTTCTCAAAGGTTTTCAATAACTATAGCTTCAATAACTCAGGCCTAAGTTCCAAGATCATACTGTTAAAAGAATTGTATGAAAGAGAAAAAAAATGTATGAAAGGGAAAAAAATGGATAGTGCCTGTTCACTAATTAAATGTGATTTTTGTAATAAGTCCAGCTCTTAGTTCCAGGCATATATCTTCAAAATAAATATTATTCAGGGAACACTATAAAAAAGGTTATTATAGTTGTACTCTTGGGTACAATGTTGAATGATACATAATGATATATGCATGCGTATCTAGGGTCAAATCCCAGCCCCATTCTTATTTGCTTTGTGACTTAGGGCATGTTTCTCCTAGCTGTTGAATATGTTTCCTTATTTGTCTAATGGAGATAAAAATATGTATCTCCCAGAGTAATTGTAACAACCTGAAATGATGAATGTAACTCACTGAATACAGTGGTTTGCCGTTAAATTTTACAAAAGATGTCTTTTAGCCAATAGTCTTTTAATGAGTTTTATATATATATAATTATATATATAATTGTTCTATATATCAATTAGGCTAGTAAGTAGGCCACAATAATGAGGAATACATATATATACATATACACACACATACATATATGTATATATATATATGTATAGTACACACACTGGCTTAATTGATATGGAAAACAATTTTCTAAATGGGCACAGCTTCCTTTGCCCAGATTCTGACTCCATCCCAAGCACCCCTATTTAGTGCCTCGTTCTCTCCAGTCCCCCGTCTCTCGCTTGGAGCTAGTTGTATAGATCTCTGCCGTGCTGGAACCCTCATGATTCTATGGTAGATCTGAGGAGCCCCAATCCCTGATTCCTTCAGTAGGATGGACACTTGGGGGATCTGTGCCATTCTGCCCAGTCTTCTGGGAACCCTGTGCAACTGATTTAGCTAAATGGTATTGGTACCTACAGTGGTGAGAATGTCCTGTGGTTCTGTTCCTGGCCTGGGCCTGATGAATCCTTTTCTTCTTCTTGCCAATTCAAATTTCTAATGGCTTCTCTTCAGTCTTAATCTTCTGCTGTCACACTTCTGAAGCCACCCTTCTATTTCAGAAGGTTTACCTTGTATTTCTTCATTGTAAAATGTATTCCAAATAAGACAAAAATAACATGAACTCATCACATCCAATTAAATAATGCCAAGATCTATAAAGAAATGTTAATAATTTCTCACTATCCTTACTTTGTTACCTCCCATCTTTCAATGTAATCCCATGTAAATATGTTAACATTTTGGGGTGTTCCTAACTACAGCTTTACCCATCCTTTTACAACCATATGGTCACTTTTCTAGATTTATAAAAAATTTTTTTAGCAAAAGTCATAACATCTGAACCTGCAGTTGTTTTTTGCATTTATAATAATCCATTAAGGGAATCTCTTCCATAAATGATATTTGCTCTTGTAATATTTTAATTTATTTTTAAAATTTAAACATTAAATTAATTTCAAAATTGATTTTTCATATAGTGAGAGATTGAGCTCCATCTCAGGTGTCTAACTGCTTAAACAAGTGTTGTGAGTCATCATATATACTTAATCTACATTTTGAATTCTCTATTTTGTTTTATTTATTTATTTATTTATTTATTTATTTATTTATTTATTTATTTATTTATCATTACCCGAGGGTATTTTTTGAATTGATTTTTAGAGAGAGAGGAAGGGAAAGAGAGAGAAACATCAATGTGAGAGAGAAACATCGCTTGGTCACCTCACATATGCACCCCAACCAGGAATCGAATCCACAACCTAGGTAAGTGCCCTGACTGGAAATCAAACTTGCAACCTTTTGGTGTACAGAGTGACACTCCAACCAACTGAGCATCCCTTCTAGGGCTCACTGATTTATTTCTATCTTCCCATAACCAAAACACATTTTTATTACAAAATGTTTTATAGCAAGCACTGTTAGTATTTAGGAAAGCTAGTATTTTTTTAAATAATTTTTCTCACTCATTCTCTTTCTTAATTTTGTTACCTCTTCATAGACTATGTATTTTTCCATATGAATATTTGTTTTACCACATTAAAAATTGTGTTGAAATACTGATTGAATTAGATTTAAGTTAATAAAAATAATATAAAACATTCTTATCCAGAGAAGAGTATATTTCTGCAACTGTTCAGATTTTGCCTTACCACTTACAATAATATTTTATAATTTCCTTCATATACTTAAAAGAATTATTCCTGCATTTTGTAATTTTTAAAATTGTCCCTGGGATACTAATTTTTTAGCCCTACTTTTAAACTTGTTATTGGAAATTATTTATGGACATTTGCATATTTTTTCTATATCTACTTAACTTATTTGATTTTATTTTAATACTAGTAATATAGTATCTCTTGGATTTTGGTGTTATATATTATAAATTATGTAAATAGATATACTTTTATTCCTCTAATATTTAAAATTTTTCATTTTTAGTTCCAGTTGCATTATCTAAACTGTCCAAAGTAATTTTCATTATAACAGCAGCTGACACAGGCATTCTAGTCTTGTTCTTGACTTTTGTGTTATGATTTTCACATTTCACCATACACTATAATGGTAGGTTTTGTTAAATATCTGTTCTCAATGTTTATCAAGTTAAATAATTTCTTTCCATTTTATTATATTTAGAGATTTTATATGTATTGATTGTTGAACTTTATTGGACTTTGTGTTATCGTATGAATTTTTTAGTAAGTAGATACCCTGATTTTAATTCCCCGATTCTGTATGGAATGGAGCCTATTTCGCCATCATTTATGCTTTTTCCTGTTTCTTTGCTTTTAATTTTATGGAAGTGAAATTAATGGAACATAAAATGGACAATTTTTAGGTCAATTCACTGGTATCTAGTACTTTTACAATGTTTTGCGACTGTCACCTTTATCTAGTTCTGAAACACTTTCATCACCCGAAAGGAGGCCCATTAAGCAGTGACTCTGCACTCGCACCTCCCCACCTCCCGCCCGCGGCCAACACCAACCTGCTCTGCCTCTGTGCCTGGTACTTATTCTGTATGTTTCACATAAATGCAGTCCTACAATATGTGGTGTTCTGTGACGGGCTTCTCTCAGTTAGCATAATGTTTTCAAAGTTCAAACCAGTTGAAGCGCGTATCAGGACTTCATTATGTTTTATGGCTGGACAGTATTCCATCGGGTGCCACAATTTGTTTATCCATTCCTCCTTTTGTTGGATTTTCACCTTTTAGCTATTGTGAACAGTGTTACTCTGAACATGCCTGAATATGTTTTCATTTAAGTACCTATTTTCATTTCTCTTGGGTATATACTGAGTGGATTTGCTGGGTTGTATGGTATTTTATACTTAATTTTTTGAGGAATTGTCAAACGTTTTTCCATAGTGCCTGAATCCCATTTTACATTTCCACTAGCAATGTATGGCAGTTCTAATTTCTCTGGCCCTTTCTCAGGCTGCACTCTCTAGTCTTAAAAAGTTGAGGCATCTAATACCCTCTTCATAAGTTATCACGGGGAGAAAGCACTGAATTAATTTGGGCTCAGACCTGAGTCGTTCTCTCTCTGCTTACTTGCCTCTTTTACCTGGAGGAAAAAGTGTTCTGTTCCACCAGGCTGCACCAGAGCTAGAGGAGAGACTATCTCCAACTTTGTGCAGATTCAGACAGGGGGCAGTGTCACCCACTGGTGTCTCTGAAAATTCCTTTCTCATCAGGAAAGAGTAATTTTCTTGCTAGACTCATTTCCATTCTGGGCAGAAAGTTAGTGCAAAAATTTATTTTTCTTCACATTCTTGTTTTTCTACGTTTCCCACTTTCTAGCTCACTCTCCATCCTGTTTCTTAACAGGATTCATACCTTTCTTTTAGAACCCACTTCTTAAAATACAGTTCAACAAAATATATATAGATTTAAGTATGGTAATTTCTTAATTTTCTTAAGTAATTTAAGAAAGTATTCAGTAGCTCTTGCTTTTAATTATTTTCTTTTTTTAAATTTATTTTTATTGTTGAAGGTATTACAGATGTCCCCCATACCCTCCCTTTCCTTCCCTCCACTCAAAATGGATAAAAGACTTAAATGTAAATCTTGAAACCATAAAAATCCTAGAAGAAAACATAGGCAGTAAAATTTCAGACATCTCATGTAGCAGAATTTTCACTAATATATCTCCTAGGGCAAGAGAAACAAAGGAAAAAATAAACAAATGGAACAACATCAAACTAAAAAGTTTCTGCACAGCAAAAGAAACCATCCACAAAATGAAAAGGGAGCCCAGTGTATGGAAGAACATATTTGCCAATGATACATCTAATTCTTTTCTTTTAAAGCAACATCGCATTTCTAACTTAGGAATTCAGATTGAGATTGCCATCGTCCCACTCCCTCGCCCTCCAAATTGGTGGTAATTGAAGGAGCATTTATTTAATGTATGCCACCAGGTAAAGTTCATATTTGAAGAACTGTATGCTAGTGAAGTTCAAAGGAACACTAGAATTTAAACAAAGAGTGTTTATAAAATGACAAACATTGTACAATGCTATTTTGGGGTGTGTATGACTTCCCTCACTGTAGGATAGTGGTGATATTTATCACAATGTGCATGCATTTGTGTCTTTCTCCTTTGAGTTAACTGAAATCTTCAAATAGAATTCTACGTGGTTAAAGCCAGTTTTAAGAAAACAGGGCTAATCAAATAGTGTTTCATTGAGCTCTTTTAAACATAATAGTTCAATTAATTGAAATTAAAGTTAGTCTACTTTCAGTATTAGGTCAGACTAATATGTAACAATAAGAGTTGGATCAATGTAAACTTGCAAATAGTATGAAAGAAGAGGTTTCAATGAACTATTTAATGCAGTCCAAAAAGGCAAATCCCAATCCATTATCAGACATGAAGAGAAATAAATGAAGGAAAAACTAATGATTAAATGCTTTCATCTGGAAATTTGATTTCAATATTCAGAAACTCTACAATTCTCCTAATTCATCATGGTCTTTGTTTATTACTAATAAATTAGTGTGCTGATGGAAAGAATTCATTACCCTATCTGCACACTTCACTAGTTGCAGGTCATTTATTTCTGTGTTATCTGGTGAGACTAAAACAGCTGTAATTACATTGTTAAACATTGATTAATAAGCAACTCTCATCACTAATAAAAGAAACATGTAAAATGTGTATTCTTTCAAGTATTTAGCTTAAAGTTTTACCCTTCTCTTGGGGATAAGGAATTTCAGAATGCCATTAATATCTTCCTGAGCAAACTCGATTTGCTTTTCCAGCTGCTTCCAGTCACACCTATGAAACCCAATCACCAAAAAGAATTCAATTACACTAAAGAAACTCATCGTGGCCACAAAATAATATTAATTCCCTAAAATTAACATTCAAAATATGATTTTCAGTTATTTTTCTTTAATTTAATGTTAAAAGTGTACTCAATCAAAGCTGTGTTTTTATTTCCTCTATTTTGATTAACACATCCATTGCGGTTTGGAATTCAGAAATATTTTATAGATTGGCAGTACTTCAGCCAGAAGCATATTAAAAAACTCTGTAGTTACTGTTTATTAGGTTTTCAGTATAATCAGGTTGATTTAAGTGTTACCAGAACGTTATTACATGTCAGATATTTTCATTATCATTAACGGTACACAAGCAGACTCCCTCTGACACATGAGCAAATTATTCAGTTTCCTTTCCTTCAATACCATAGCCCATAAAATGGTAATTTAAGAAGTGGCTTGCTAGTAGATGTTTTAAGCATAACCCAATCGAATTCATGACTTCTTAATAAAGTGCCTTTTGTGCTGTCAAAAATTCATCTTGAAATGTGAGGTGCCATGTAGTCTCTTGTACCTTTGTCACTGAACTGACTGCTGCCACTAATTTCCTCACACTCATATGTGAGTGTCAGGGTCTTTAAAGGGGTAGCTGTCATTCTGAGGCAGGATGGTAGTGTGGCAGGAGCTAAGGGTGGGACTTTACAGGATCTAATCCCAGCTCTGTCACAAAATAGCAGTGACTTGGAGAAGTTATCTAAACTCTCTTACTGTGAGAATGAAAGGAGATAACTTCAAAAAGTGGCCAGCACAGTGCAGTTGACTTAAAGTAGACAAGTATAAAATGTTAATTTCCCTCTTTCCCTTGCATTACACTTTTTAAGCAGAGTAGTCAGTCATTTGACTGCTGAGGTTTTTAAGACTGCCAGGATGGTCCTTCTGTTCTGTATCTCAGGTATCTCAACGAACAGCTGGCCTCTGATACCTAAACGTCTATTGGTTATCACATCAAGCTTCTATCAGTTATACACATCGAACTGAATTCAAATATTGGAATTAAACTTTTTGGAATGAAAATGTTTCCAAAGATGAGTATTGAGATTTAAAAAAATACTACACATAAAAAAAAAAAAATGGATAGAGATGGGGAAAAAGGGCTCTGGATGAGGGCAGAGTCATGGCGAAGGGAGCACTAGGTAGGGCACTGAGAAGGGGCCTGAGCACTGGGTGAAAAGGAAAGAACAAACAGGGACAGGTCCAGGTCACGGGTGCAAAGAAATAACCCCGCCTACTCCATGGGCAAAGCAGTTACCATCCAACCAGCAACTCAAGTGTTGCAAACAGCAACCACAGACATTAGGATGCCCTTGAGTACGCATAACAGACGCCAACAAGAGCATTTATTGGAAGGACTTTTTGGAGCTCATGTAATTGTCGAGAAGCTGGAAGGCTAGGTTAGGGTAATGGATTGAATTAAAGACGTTCCAGTAATAAAAGTATAGAAAATACTGTAAGTGTTCTTAGCAGGAATAGCCTGGCCAGGCAGCTACTGCTGCTGCTAAAGTGACCAGAGCTTCCTCTCTCTAGAATAAACCCTGACTCCCTGGTTAATATTGCTTCCTTCCTCTAACTTTAGAGTCTCGGGAGGACACGTCTCTTGCCTTAGTGGGCAGAGGGCTGCGAGAGGAAAGGTCTGGCCCTCTGGCTTTCATAGTCAATAGCAGCAGGAGCACTTTCCCTCGCTTCACAGACAATAGCAAGGACAAATTCCCTCAAAAGTAAGAGATGACCTTGGATGCTATTGAAAAACAGGCTATAGTACCTGCCTAATGTGTGAGTCTTCCGAACAGTGAGAGAGAAAATCAAGCACCTCTATTGCTGGGATAAGGGCTTCTGGTTGGGTTTAGACAGTGGGAGAGAAGGCCAGATACTGGAGATTGGGGGGACAATGAGTATGACATATTTATCCCCCTAGCCCCCTTCCTGTCAGCCCTCATTCTGATTGGCTGTAGCTATTTTTCTCTTAAAAACACAGTTCCCGTCTTGTCCTTCCCCTACAGTTACGTGTTCACCTGGGTTCTAGCAAATATTCCCCCTCCTTCCTTACTCAGCCTGGGCCTTCTTTAGCCTGTCCTGAGCTATATCCGTCTTAATTGTTTTCCTTTAACTGTGTTGGAGCCTTTGTACAATAGTCTCTCCCATAAATCATCTCCACTGACAATCCTTTTGAGTATGTCTTTGGTTTCCTGCCGTAACCTGACGGATACAGGGAAGCTGCAGGACAGGCCATTAGCTCTGAATGGACTTCCTACTGTTCCACAAATGTATCTGTTAGTATTTGGGTGAGAAAATAATCTGTAAAATCTTGGGCATAATACATACTTTCAGTAATAATTTTTTTCATTCCTATAAAATCAGGGTGAATTGTATCAAGATCAAGTAAAAAACACACCTCAGTCTTGTCTTGAAGTTGGTTTATTTCAAATCTTCATCTATCCTCACATTCAAGTAACATTCTAGAATAAAGCATGAGTCATTTTGCGTGATATGTGTATCCTGAAAGTATAATTTATTTAAATTCAAGTTTAAGAATAAATTTATAACTTGGTATATTAATTTCTGCTCTTTTCATGTACTCTATCATGTGGATTAAACTTTTCAAAAACACAAAAAAATCACACACTAAAAGAATGTTTCGGGTTACTTGGATGTCTTGGCTCACTTTCCGTTCCCCTAAAGTGCACTGCAATCTAGCCCCCGTTGAGATAACAATAATCTCCAAAATTCCAAACTCGTTTGAATCGAACCTCTTGACTGCATGGGATTTCTCATTACTTTATTGGAAATTTTTCCTCCCTTAACTTTCATGACATCGCAAACTCTCTGTTTTCTTACTTGCTGGACTAGCGCAATCCCTTTCTTGCTTACTTGGCCATCCTTACAATCCTTTCCTGGCAATTTTCAGCTGTTTCTCAGGGAAAACATCCTTCTTATTTTCTTCCTCCCCCCACACCTTCCCTTTCATTGTCTCTCTCTTCTCATCTCTTTTCCTTTATCATTTTTAGTCCCCTCCTTTTATTTCCTATAAGTAATTTAATTAACTGGCTTTCACCAAACTGCAAATTTAAACATCATCAGGGGCTCACAGGTGACAGATGTGTGAGGCAGATGAGGGGGTGCGCCTCCGTGATGAGCGGAGGGGTGGAGGAGGTTGTGCATGTCTTCTAAGGTTGTGCAGCCTTTACAGTAAGTGGGAAGTCTGTCATATGGCCCAGGGCTCCATGAACTTGTAATGTTTCAATAAGTGAAATTAGTCTCCACAGCCAAGTATTTTAACATGGTGCATGGCTAATTTTTGACATTGAATCCCAACCTTTATTTTTGGAAATCCAGACCTGATTTTGTGTCATTCTTCTGTAAATCTCTACTTATCCGTATGGCTTCCTCTAGAAACTCACTCAGTATGTTCCCCAGCTATGATCACTACATTTATTCACAAACTTTTCTCTTTTTTTTGTGATTTTCAAAAATGTCATCAGCATTGAGACCAACTATCCCAGATAGAAACCTTGAAATCACCCTTGTTTCATTCTTAATCTCCCAGTGTTACCAGACACTAGATTCTTCGTTTCTTGAATACGGTCTCTTTTCTCCATTATAACTGTGCCTATGATGTTTTCCCACTATTTCTATATCATTTAAAGGTCTCCCCCCCCCCCACACACACACACTCACCCACAATTTCCATTGTCTCTCTATTGCCTTATGAAACTTCTCAAATTTGCTTCTTAAACTCCCTGGGGAGGGTGCTTTCTCAGATCACGCATGGGAGTTTTTAGAAACCTCAAGCTAACCATAACTGGCTTGCTATAATAGCCATCTTAATCATTTGTAAGTGGGTCAAAACATCCCTTTTATGTTATTACAACAGAAGAGGAGAATGCAAGATTCTCATTTGTTTTCTCAGTAAGGTATGACTTTAAAATGTTTTTTTTTTTTGTTTGCAGCGGAATACTGCTAAGGATGCTGCTGACAGACCTGTGGGTTTATAAGTTCACTATCCCCTCTCTGTATTTTTATTATTATGGCAAAATAAAAAGGAAAACCATTATCTTTAGGACAGAATTTAAGCTATTTTCATGGCATGCAAGGCCTTAATAATTAGGTCCCAATTCACCTTTTCTGTTTCATCTGCATCTCTCACCCACCCTCACACTGTGCCCACATCACTCTGAATTTTTTGTGGTTTCCCAAACATACCAGAACCTCTCACTTTATTCTTTTGCACAAGCTCTCTCTCCTGTCTAGAATAATTCTTTCTTCAAGTCCCAGGTCAAAAATTAGCTTTTTGATAAAAGCATCCCTCTTCTGAGGTCTTTTCACAAACATTGTCTTCGAATTAGTTGTTAAATTTGTCTATTTCACTACACTGGGAATTTCTGCAAAGCAGAGATCCCTTTTTTAATCCACAGTGCCTGGCAGAGTGGATGAATGGATTAATGATTGAAAGAATGAATGATGAACCTTGTTGTTGAATACATTAATGCATGCGGGTGTGCGAACCAAACCCCTGAAAATATCTCTTCTAACTGTGGCGACGGAGAGATGAGATTTGTATTGGGCTGGATTGTGAACTCTGTCAATAGTGGCAATAGATTCTAGAAGTAGTTCAACCAAGTATTTCTTGGTTGAATTACTAATTGTTGTAATTACTAATACTGTTCAATAATTGCTATAATTTAAACACCTTACATATTAATTTAGGGGAAAATTTTAGCTCTATAGCTTTTGGCTTGGCCATTTGTTGGTTGGCTCCTCTAGATCCTCTGTTCCCCTCTCTACCTGGTTTTCTGTCTGAGGAAAAGAGCCAGTGGCCTACTTAGGGCTCCTGTGCCCAGAGGCTGTTAACTGGGTCTGGCCATTGGAGAGTCCTGTAGAACATCCGAGGGAGGGACGGGAGTGAACTCAAGTATTTATCCTCTTGGCTCTCTCTCTGGAAATAGAACAGTCCAGTAACTGCTCTCTTCTCGCTTTTGTCAGGGTGCAGCAGCTCCACAGCTTCTACCAAGCCCGCATTGCTGCTTTGTGCTTCGTGGCTCCCTTAGACCCTTGTCTCGTCTCCGTAACAGCCCCATATTCAGGTAGCTTTCGGAATTGTCCTGGTTTTACTGTGACATCTGCTTCTTGTTGGGAACCCAACAGATAAAATTCTCTTCTATGTCCATGATTACTTATTCTCTAGAAAAAATTCTAAGTGTATGGTTTTTTCTGTGTGTGTGTGTTAGTATTTTATACAGCCATACCTTTTGTTCATTTTTAGCCAATTGTGTATGTACGTGTGTTTGCGTGATACTAACTTAAAAATGAACAATCACATTTTCGCAAAAATGTATGGGTTTTTTTGTAGAATTAGTTTAAAATTATGTAGAATGAAGTTGAATAGCATTTACATTTTAAGAAAATTTTCCATTAAGTGGAATTATTTATTCAAGAGCATAAGCTAAATTATGATGCATTAAAGTATTTCTTAGGGTACATATGGTTGAAAAAAAGCTTTCATGAAAATTTTGTCCTTAAAACAAATGAAACCTAATTTTAAACTTTCTGTGGATAGTAATTAAAATCAACAATCAACAAGATATTAACAATGTAGATAATTTAAAAATATTTTACTTATATTTAAAGAGGTGAAAAATTAAATATGTAATTAATTGTTATATAATTATCAAATATTAATTAATTATTTTAAAAAGAAAATGAAATGGAGATTTTTTTAGCACTTTCATCATAGATGCTTAGTGTAGCATTTTCATTCCTAATCAATTGTTCTAGTTATTATTCCAAAGTATTAAAATGCAGATATATGCTGAAACTTTGCTAAAGCACTGTGCTCATGGTTTCATTTGTGAGACTTGCTTTAGTGAAATTATTTTAAGAGCCTCTTGGCATTTTACTGAACACGCCTCCTCCAGGTGATGCCCAGATAGACTTGCTTCACTATAGTGTGCTCTGCAGTGCAGAGTATTGCAGTGAAGCTTTCATACATGGCTCTTTAAGACTATTCTTCATATGTAAAGGAAACTTTAAAATACACTTGAATAAGGAACATGTTCTGAAATAAAAATATACCTTTATCCCCTCTATTTTATATGAAAATTTGTTCCTACATTTCTCATTTTTTGGATCTGACCCTTTCATTTTTCACATATCAAATCATTTTCACAAATTGTAGCCCCTCCCCTGCTCTTTTTAACTTTCCGGAATGATTGACAATGTTCCACACTCTCAAGGGGGGGTGACTGGATTGTTGTTTTCCTATTAAGCATGGCTCCTGTGTGGAACTGATTGCACTTTTCCTGAAGTCAGATATGTGTGTCTGTGGCACTTTCACATAGCACAGCATTTTTGACAGCACAGGTGCTCATGTGTTTTGGGTAACACATCAGCTCCCTAAGAGTAGCAGGAGTCTTTGAAAATACTCCCCCGTGACCTGACATTCTGATGAATGTGACCTTGAAGTGCACCTATCAGAAGGAAGACGAGCGACTGTAAATCACTTGGTCCAGCCTGGATACAGATATGAACTAGCAGAAAACGTGAAGAACCAGCGTAGTGAATCAGTCACAAGCACAGACATCTCAGTGGCTCCGGCCCTGAGTCCCGCCAGTCTCCTGGACCTGATGTTAATTCTTTTCTGCCTAAACCACCTTTTCATGCTTTTCGACCGTACTTACCTCAGTTCTCTTGACTCCACTGTTTCAAACCCGATTATAGGACTGAGTCCCCTTGTCCACATCTAGTACACCTTCACATTCCCCCAGTTCTGAGACCATCCGACTTATGAAAGAATAGCTGAACAGCTTAAGACACCAATCAGAAGATATTTAGCCTTACTCTTGGCTCTTCTAGCCTGAAGCTCCAGAGCAGAGGCTCAGAATCAAACTTGCTCTTATCCCTAGGGGTTCAGTTCCCAGAGCAGGGCTAATTAATACTGGGTCCCTTTTACCCTGGCCTCTTTTGTACTTCTTTCTAGAAGTACAAAAGGTTGCTTCTCAACACCCACCTGCTAAATGGGTCCTTATTTCCCACCTACAGACCTATTTCTGAATAGTAACTTTTTTCTTCCTAAATTTCCTGGGCCATCAACCAGATTATAGCTGTGCTCTGCCTTCCTGCTGGGATCTAACACCTGCTCTTGCAAACCCCTTTTGACTTTTGTCTGAATCCAAGTAGAGTTTATGACATTCTTTGTACATCATTCATGGCTCACACTACCTCCTACACCCCGCCCCCCTTTCATGTGCTCTTTGTAGTTAGTCTCATAGCAAATCTAACTATTGAATCCTAAAACATAATGTCCTCACCTGTTCTGCTCTGGTGGGTTCAGATTAAGTTCCAAGTGGCTTCTTCCTTTCCACTCTTCTGTTTGCCTAATTGTAGCTCCACATCTCGTACCGTGGGCCAGGCTATGACACGGCCCTACTCCCTGTGTTTCCTCGCTGCCTCTGTCAGTTCCAGACGCGCTCTGCGTTATTCTCAGCTCCCCGATCTCTCCACTTCCCTGACCAGCGTGCTAATCATTGCTAATCATTGTTTTAAAAATAAAAAAAGGCAGGAGACAGCCAGTGTAATCAACTGCAGGTTCATTGTTACTCCTCAGATAGACTTTAATGGTAATTTTTGTGTCCATTAGAGGCTGTTCCACACATTTTCACTTCCTCCCAGCTTCGAAGGACAGTTCTGCCCCATCCATGTCCCTTCCACTCCCCTATCCCCCGCTCACCACCTCTTCTTGCCTTTCCTTGCTAAGCAAATATGGAACATTATTTTTGCCATGAGGACCATGTCTTTTTTCTCTCCTAAAATTTCTCACAATTAGCTCTTTCCCATTTTTCTTTTGTCTAACAGAAAGGAATGCCTGACCACCATTCGCAAACAGACTTTAACATTCTTCAGTTTCATAACTATATTTATTGATGTAGTCCTCCTATCTTAATTTTGAATCATTTTATCTTGGTGACCAGAAAAACTGAAATATTTACTTTCTTTGCCCCTCGTACCCCTTGAGCTCCTGTGGAATCTCCTTTTAATCCTTGGCTAATGAAAGGGACTATAGTTTTCACTCACTCTCCTAATATTTTATCTCTCAGTTGCTTAAAATATTATTTTTTCTTAATGTATTATAGTCTGTACACAAACAAGTGTATATATTTATTTTAAAAAATGATACAATGTGCCCCCCAGGTTAAGAAATTGATTATGACTAGTATAATTGAATGGGCTTCCGGCAACTGCCACAATGGGCTTCTTCATCCCGTCTTAGAGTTAATCACTATCCTAAATTTTGTGATAAGCATTTCCTTTATTGTTTTTCTTTATGGCTTTATATGTGTGTGTGTGTGTATCCCTAATTTATATGTTCTTTATATTAATACAACATTTGTCACAATTCTTTTCCATCTCAGCAGATACCCCTCTGGTGCAGTTTCAGGGCCCCTGTGCTTACATCTGTCATGGAATTTATCACATTTACTTCCTGACAATCCCTTAGACTGTGAGCTCTGTACATTTTATTTCTTTATCCTCAAAACTTAATTAGTCCCCAGAACATAGTGAACGTTCAACAAATATGAGTTAAATAAATTAATAAAAGAAGAAATTGGGGGCACAACCTCACTGTAGGTTCAGAGTTCCTGTATTTTCATATTAAAACATTTAAGTAGATGAATACATTTTTGAGTGGAAAATTTTTCAATCACAAGGATTAAAACAAAATAGCATGTTCTAGTTAAGTTTCTCTTGTAATCCCAGTTCTGTCACTAATTGACTGCCACCTTGGGCCATTTACTTAACCTCTTGGTCCTCTGTTACCTAATCTATAAAATGAGGCTGGACTAAATGATCTCCAAGGTCCTTTCCAGCTGTGAAATTCTATGATTGTCATCCATGATTGTATAAATAAAAAATTCAATTAACAAGAACTCTCAGTCCCTAAGCATTATCATTAAATTGAGATTTTAATTTTTCAAAGAGCAATTATTTTATATACACAACAGGGAAAGAAAATGTTCACAATTCAACTTCACTGGCCACAATTCCACTTCATCAACACAGTCTTTTTACATCATGTAAACAGTGTTTTTCTTAGTTAAATATGAGGACTTCAGTCCCTTTGACGGGGTATCATTGAGAGATCTCTTTTTTATTTAATTGGTGAATTCATTACCTAGCTTAGAATAGATGTCGCTTGTTTTACCCTAGTCAATGAAATATTCTAAACTCTCCTCAAAAATCTAATTAGATACTCTAGACTGTACTTGTTAGGTGACCAGCCTGGGAGAATATCTTAGATGTTCAACTACTGACCTTGGCCTTCATGTGCTCCTGGACTTTCCCAAACTCATATCCACTTCCTAACCCGTGTTCATCTTTCTTAATCCTCTGGTCTTTCCTTCCCATTGCTTTATTTTTTTTCCCCTCTTATGGCTAGATTTCATGGGGAGACTTCTGGGCAATAGCCCCCTGCCTAAGTTGTCACATAGGACTTTTTCCATAAACCTTTCCCCTGAGAGAAACTCTTTACCCACTATGTTACTGCTACAAGGTCAGAATCTGGATACATAATAATGTAATCACAATTAATTAAAATAATTTAAATAGAAAAAATAATACATAGTCATTATAATTTTTTAACAGCTTTATTGTGGTATACATGACATACAATAAATGTTACATATATAAAGTGTACATTTTGATAAGTTGATATATGTATACACTTGTAAATCTGTCAATAGGATCAAGATAATGAACACAACTTTCATTCCCTAAATTAACCCCATGACCCTTTGTAATTCTTGTTTTCCACCCTTCCCGCACTCCTGTCACTCTCTCCTTCCCAGTCCCCAGGTGCCACTCATTTGTTTTCTGTTACTATATATTATCTTGAATTTTCTAGAATTTCTATGTGAATGGAATCAGAAAATCCTTTTTTTTTGGACTGATTTTTTTCACTTAGCACATTATTTTGAGACTCCACATTGTTGCATGTATTAGTAAGTAGGTCATTCCTGTCTGTTGCTGAGTAGTATTCTGTTGTGGAATTACCAGTTTTACTGTTGATGGACATTGGGTTGATTCTTGTTTTTGGTGATTACAAATAAAGTTGCAATGAACATTTATATTTAAGTCTTTGTACAGACATTGTTACCTGAGGAAGATGGGTCTGGAATAGGTTCTTGCAGTGTTCAGAAAAAGCATTTCGGGGACACTTGCAAAGGAGGATTTGAGCAATAGTGGTAAGATTTATTAGGGTGCCCTTGAAGAGGTTGCCTCACTTGATGAGGCGCTTCCCCAGCAGGTCCAGCAGCAGAAGCTGGTTGATGTTACCAGTCTGCTCCCAGATACACCTCTGCCGCTGTCTCATCCATGACCAGGTGGTTCAGCTCCCCCTTGCTGTGGAAGAAGTCTAACTTCCAGGCCGCAGGCCCACACTTGTGCCCACCAGGCCCAGAAGAGTCAGGGCCCAGAGCTGCAATGCCATCACTCCCAGCACCTGAGGCCCCTGAAGTCTAGCTCAGTCCCTGCTCCCAGCTGACATAAAAATCCTTAGCTGTGTAACCTTGGGCAAGTTACTTAACTTCTCCAAGCCTAATTTCCCATCTGTACGTTTCCCGCCAAGGCTGATGGCACCCAGGCCACAACTGGCGCTATGCTCTGGCCAGCAGGGCTGCCACCCAGAGACGGGCCTTTCTCAACTTCCATATATATTTCCTCGGGTTTTGGGAAAGTGCAGGCCTCTTTTCAAACTTCCCAATCTCTTTCCTGGCTTTTCCAGGCCTGTGCTGGTGCTTTCACCCTATCTAATACCTTTCCTGTATCTCCTGGGGTTTTGTGCCCTGTCCTATTTGGTCTTTTTTACCCACATTTTCCCAGAGTAGTCTCCTCCCCTTTATGGTCACCATTTTCACTTCTACTGAGCATGCGCTTACCCCACAGGGGGCTCCCCCTCCCCACTTAATCAGGGGAAGGTGCTGGTTGTTCCCTGAGTGATTATAAATTGCCCCTTCCTAGTTAATTTGGCTTAATCAGATGTTTGTTCCCTGAATTTCCTCGTTAATAACTAACTAACTGCCTGCTGTAACAATATGAGTAACAATATGAATATGCTTGCGGGACGCGGTAAATACCAGGAGTAGCATCTCTGGATCATACAGTAAGTATTTTAAGAAACTGTCAATCTGTTTTTCAAAGTAGTTTTACCATTTTACCTCTGTATCAGTAGGTCATTGAATGTTACATATCTCTATTTAAAGTGTGTGTGTGTGGACTCATGGCTGGTAGTCAATACCTTTGTGAATTTGAGCAAATTACTTTTTCCCCCAGTTTCTTTACCTTATTTACTTATAAAGGATTTGAAATAGTTTATCTCTTCTATTTTTTTTTTCACCCAAACATTCTGAAACTTTACAATAATCTTTGCTACCAATAAAGCATACACATGTGCAAATATACATATATAATACAAACTCAAGAGTCAGTGCAATAGTGGAAATATCAGAGGTTTTGGCTCAAATTATTCGATATCAAAATTCTGGTGTCTTCTTACTGTCTGTGTGACATTAGGTAAACTATTTAAATTCTACAAGCTCAAGTTTCATTTGTATCAATAGGAAATACAACAGTACATATGTTATGATTGTGATGAGAACTGTGTAACAAAGAGTCTCGCACTATGTGGGTCTGTATCTGTTAGAGTACCAACAGGAAGCAGATGGCACACTTAATTCTAGAATGATATATTTATAGAGATCCTAATTATAAAGGTGTGGGTGTATGGCAACCACAAAGGATATTGCAACAATCTGGGGCATATTAGCAGACAAATTATTATCACACCTTGGCCGAGGGGGAATAGGGGAGGGAGCACTTTCTGGAGCCTTGAGGGACATAGGCATGATCAATCTTGGCCTTGAGGGAAGCAGTGACCATGAGCAGAGGGACACAGTCAGCCTAAGACAGAATTAAACTTCATTCAGAAAGGTATAAGTTTGGTTAACTAAATAATTAAATCAAACCTGAGCTCTAGAATTTTAGCTCTAATAGGACCTGCGTTTTCTAGGTGTCTTCATATAAACATATCAAGAGAAGTGTCTTCATATTGGAACTTAAAAAAGGTAGCAGATTTATTTGTCCAGAGTAACTAAATCCATAAACCAAAGGAAGATTTTGTACAGTTTACAGTGCAGTCAGGTAAGATCTATAACAGGCATAATGGAGGTTCTGATATTTCCAAGTTCCCCTCACATAAGACTTGTAATATTTATTTAACAATGTGATATGGTCCAATCTGGGTTTTGATCTTTCCATATCAAGTTTCTCTTGCCCAAATCTGCCTGATTGAGAAACACGCTCCTTAATACAAGATTCTTAGTCTTTTCCTGTTTTTCTTCCTCTTTGTATAATCTTTGAGCACTGGATCTTTATCAATTGATTCCTACAAAAATCTGTGCTTCATTTCAATATGTTCTGGAAACTGCTGTCTTTTGAGAGTAGTTTCCAGCTAGCTGCTCTCTGCTCTTCTATTCTGAGAGCTCTGTCTACCAGCAGCTGCTTTCTCTTTGCAGAATTAGTATTCGGTTCTGTAGCTTTGTTGACGCAAGAGGGTTTTCTAGCCCCTTGTTTTTAAGAGACACTTCCTGCTTAGAATCAGAACTGGATCTGCTGTTGCAGGGAAACATGAATGTCATGACACTTCTGTGGGTAGCAATAGCTCAAGGCACTCTTCTTTAATTACTTCATGTCCTGCTTGTCGGGAAATTAACAGAGGTGGATGGTGTGATGAAAAGAATTCTGCGATAGAAATTCCAACCCTAGGCTATATTGCTGATTTGTCCATTTCTAGCCATGCGATCTGGAAAAATTACTCACATTTTTGTTCCTCATGTTTCTTTTTACTCATTTGTAAAAATGAAACAATACTCTGCCATACTTACCTCAAATAATTGTTATGAAGCGCAAATGAGATAATGTATGTGATGTTTGCAAACTATAAAGTGGAAAGAGTGATTACTATCTGGAAAATGAATATTCCTGAGCCTTTGGAAACAGCACAGTATGATATGTAAATTCATATTGACTTTGTGTTCCTACTTTCCCACCTGACTAGCCAAATGAAACAGACATTTATTTTGCATGGAAATCTCAGGGGATATTAACCAATCTTCCTTCAGTATATTTAACATAATTCTAAGAATTAATAGGCAACATTTAGAGTATTCACAGATACAAGAATGCACAAATGAAATCATAATTGTGTTTATTTTTTACACTGATAAAGTTTCCAATAGTAAAGTGTACCTTTGCTATTCATGATTTACTTGAATAGTTTTCAAGCCTCCATATAATTTTTCCCTGAGTTATAAAAGTTCAGAATTATTATATTGACTTGAAGAAGAAAATTGCATGACCTTCATTAAAGGCAATGACTATTATTAATTTATTAAATGCTAAAATTACACTGTACTGCTCATATAAGTAAGCCTACTGCGTGGTTGCTTGGATCTTTAAATGTTTATGTGAGTTAAAATTTTACTAGGGGATGTTATTTTGCTTATGTTTTTTGTTTTATAAACCAAACCATAATAATTACATTATTATTGCTTAATAGTATATCTTTATTATTAGTAATTAGATCCTGTATGATTATTCAATGTGTGGCAAAGAGTGCTTCTGAAAGGAAAGTAAGGTTATTAAATCAATATTTTAAAATACAAACATTTCTTCCACTGATTTAGAATTTCAAAGTAATTATCTCTCTTTATTTTCTCTATTTCTGTTAGTACACTTAAATATATTTGTGAACATTTGAGCGTTACTCACAATATGCACTTATTTTTGTTGTTTTATTGTTGCCATCTGCTATTTTGAAGTTTCTAATGGCATTCACTGAGTGGTTACTGTGTGTCTGGCAGTTGACACCAGGTAGTGTAAGAGTCAAGAAGGTGATTTCTCTTCTGGTGATTACCTTCCAAGAAAGGTTTAAACACATACCCAAATAATAAAATAAGATACTTTCACATGGAAATAAGTGCTATAATAATAAAACTGAAATACGAGATCAGGTGTGATGGTGCAGAGATAGGAGGGTTTGCGGCTTTATATGGTATGGCCAAGGAAGATCTCTTTCAGGACTTAACATTTGAGCTGCGACCTGAATTATTAAAAAGGACCAGCAATTTTAAAAACTAGGGCACGGACACTGTAAATAGAATATGAAAAAGCCCTGATGAGAGAATGAACTTAGCAAAGAAAGTCTGTTTGGTTGGAGTGTGGTGAATGGTTAGACAGGCAGAGGCCAAATCAAATGATATGATTAAGGCTAAGACAATGAGTTTAGATTTTATTCTAACCACAATAAGAAGTCATTGGAGAGATTTAATCAGAGGAGTGACAGTATTTTATTTATATTTTTGAAAGTTTGCCCTAACTAGCATGTGGAAATGAGCCATGTGAAAGCCAATAATGGAAACCAATAATGAAAGCCAATAATGGAACAGGTTAGGAACAATATTCCAGGTGAGACAAGAGAGAAGTGAATGAGGGGGTCAGCATTCAATGGAAATGGCCATACTTGGGGTACATGAGAGAAACATGGCCACTGTTTTTGGCATTGAAATGCAAAGCTGGAGGACATGCAAGGAAACTTGAAAATGTTCTATCAGTTGGTCTGTGGAATCAATTTTGCCTTTTATATCTGTGATATGATCATCCAGGTACCACTGATAATGAGTGAAGAAATCTAAGGGAAGAAACAGTTTGGAGGTAGGGAAGGTTTGGGGCTGATATTGAGTCAAGATTTCTGTTTTGAACTTGTTAATTTTTGAGTTGTCTATTGGGCACCCAAATAGAGATACAGAGTAGCCAGTTAGGTATATTATTCTAGAATCTGGGTTAGTCATCCTAATAGGAGAGACCATTTACTTGGGTCAATTAATCATTAAAAAGAGAATTAACATTTTTGAGCAGCTGTTATATACTAAGGTCTTTAGATAGGACAATTCAGAAAATTCTCACAATAATACTGTGAAGTGCTTATTATTTCTCTAAATTTTAAAGTGAGGGAAGTCTGACTGTCTCTTAGAAAACTTACATGGTAATAGAATACAAGATTTAAATTCAGGTATATTAGAATCAAACATCATGTTCTGTCCAGTGAAACCTGATGACACCCGGATATTATTATTATTGTTACTTGTATTACTACCACCTAATTAACAGAAACTTGAAAATACTAAATAAAAAGATTGGGGTGTTTGGCATGATGGAAAGCTACTCTTGCTGCCATATCTACAAACTAACTGATAGAACATTTTCAAGTTTCCTTGTATGTTCTCTAGCTTTGAATTTCAATGCCAGTTGCATAACACGGTAATTAGCAAGGCTTCTATTCATCAAAAACAGAGCTAACTTATGAACATTTCACTTTAAGTTTGAATTATAGACTGTAATGTTGAAAGTGACCTTAGAAGGCATTTGTCTTTTCCTTAACGGTTTAGAAATTTATTCTGTGGTATTTTTTTTCATTTAAAAAAACTTTAATTAAATTTATTGGGGTGACATTGGTTAATAAAATTATATAGGTTTCAACTGTATAATTCTATGGTGCATTGATACATCATCTGTAGGTTGCATTGTGTGTTTTTAACAGGTAAAAGGGGACTGAGAAGTGAGTAAAAATGAAGAAGTTGAACTACATATTGTAAATTTTTTTCCAACCTTTGAGTTTATTTGCTTACTCATTAGATAGCAAAGTTTACTAGACTGGGCTTCATGATGACAGACCAAGTTACAATTTTAATTAATTAATAATTCATTTAATATTTATCTTTACAACTAATCTAGAAGCTTTGTGTGTGAATGCCAGGATACTGTTTTGTTTTGTGGGGTTTCCCCCCCATCACAATCTTGCCTGCACTGGTAGGGTTCCTGGCATATTTTAAGTGTTCATTTAGTATTTGCGGAATTTATTAATAAAGAACATAATAAAGCTGTATGTTGATTCTCTCTACCTTCTACTTAGTGGCCCATTTTCCATACATTATCCTTTGAGTACACAATAAATGCCTTATGTAAGTGAAAAGAGAAAATGCCTTATGTAAGAGAAAAGAGGAAAGTAGGCCAGAGTTGTGCAGCCACAAGCCAAAGTACATGTGGAGTCCCCAGAGCCTTCCATAAATAAATTTGTTTTCTTTATTCTTATTTTTTAGAGATATAACTTACTTTCAATTTTTCTTAGTAAATGGGATTAGTTTTGTGTTTTTCCCTGCCCAACAGGGAAAGTCTTTGAAGTCTAAGCACTTTATTTATTATCATGATTTAAAGAAGGATTGGTTCAGAAAGGAAGAGAACAGATCTGCCAGTTTATACTTTTGGAATTACTTAGATATGCCTTCTCTTTTCAGGGAAAATTACCCTATAAATTTAATCTTGAAATTAAATATGTTTATTAACTAATATTATAAAAAGAAAACACATTAAAAGCTGTTCCACAATCATTTTCCTTAAATAACTTCTTTGATTTTAATTTACAGCCACTAACATGTGGCATAATATGGAACTCATTTCACAGGTTGTTGACATATTATTATTAATGTTACCATTTAGATATTCTCTTTATCAGATAATTCTAGCTATATTATTAAGGTACAATATTTATTTATGTATTTATTTATTTTTTAAGGTACAATATTTAAAGAAATGCTTACAAATAAATTAGAAAAAAGCCTATCATCTGTTTGCATAGTAATTTTGCAGTCACTGAGTACAACTAAGAGTAAAGAAGTATTTTAATGTATCTTCTAGCCATCAAATTATAAAAATTTAAGAGCTCACACAATCCTATGACAGAATTTTGGTGACTTTCTTAAGACCTCAAAATTTCAGACTGTGTTTCTCCTCAAGTGGTAAGTGATTTGAGTTACTTTCCCCAGGGGATGTTGATAACAATGTGTATATTGCTTCTTTGTGGCATCTTTGGCAACTCCCAGAACCTTCTATAAAAACTGATTGTTTTAAGATCTGGTCCTGGGAACATACATGTTTCTAATGGGATTTGAAAAGATGAAAAAAAGGTCTGCTTGGCTCCAAAATATCTCCTTTCTTAGTCTTGCCAGTGTAGTAGAAACTGCCCCATCCATCCCTATTGTATAGCAGGATTAAAGATATGGTTAAAATAAAACTGTACTCTGTTTTAGATACAGTCAACACGTATTCAGTGTTTGTACTTAGACAAGCATTGTAGTCACTGGGTTTACATGAGTGTAAATGCTTGAGCATGTGAGAGGGTCTGCACGATCTTCACCTCAATCAAGTGGGTCAAATGGATTTTCAAGCATGTGGAGGATGCCCTCTTCATTTTCTTAGGAGATAAAGGCCCAGTTAATTAATTTATTCATAAGATGTTCTTAGAAACATTTCACCGCTGATTGGGTGGCCACAGTCTGTCTCAAAAACTCTCCCTGGGAGATTAGGCTAATTACTTGATGCCATTCTTTTATGAGCTCATTTCACATTGGTTCCTGAAGAAGATTGATGCCTTAGCCCCTTTTGACTGAGGTCACACTACTTTCTTATTTTAGCTTGATTCATTTCCCATGGACTGAATTCTGAATACTTTTCCACTCATGATCTCCTTCAATTTTCTGATGTGTCTCCTGGGATGGCTTGAATCTCTTCTGATAAGTTCACTGTCTTTGCTTTGCACTGATACTACTGCTCTGTCACCACATTGCGGTCAAGTATTACAAATATCTTGGTTTTCTTTTGTTCATTTCCCCCCACAGACACAAAGGTGCACCAGTTGATTAGTTCCTATGGTATTACACAACCTACTACAGTACACAAAGATTACCTAGGCAGGGGTGCAATGTTTAGTGAGTACTTACTCCATGAGCCCTTTATAAGCATGATTTTATGGGATCAACACAACAACCCTTATAAAATAGGTATTTCCCCCCTCTTTGAATGAAGAAGAGACTTAGTTTAAAGAGTTTAAATAATTTTTCTAAGATCACACTTAGGCTGTGGCAGAATATATTCTCAGGTCGTCTTTTATTCAAAAATACCATACGAAGAGCTCTCATTTTTTTTCTTTTTTTTGGTCACCACAGCACAGTTTTGAATACTAGAGGTTTTGACACTATACTTGAAGTGATTAAAAGACTCAGTAGAACACTAAGCAGGTGAGCAATAATTACAGTGCAGTCACTAGCACAGCACCACCGTGTCTTCCTAGTGTCTGTAAAAGAAACCACTGCTGTGCAGCACAGCCCGCTGTTGGAGCTGCACTGCTTACTGTCCATCTAAACAAGTGCTGTGATGTTCTCACATGTCACTCTTAACCTTCACTTAACATCAGACTCTGCTTAACTCTCAAACAGAGCATTTGTATCCCGCTCTGAGGTATAATGAGGAACTCCCTTCACCCCATGTTCACTTCTTCTTCTTTTTTTTAAATATAGCTTTATTGATTTTCGAGAGAGGAAAGGAGAGGGAGAGAGAGAGAGAAACCTCAATGATGAGAGAGTCATTGATCGAGCCCGCAACCCGGGCATGTGCCCTGACCGGGAACCGAACCCCGATCGCCTGGATCCCAGGTTGATGCTCAACCGCTGAGCCATGCCCGGCCGGGCCCATGTTCACTTCTTAGA
Organism: Miniopterus schreibersii; assembly: GCF_964146895.1. Lineage (NCBI taxonomy): Eukaryota > Metazoa > Chordata > Mammalia > Chiroptera > Miniopteridae > Miniopterus > Miniopterus schreibersii. The sequence continues at coordinate 45,261,798 of NC_138107.1, forward strand.
CACTTTAACATTACGTATATTCTGTTTTAGCAAAAATTAAATTGTATACATTGATCAAAATATACTGGTGCATTGGAACCTCAAAGTACATTTCATTCAAGTGGCAGAGAGACTAAGTGCAGTGGGTGAGCAGAGAGGACCATAGAAGACTTGACAGGAGCAGTGACCTTGGATCTGGACCACGAAAAAAAAAGATAGGATTTTACCAAAGTAGGGAAGGAGGAAAGGCATTCCATATAAAAGAAGTAGCTCTGACAAAGGGGCGGGGACTCAGTGCATATACATTGTCTGCAGTTGCTGAATGGATTATGTGGTATGGAACTAAAAGTGCAAGTTAGACAGTAGCAGAAGGGACTGAAAGGGTCGGTAACAGGTAGGTCATGAGTATGGTGACAATAAAACTTTCTGAAATTGGAAAACTTTTGAAAGTAAAGGGATGCTGTAAATAATGACACCAAAATAACAGATGAACACTGGGACTTTCCTAACAAAACAGGATAAATGGGCACCCTAGTCATAAAGAGCCTTGAATATTGTGTTAAGGAAGTAACTGAGATATTTAGTCACAGGAACATTTAAAACACCATTCTGGCAGTAGAGTGGAAAGAGGTAACCCTGCAAAGAATTGGGAGTGACAGACCTGTCATAAGACAACTTCAATGAAACAGGTGAATACTAGGTACGCCTCATTTCTGTCTCCATCCGTGTCTTTCACAGCCCTCATATCGTCCAAACACTCATTTTCACCCTGATGACAACCCCCTGCATGTCTTGCTCAATTATCACGAGATTAACTCTAAAAAGATAATGTTCTGGCAAAACGCAGCTCATCTATGAAAGAAAGAGATACTTGTTTTCCAAACAGGAAAACGCAGGATCTTATATGAGCTTTAAATGTACATGAAAGTTTACCTGGGATATTTTACAGTCACTTACACTGTTTAATTTAGGGGAAAATTAATACACCATATGTATCACTGTGGAGAGGTGAAACATTACTTATGAAGAGAACTTAGGATATATGGCCAAGGAATTTGTGGGAGTGCCCTCAAAAATCTGCTCCTCCCTAAAATAGTCACAGATGAGAATGACTCTGGAGGAAAGACAGTCTTTCATCCCAAGTAGTTAGAAAATTTTCTCAAGTTAAATATGGAGACTTAGATGTACCTGAACATTGCTACAATAGGAAAAAATGCTATCAAATTTTAGTATTTCATTTAAAAACACTTCGTTAAGATATTTCCTTAAAATTGGTTTTTGATAACTCCTTTAAAGGAAAAAGGAAAAAAAAAAAACTATTTAAAAGTGTGTGATAATACCTAGAAGAAGAGTGAAAATAAAGGTGCAGAATTTATATATGGGAAGTGTGGATATATAAACCATGTATAAACATACACATAATGTAAAAAACATGTATATGAAAAACCATGTAAAAACATATAAAAATGCTGGAATTAGGTAAGCCAAAGTACCAAAATAATTGTCTTTGAGTGGGGCTATCAGTGATTTTTCTTTCCTCTGTTTTCTACATTTTCTTTGGTTTTGTTTTATATTATTTTTATATTTTAAAAGTTATGTAAACAGTTTTTATTATCCTGGTTGGAAAAAAAATGCCAGCTTAAGCTATTTCCCCGTAGAAGAACAGAGTGCTCTGTCAAACTTTATAGCTTTAGCCTGTCAGAATAACTTTGACGTTAAGGACTAAGATTAACCAGTGTTCCTCCTTGTGGCCTATTATGTTCCTCTGTTCATTGTAGATGTCCTCTGTTCCCGGTTTGTGGAGCATTCATAAACGGTGTTTCTGCTCTGGTTCTGCCACTAACCAATCTCGTGGCCTCATAACCTCATAGAGGCTCAGTTGTTCATTTATAGAGTGATGTAAGTAGACTAGATTACCTAATACCCATTCCAATGCCAACATGATATAATTATGTTTTGGGGCAGTGATTACTATGAATATTCAAGCAGTATCAGCATATTTCTCTAAATAGTCCACATTAGATGGTTAACATTCAATTTGAACATCTCCAGTGAGAGGAAAATTTGAGTTTGCCTATAATATTTATTGGGTGCTCTAATTCTCACAATGTTGTTAATGAAAAACTTTGTAATTTAAAAATATTCTCTTTACTTTGAGCTAAGAAATATGATCACACATATTTTACATTGTGGCATTCATTTCTGTTTCCTGGAGCTATGAAATAAGTTGACTATTTCTAATTCATAAGTTTAAAATATTTGAAAACTGTTATTGTATATTTTCCTCCCTATAACTCTTCTCTTACCTGATATATATATATATATATATATATATATATATATATATATATATATATAATTTTGATTTTATCTTAATTTAGCCACTCTTTCCTGGGTACTTACTGGCTAGGTTTTGAATGTCTTCTTTAAACTATATCACACAAAATTGAATTAAAAAGCAGAAATATTTTCTTCAATGTAGGAAGTACTGTGAATATTTGCAGTAGATAACAACTAGGGTCTTTTCCAGAGTCTGGGAACATGACTCTCCTCGTCGTGACTGGACCAAAGATGATTAATCCAAGGTATAAGATGCTTCAATCAGATGCTCTCTTTTGGGAATTTGAAGCCTCCCAGAATGTTAGGACTCACTGGACTGAAGCAGTTCAATAGCAGAACCCTGGAGAGAGGTTCCCAGACGTCTGTGGTGAAGTCCTGAGGACTTCTCAGTTTTCTACTCTTCTCCAGGATTCTTTTTGGTCTGGATTCGACCTCTGCATCTTGCTGTGAAATTCTCCTACCCCTTGCCCGGCCAGAGTGGCTCAGCGGTTGAGCATCAACCTGTGATCCAGGAAATTGTGGTTTGATTCCTGGTCAGGGCACATGCCCGGGTTGAGGGTTGAGGATTCGATCCCCGGTGGGGGGCGTGCAGGAGGCAGCCGATCAATGACTCTCTCCTCATTGATGTTTTTCTCTCTTTCTCTCTCCCTCTCCCTTCCTATCTCGGAAATCAATAAAGATACAAATTAGAAATTTATTTTTAAATTCTCTTACCCCTTTTTTTCTCTGTTTTTTTCCCTCTCTCTTTTTTTCTTAGAACCCATTTTACAAGTAATTTGGAGACTAAGACTAAGACTTAAGACTAAGTTGGAGGTGTTGGCAAAAAGGTCACCTTTTTTAAAAATTCATCTTTATTGTTGAAAGTATTACAGATGGCTCCCTTTTTCCCCCCGTCGATCCCCTCCAGTTTGTTTTGTTCAGCTTATTTTGGTGATTAGATTCCACATATGAGTGAGATCATGGGATACATGTCTTTCTCTGACTGCCCTATTTCACTTAGCATAATTATGTTCCACTTTTATATCCAGAGAAAGCAGACTGAGGTGGAGGGAAGCACAAGAGAAGAGAAGGAAAGGCATGAGTGTTCTATCATGAATGGCAGTTGAAGAGGAACTTTCAAGTAGAAAAAAATTAATGAAGACAATGTCAAGGAGACTGGAAAACCAAGGGAAAGTGTGCCGATTCTGCCAATCGGTAAATCATTGTTGAACTTTGAAAATGAAGTTCTAAGGGACTAAAGTTATGTTGTAAAAATTTGAGGAGTGATGTAAGTAGAGAGAAAATAAAAGCATTTTTGAGATAGCTACCATAAATAAACACAATTTTAGCTTGATGAGTTAACAAGTCCTGATGGAGTTTTTCTATCCACTAAGTTGCAGGCATATGGCCATGTTTGAGGAACTTGAAGAAGGAACAAGTAGTGGAGTATTTAAGAATTTAATATTTCTTAAGAACTAGGAGACCATGAAATTAATAATTCAACAATAAACTTTTTTTGGATAAGGGGAAGTGAATGAGAAGAGATGATGGAAGCTGCTATTTTAAGGTAATAAAAGCAGGTAAATGTGGAAGCACCTACTAGGTATATGTTGATCCCTTCATTAGGACACAGACCTGTTACATAACTTGAGTGGCCAAATGCCAAACAAAAATGAGGGGTCCCTGTTTCAGAAATTAAGAATTTCAGCATGGCAACAACAGATCTGTAAGTGAATTTTAGGCTCTTCTGAGTTGATATACCTGAAATTATTGTTAATGATAAATTAATAGAAACCAGGATTAAGGGAAAGAGATTAAAATAAAATCTAAAGAATGTAACTGAGCTTAATAGTATCACAAATGAATAACATAATGCACTGAAGGGGTGGAAAAAAAGGAATAACTCTTTGTAACTCTGCAAAACAATATTTTTACTATATAATCTGACAGAGACAAAAATAACTTTATACAACTGTCATATTTCAGTAGTAGAATCTGTAACTAATTGGGAAACTAAGTGTATTTTTGATTGACCAAATGAGTAGAAAATGTGGGTAATAAGTGCCAGGTTTTCTATTGTGGAAGAAAGGAGTTATAAGTAAGGAAAGACAAGAGGTTAAGAGTTGTTGAAGTGGAATTGGAAATATTAGAATAAATTCATGATTTTTAATGTAGATATATAAATAGACAAATAATATATAAATGTGCGTATATTAGTGTGTATACATACATGTATTTCTTAACTCTGTTTACTTAAAAGGCTGTAAACAATGGAAACCAAGCAGCACTTAGCATACCCAGTGCCAGGATATTGGTTTCCTAATGCCACTCTCCAACAAATGGAACCAGGACTCCTTGGAGAAATGACAGATTTCAGGGCAGGGAAAGTACAGGGAAAGGGAATGGCCAAAAAATTATTGGGGCATGTTTGAATGGCTAAATTTGCCATAATTAGAGCAAGAAAAAATTAACAAGAGTAAGGTATTATAAAACAAAAGAAAACAAATATTCATGAGCCTATAATGATATATATTTAAATAAGAAAATAAATAAGTAAATAAATAAATAATAAGAGATAAGTAACAGTTCTTCCTTATAGTAGAATTCAAGTTAAAAATTATAGAAAGAATGATGGAAAAAGAAAATTTGGTAAACATTTGGTAAACATTGCAGTTATAAATGTTTTAGGCAAGATTTATCAATGGATGCTAAAATAAGTGGGCAAAAGTATAATGAGAAATAATGTATTTACATAATCTCAACCATCTTCTAATTTATTAAATGCAAAGGGAAAAAATGGTAGCTTTACAGTGGATAGACATAGCAGATGCCATCTCAGTCAAAACATTAATTTAACCATTGCAGTGATGGGACATACCAGTTACTTGAGTTTCCTGATATAATGCACTGAGCTTCCTGATATAATACAACATCACTTCTGCAATATACTTGGAAAAATGTCTATAACCTGAACCATCAGAGAGCCTTACATTGAAGGACATTCCACAAGATAACAGGCGGTACTCTTCAAAAGGGTGAAGATAATGAAAAATAAAAACTAAAGAATTTTCTCTGATAATGGCAGTCTAAATAAACTCAATGACATCTAAGTAAATGAAATGTGTGATCCTGACTGGATCCTGGACCAGAGAAAGGACATGCGTGGGACAACTGCTGAAATTTCAGTGAGGTAGCTAGACTAGTACTACTACTGTATAAATGGTAATTTTCTGGTTTTGATCACTTTATAGTGTAATGTAGATGTTAGCATTTGGAGAAGATGAGTGAAAGACACAGACTTTTTGTATTAATTTTTAAATGTTTTTGCGAATTGGGAATTATTTCAAAGTGAGAAGTAAAAAAATAAATAATTGGTTAATGGCACAGAACATGTTTTGTTGACAGTGCATTACTGTCTGAAAAAGAAGCAGCCTGCAAGTGAGTATGTGTACGCCACTGTGTGCGTGCATATTTTTAATGCCATGCATAGTATCTATTAGAAAGAACAGACACCGAAATACGGAGAGCAATGACCTTCAAGAAGCTGGGTTACAGGTAATTTTTCTTTTCTTCTTTTATTTCCTTTTTTCTTTTTCTTTTCTTTATTTCTCTCATTTTCTTCCTTTTTTCTCTTTTTATTTCCCTCCCTCCCTCCCTCCCTCCCTCCCTCCCTCCCTCCCTCCCTCCCTCCCTCCCTCCCTCCCTCCCCTCTCCCCCTTCCTTCCTCCCTGGCAGCCTTCATTCTTTACTTTCTCCCTTTCTTCATGTCTTTGTTTCTTTTTCTTGTTTTTCTTAATTTATGCTTGAATAAAGATTGTCAAAATAATTTTCTTTATATGTGCTATTTTTTCCTGTTTCTCTCTTTGTCTTTATCTTAATAAAGTCATAGGTGGTTATAGTAAGTGCTGGGACCAAAGCCTGGTAAAGATGGTCCTGTGATGAATGTTTCCTCCAACTTCTCTTAAACTATACTAATAGACTACACTAATCATCTGCTCTTCTCTTTTCATAGTATTACTAAAATCCATAAATTCATTTTGTACAACACACCCCCATAGTGGCAATATATTAATGAGTTCCTTTTCAGGTAAAAAAAAAAAAAAAGTTTATCTCTTCATGTAAAGTATAGACATTTATGAAATAATTAAAATATTAATATGCACTTTGCTAAAAGAATACATAGATAGGTCTTGATTAATATTAACTATCTGAGGACTCCATGGTTGTTATAATGTAGTTTCTTTAGATTTCAAGTATATTTCTTAAAGTGAAATGATTCTTAAAATGCCAGAATCTGGAACTAATTTGTCCAATTTTAAATCCTACCTCCAAAACCAAATACCTTCGTGTCCTTGAACAAGTAAGTTAACCTGTCTGTGCCTCAGTTCCCATATGTAAGATGAAATAATAATATGACCTATTTCTTAGGGTCATTGTAGAAGGAGATGAGTGATTAAAGTTAAGTCACTTAGAATAGTCCCTGACACATAGTATGTGCACAGTAACTATGAGCTAATACTATTTCTGTTAAACAAACTGAGGTCCTATTCAGTGGCGACCTCCAAATGATAGTGTGACTCCATTCCTACAACAATCAAAACTCTTTGGTATAATTTTCACCATCTTTACATATTAGAATGAGAACCACATTTGCAGAATATCTGCATTATAAGTGTTGCCCTGACGTACATAATATACCTTTCCTCCAAAAATAAAATGCCTTATATTTGTTTAGAATGTAGAGTCGAGACTTTTATTTTGATAAATTACCTAATTTCAGTTTAAATTTCACACTTTGTTACACCCTAAATAATGGAGCCCCTAACCCAATGGAGTGATTACCTGAGTTTTATACTTCAAACTCCAAGTTGCAGTTAATTAACTTAATTAATTTTTCATTATAATTTGATCCCTTAAGCCCCATTTGGCTGCAATTTCTTGTAGTGTTCTGAGCTAATCAATGAAGCACACACACAAAAGCACAATATTCCAGCTCTGACTTATATCACATTCAACAAGAGATAACGGAACAAAATGTATAGATAACAGTTAAAAAGTTACATGAAAAATGGGAAGAAAAAAACTGATGGGGAAAGGTGCAGGCTGATATTTAAGATAAGTAAAGAGGAAGAGGCACCCCAGGAAAAAGGGCAGATAGAAGAAATCAAGAAATAAGAAGGAGGTAAGGGAATAGAAAGCACTTGGGAGGAAGTGAAAGCAGCACAATCAACAGGTGAGGGCAGAGAGAAACAATTCTCAGTCCATAGAAGAAATGAGAAACACATGGAGTGCCAGGACAGCTCACATGGAGAGGGAGAGAAGAATTGTCCCTTTATAAACATAAGGAAACAGTAGACTCAAAAAGCTAAATATCTAAACTAAAAATAATAAAAAGGGAATCCACATTTGTTTGAAATCAATTACGAAACATCGCAAAAGCGGTGAGTCAAGGCCGATACCGAGGTGGCCGAGGGATTGGGGTCTGGGGTCCTGCAGGGCTGAAGAAGTGGGCCCTGGATCCTAGGAAGCCCCAGGACAGGCAGCAAGGCCTCCGAGCTGCAGGGAACAGGCCAGGCAGGCCCTGCGGAAAGCTCCGCACTCCTCTCCCCGCTCTTCCCGAAAGAGACTAGGGCAATTTCCAGTCTCTGTCTCTGAAGGAAAAAGATCAGTGAAGAGAAATTGAAATTCCAAGCCTACTTTACATATAAATACGAAGTGATAATGCACAGACCCTGCGTGCTTTGAGAACTACATGGCAACAATTCAATGTCAAAATTGCTCCAGGATCATTGAAGTCCTTGAAATCTCCAGAATAAACAAGCCAAAAATATCTCTCCAGTGACATTTCTACAACTCTAGGGCTTCCAAAAGAAAATAATAAATATAAATAAATAAATAAATAATAAAATAGATTTTTGACTAAAAAATTATTCATGCATAGCAAATACAGCAACGTGAGAACTGGCAGACACAGTGAAGAGAAGAATGACTAAACTAGAAATAAAATTTAAAACATAAATATTAAAAATGATTGAAGATATAAAATAAATAATAAAACCATAAGAAAATAACAGCAAAATGAAAGGGCCTGAATTTAGAGCCAAAAAAAGCTTGGGATTGACTGAGTTTAGCAATACGTAACTGAACAACAGGTGTTTAATTTCACTGAGCTTTAATTTTCTCATGGAATTCTCGATATAGCTATTATATGATATTTGTATAGAGATCGAATGAGAAAATGCATGTAAAGTTCCTAGAAAATTAGAAGTGTTCCATAAATATAAGTGCTTATTTTAATAGCCATTAATAAAGGAGTAAATCAGAAGTCAAAGCTTGGTCTACTCTTTATTTGCAATTATTAAGTACCAAGGTCTATTTAGTGGATATTCAATTATGAAACACAAATAACAGCATTGCAAGAAATTAGTATGAAATAGTTCATCTATCAAGATATGTGGTTAACTAACCATGGTCACATACAACTTTTCAGTCCACCTATATGTGCGATGCCTGATCCAGGAGGTGTAGCATAGAGTCCCAATGCCTTCCACAAGTATGGCCTTCTCTAGGGGAGAGGGCACAAGAGCAGCACAATCAATTTTCTCAGATATAGTTTAGAATTATTTTTGTCAAGTTTGAAATATATCCTTTTGAAATGTTGATTAAAATTTCATTATACATACAGATAATTTTTGGAAAACTTATACCTTTATAAAATCTTATTTTTTTGAATCCAGAAATCTGGTATGACTCCCTCCTTTTAGCTGTCTTTCAAAATAATTTTTTTATTCATCACTGAAGTGTTGTCATATTTTCATAACTATTTCTCATACAAGTAATTCCCATATATTTTAGACATTGGTTGCTACAGTGACCGACATCTTAGATACCATTAGGTATACAAGAAAACTTTTAATTTCCTTATATTTATATTTCACATCTAACATAGCATTTTTTTTCTTTTAAGCATTTTAAGTTGATTTTTTTTTTTTTTTTTTTGGTACTTTTAAGGTAGATAATGGCATCTTCTGGAAGTTTTCCTTTACAAATTATTTCTAATTATTTATCGCATTGACAAGAATTTTCAAATAATGTGGAATCGTAAGTGGAGAGCATAGACCTTCTTGTCCTGTACATGTTGAAGTACCATTCTACATTTAATTTTCTAAAGACAACACTTTTTTGGCATCTTTTTGGCATTTTTCCAGATGATTATTTGTTTTTCTCTTCTTTAAAGTATTAAAGTATTTTATTAATAAAATACCTATTCTGGAACTCCCTTTTCTTCCTACAGATAGCTTAATTCATTATGAAGTAAAATTCTTTAAATAAACATTTGAAAAGCATGTTCTAGTATTTTGGACAACCTCAAAAGGCTGCGGGAACCCTAGTTTATGTGCATGTGTTATGTGTTACTTTGTTAGGTCTGAGTAATAAAGCCAAATTTACTATCCTGGGAATAATATGTTCCTTACAGTTTGAATAATGCAACAGTAAAACTGCACTGTAAGCTCTTGAAGACAAGGACATTTTCTATGATGAGCATAACTCAGAGCCTTATAGAAATGTGTGCGGATTAGGTAAAGCCACAATAGAAACATGAAACTCTATCAGTTTTACTGAAATACTTTTTTCTGCTGTGGAATCAATAGCTTTATATTTAAACAAACATGGATATTTATTGAAGTAAAATACTAAATTGTCTTTTGCTGTTAATGGTCCTTACTGAAAAAATTGAAGATTATCAAGCCAACTTGATCTGTTAAGCTGTTTTTACTGTTCCATGTTTTTAATTCAACTTCTTTTTGATTTTTTTTTTACAGTTTTTGCATTATGTACTTTGAGACTATGATATCTGGCAGGATCTTAGGCTCTTAGAATGTTTTCCATTTTGATATTGCCCTTTAATCATTTACTTTATGTTTCCTCATAAATTATTTTTATTTTTGTCATGTTGATATTATCGTTACTATTATTTGTTTACAGTCAGTGCTTCCGTAAGACTGTTTTGTTGATTTCCAATGCCTTTGATCAACCTTCTATTTCAACTTCATAGTTCAATTTACTGCTTTCAGATACACATTCTTTAGCAATACTCTCAGTAAGAACTCACAGAAGGTAAAACTCCGTCTCCCTGAAGGTGTCCTTATTTCTCCTTTGATCTGAAACAAAAGTTTATCTAGGTATACAACTCTAAGTACAACATGTTGAAGATATGGCTTCCGCCTTTATTGTTTTTGATAAACAATATTTGCTCTCAATCTAATTGTTCTTCACAAGCACTCAATCTCTTGTTTTTATTCTTTGGAAGTTTTAACAAATGTTTGGATTTGAATTTATTTTTATTAATTGTGTACTTTTCTCATTGCGCTTTGTTAATTGGATGATTTTGTCATAGAAATTCTCAGGCATTATATTTGTAATATCATCTCTTATTTTCTCCTAGCTTTATTGAGATTTTATCAACATGTAGCATAGGTATGTTTAAGTAACAATGTGGTGATTTGATACACAAATATTGTGAAATGAATAACTAAATAAGGTTACTTAACACCTCTAGCCTCTCACATTGAAATATTTTTGTGGTGATAACACTTAAGATTTGCTCTCGTAACAACTTTCATTGTATAATATATAGTACTGTTGTTAACTAACGTCACCAGTTGTATCTTAGGATTCACCCTGTAGCTGGAAGTTTGTACCCTTTGACCAGCATCCCCCCATTTTCCCCTCTCTCAACTCCTGGCAGCCACCATTGTATTCTACTCTCTATTTCTATGAGTTTGGCTTTTTAAAAATTTTGATTTATTCATTTTTGCATTTTAAAATTTTTATTCTTCAATTATAGTTTACTTTCAATATTATTTTGTATTGATTTCAGGTACACAGCACAATAGTTAGACAATCAACTTTGCCGTTTTTTAGATTCTATGTATAAGTGAAAATGTACAGTATTTGTCTTTCTCTGTCTAACTTATTTCACTTAGCATTATGCCTTCAAAGTTAATCCATGTTGCCACAAAAGGCAGGATTTTCTTCTTTATCTGTGACTGTGTTGGTCATTTAGTTTCTGCCTTTTCAATTTGCTAATCTTTGCCTCATTGAGGTTTTTAATTTGGTGATTGTATTTTGCTCTCTGTATAGTTTCTTCTGGACCAGATTTTCCCTTTGGTTGTCTGCCTCATAGTTGTGTGACTGCCTTGACTTCTATAAAGAAGCATTGATTATGTTTTTTATCTAAAAAAAATATTGTTAGAGAACATAACTCTTCTGACTGCTCTTCTGAGTCACTCTTTTTTGGACTTCCCTATCATTTCTTACACTCAGTAATTTTTTTGTACTAGTTTATCCTTACAGAGATCTTTCTCGGACCATTCGGTTCTGCTGTGAAATGGGACTTGTCAGAGATTGGGAGACAGTCTTTCAAGCTCAAATGAAGAGGGAAGAATAAAGGTCCCATATGTAGTAGTTGTACTTTGTCAGTTTCCAGCTCCATTACCAGAGGTCTGTAGAGAGAGAGCCAGTGCTGTAGACTTTGCAGCAGGAAGCTTCTCTCTGTATCAAAGACCATCTCTTTGTGTTTATCATGGCAGCCAACTACCCTGGCAGCTAAGGACACACTGTGAGCAAGCCTGTGGGATTCAGACATGTAAGGCAGACAGTGACAGGGCACTTATTGAGACTTGGTGGGATCACATATTGTTGCCTTACTGTCCTGATACACAATTAGGTCTTTCACCTGTTGCTACTAGTGAGTGAACATCCTTTTATTTTTCAATACTTGGAAAAGGAGAAGTACCAGGTAAGGTGTTCTGAATTCAGCCTTTACAAAGGCAAATCGTCTCTTAAAATTTCTTTCAGATACAGAAATAAACCAGAGTAAAATATTTCAGACATGTTTTTGACACAAGCTAAATGTAAGCCTAGAATAATTTGCTAAATGTCACAAGAGAGGAAAAAAATTAGTCAGAATAAATAGCTGCCTTTAAGCTTAACTGGAGTATTTTCTTGTATCTGTGCTTAAAAAAATCACCCCTGTTAGCTAGCAGAGTACATTAAATCAAAAGGAGTTAGCATTGTGGTTAATGTCTTGTTCTTTATGAACTGCACGGGCCTAGATATTACAGCACATATTTTACATATGTAATTCTGCTTTGGGACTACTTTAAAAACCTACGTACAATATGCTGAATTAATAATGCTTATATATGGGGAGAGTTTGAAAAACTCTTGATGAAAGCTGATATATATTTATGAGGTGCCAGATGTTTGCCTTAAAAAGTAATTTCTACTAACCCACACTATTGAGATTTGTATTGAAGTGGTCTCTTTGTGGCTGTATATTATTTAAAATATGTTCTGTGAGACCTAGGCACAATGGGGTGAATAAAAGAATAAGTACCTGTCTAAATTTTATGTACTTTTTAAAATTAGACCATTGGGGTACATTTTTTAATGCAGGTGCATTGGATTAGACAGAAAACAATAAAAAGAGTTATATATTTCATATACAACCACAGGTGTTGAAAATGTACATATTATTGTTATTTTAATATTTTCTTTTCTTTTTATTATGAGGGTAATCATGATATCATATGCTTATATATAATATTTCTTCCAAGGTGTTCAAACACATTACAGTCATTAATTATTTTACATTTTCTTAACTTCCATGAAGGGAAGCAGGGACAAGTATTATCACCCCATTTTACAGACAAGGTAACTGGTTACCAAATGACCACTCTTTAAATGTCTAAAGAATTGTTTTAAACAATGTGTCAGGGATTTTCTTTTCTGGACTTCCACAGTGTTTGACCCCTGGGCTGGTCCTGTTGTTGACCTACCACCAGCCACCACTCCTCCGGTGACTGCTCCCCGCTACTGCGACTGGAACACTCTGGAAAGTGCTCATTTCCTTCCAAACACAAGGCAGAGTCCCATACTGCAAATTGTAATTAATTTTTAGCAACCAGCTGGGAAAGTAGAAGGTGTACAGAACAAGGTGACTTTTAACAACTGCCCAGGCCCAGACCCTTCACAGGCTCCCCTTACTGGCTGCCTGTTGTCCTACTCCTGACCCACAGGGCAGTTCATCTCTTACCACATCTCAGAGCCTGACCTACTCTAGGCTCCAGGAAGACCAGAACAATTTTTCTTCCCCTAATCGAAAATCCACTTCCATCGGTCCCAGGATTAACTTTTTCCCAAGATGGAAGTTTCCATTTCTCTTAAAGGAAATTCCATCCCCATCAACTAGAGTGTGTGTCGTCTTATGGCCATAACACCAACTTTACACAATAGTCAGTTTCATTATGCCTGGTTTATTTGACTCGAATCACATCACGTATATGACAGAAACAGTCCAGCCAGATGGCTCCACACCTAATTCTACTTCTCCTCATCAGGGAGTCAGTAAATACTAGTGTTTAGTCTCGTGCAAGTCTCCTTATTTCTGTGATACATGATCCTTGGGAGCATGATAACAGACAAGTCAGCAGTTCTAAGGCCCAACAGAACACTGGGACACTGTTTGAGTCCCATGCATCTGTCCTCGTATTTGTTCTCTCAATTACTAATTCATTGAACATTTATTTAAATGTTTGTGTGAGTGTGATGGATACTGAGCCTTGCCATAACAACAAATTAGACAGGGTTTCTGACTTGAGTTATCTTAGAGTTTAGATAAAGTAAAATAAAAGGAATTGCCATAATTTCTTCTTTTAAAAACATATCCCAGTTTCTACCTACAGATTGGGTCTTTTCTACTGGAAACCATTAGGAGAGACTGTTAATCCAGTGCTCCAATAAGAAATGGACATCCCTGGTTCCTTTGACCTCTCTCTGTCTCCCTCCCTTTCTCTCTGTCTCTTCTGGTCTCTCTGGGAAAGCTAGAAGGCATGGTTTTGGAGGTTTCTTACCCATGCAATGATTCAAAGCAACACTTGTACACCACTTGCTCCAACTTATCTCGAGAAATAGCAACAAGAGTTTGGGCAGCTGTTGCATCTGTGAATTTTTCTAAAGCAAGATAAATATTTTTCTGAATTTCTGTCTCATCAATAAACCTAAAATGAGCAATAACCAAAGATTATGTGAAAATATGGACTGAGTTCCTTTTATGGAAATTCTTAAGAACATAGTTGATAGGAACAAGGTCTTTAAATTGTACTATCTTTCCTCTTCTATAAATAAAACCTTTCATTTGTGCACAATAATTACAAACATAGTTATCTTAAAATTTAGAATGTTAGGTAATTCCATTGTTTTTTATGATAATTATGAATTATAAATAAGAAAAATATTGAAATACGGAGGTTTCAGAATTTGTACGAACAGCTAATGTTCGTAAACAATTAGAAAATTGGAACATCCACTAAACCCACAGCTTAAAATTAAATAGCAAGTATAATTTATATTAAAATTTTATTATGTAAATAATTTTTTCTCATCTTTGCATGTCAAAGGAAATAGTTTTGCTTTCTTATCCTTATATAAATTCACGGATTTGTGGACTCAAGAGCTGGAAGGTAGTTTAGTTTAGAAATCTTTTCATTTTAACTCCCATTGAACCCTGAAACCCCTTTATCCCTGTAATATACAGATTTTTTGTCTTCATTTAAACCTCTAAAAAATGGAAAACTCACTCTTTTCGAGGTAGTTTACTTCATTGTTGGGTAGCCTTGAAGGCTTTCAGTAATGCTCTATTATACCTGAAATCCTGCCTTTTAAGTTTTATACATGTTGCCTCTTTTGGTGCTATCTCTATAAATAAGTGAAAAAAAATAATGTGCCCTCTATTGTCCATTCTATTTCCAGGCTTGAAAATCTTACTTTGTAGTAAGAGAAGGACCTGTTACAGGCAGGGGAACAACATGAACAAACCTGCAGAGCATGCACTGTATGAATTAAGCTAAGAGCATTGGCTAGAACATGGAATTCATGAGGAGTGGTAAAAAAAAAATAGAAAAGTTGGAAATGAATGCTAAGATCTGATTGTGGAAAGTTTCAGGCAAGAGAATCTTTGATATTTTTACTGGGCAGGGTAATGCTATGATCAGAAATCTGCCTCAGGAAGATTGCTTGGGACATAACTAATCACGAAGAGTATGAGTCCCGTTTGTATATGTTTTTTTGGTCAGTTCTTCCCTCCATATGTTAGCTTTTCTGCATTCCAGCTCTTGTGTAATCCCCTTTCCTTGAATGTAAGCTAGACTTAGTAACTAGATTCTAACCAATAGGATATAGTAAAAGTGCTGGGATGTCACATTATTACTAGATTGCAAAAGACTGTGACTTCTACCTTATAAGAAAGTAACAGACTCTGTTGCCTTCTCAGCTTTCTTGGTTTCCTGAAGAGAGATGGTACCTTGGAAAAGTCTCTATGCAAGGAACTGAGGGTTACTTCTGGTCAACCACCAGTGAGAATCTGAGATCCTCTGTCTGACAGTTTTCAAAGAATTGAATCCTGCCAACAACTCTGTGAACCTGGATGTAGGTCTTTCCACAGGTAAATCTCGAGGTGACCATATCCCAGCTGACAGATGGATTGCAGCCTATAAGAGACCCTGAAGTAGAGGACCCAGCTATGCCTGGATTCCTGACCTAAGAAACTTAGAAAATAACTAAAGTGTTGTTTTAAGCTGCTAACTTTTGTGGTAAGTTGTTACACAGCGATAGATAACTAATGCAGAAATGCATATGCTAACACTTAGAGCAATAGCAAACACGATAAACTGAAGGAGCTTAACCTGATGCACAGGTTGTGAGGAGGCAAACATTGTGAACAAGGGTATAGTGATACCCAGAAATAATGGGGGATTGTGAATATTTAGATTATGGATTTTTCAGGGTTCTGGTATATGTACATTCGTAAAGTTCATCCATGTTCAATAATAAAACATAGAACTATACTGTCTGGACTGAGGTATTACTGGCAGTAAAATGGAATACTTCTTTGTCCCTAAAGAGCACACTTTATAAATTTTTATAAGCAGTTTTGTAGATGCAAAGCATGTGCAAGGCTAAAATGCTCAAGTTTTTTTTTTTTTAATTGGCAGAAGACCAGCCAAATGAAGGCACTAAATGGGACCTCAAAAATTAAAACAGGGGTGAGCCCTTATGTTTAATGTGTCCCTGCTACCATTTTTTCAAGTGAAAAAATTCATTCCAAATACTTGAACTTACAGAGCAGATCTTTGGCACTGTAGCCAAAAGCATTAAAACTAAAACCAACAACACAAACAAAACAAAGAGATGCCAAACCAAATCAGACTACTTTATTTTTTCAGCCAAGTCCAAAAATTAATACCTTCCTTATTGTGAAAATAACTCATTAGCAAATTTTTCTATGCTTTTGCATTTAAAGAAATATTAACTAGGTAATGTGATCAGGTTTCTTCATTGGGAGAACTAGAAATGCTGAGGAAAAATTTATAAGAACAAATCCTTTGAGACATTGGAGATCTAACAAGACAAGAGGAATTACAGGGCCAAGTTCCAGGAAAAGATGGAAACCCCAAGAAGTAAACCCAATATTTGGGCCTGCTCTTTTCCTAGGTTTAGAGGCATCTGTACATGCTATTAGAGGCAAACTGAACAGAACTTTTGACAAATGAGCAATGTCGACGAATGGAAATTCAAATGTATGCTTGTCAAAATAGGAGCCCTAGAAAACTCCTTTCATTTGAATTAGGATCTCCTAAGGGCTATATTGCAGAGGAAAGGTAAACCAGAAATAAGAAATACATATCCTGGCCTTAACAGGGTTTGAAGCCAAAATTTGAA
Organism: Miniopterus schreibersii; assembly: GCF_964146895.1. Classification (NCBI taxonomy): domain Eukaryota; kingdom Metazoa; phylum Chordata; class Mammalia; order Chiroptera; family Miniopteridae; genus Miniopterus; species Miniopterus schreibersii. The sequence goes on from NC_138107.1 coordinate 45,278,880, forward strand.
CCATCTCAATCTCAGTAAATTAAGGAGATCACCCATTGCTGCTGGTCTAAATAAAATATAAGTCCTTAGAGAAGTTCACTTTCAGGTAAGATGGAGCATTTTGAAGCAGATCAAAAACAATTAGAAAATAGGAAACCTGGAAAAAATAGAATATCATTTATTTAAAGGCATCAGGGAACTCCAGAGGCAACAAAGACTAAAATGAGTAAAGTTCCAGCAAGGGGAAAAAAGAGCTAAGGATCTACAGCTGTCCTTGCAGGCACTTGTTGGTTGTAGGTTTGAGGCAAAAGCAAAGACTTCTATGTAAACGTGCCCATAAGGCTACTACTAGAGGAACAGAGTGAACAGCTGAGATTTGGGGATTCACATGGGACTGGATTGACATAAATGGAGGTTTCAGAGACCTTAAACATGGCTGGTGTCCCCATCAGTGTATGTCTTGGCCTCTAAATCTATGAACTGGAAAACCTATTGCTGTGAATATGTGAGTTTTTCCTAAGTTTATCTAAGGATTCAATGCAATCCCAACCAAAATCCTGAAGGGTGTAATTTTTTTTTTTTTTTTTAGGGAAAATTGATAAACTGATTAAAAATAAACATGGAACTGCAAAGAACCAAATTTTGAAGAGGAAGTATAAAACTGGATAACCTACACTATCAGATATCAAAACTCAAGCTCTTTTATAAAATCATAACAATTAAGGCAGTGTGTATTGACACATCAACAGAGATGGGGGCCAATGAAATGAAATTGAGAGTTCAGAAACATAGCACACATATGTGGTCACCATGTAGATGACACCACCATGCCAAGGGGCAAAGGTGGTCTTTTCAATAAAGCATCTTGTGTCAACTGTATATCTATGGGGAAAAACAGAAAATCTGATACATGCCTCACACTTACAGAAAAATAATTCCTGGTAGATTGTAGATATAATTATGAAAAGTAAAGTGTTACAATTTCTAACATATTAAAGGGGGACCCTGGGAAAGGGAAAGACTTCTTCCATTAGTTATAAAAGTGCTAACCATAAAAAATAGACTGAGAAATCAGATTAAAGTAAAACCTACTGTTTATCAGAAGACACCTTTTGAAGAAAAAAATACAAGCTCCCCTTCCCCCCAAGAGGGGCAAGGTGACTTTAAACACATAACTAAGAGAGAGTTTGCATCCAGAATTTATAAAGGACTACTGCAATCCGTAAGGAAAGCGCAAATTCGCAGAGTACATGGCAGGACTCTATAGCCAAAGAGCACTCAAGCACTCAGTCATCAGGAGATGTAAGTTAAACACACAGAATTACTACCATTCCCGCGGCAGAAGGGTTAAAACGAAAAAACTTAAATAGCAAAATTGGATGAAGATGTGGGGCAGTGAGAACCGTGATGCTCTGCTTTGGGAGAGAAAATCGGCGAGACCGCTGTAGAAAACAGTTTGTCCTTACAGGCCAGCGTGGAGGATATGCGCACTCTTTGATACCGAAATTCTAGCTGAAGCTTTATACTAATCAGAAATAATATAAATCGGAGCACCAAGAGACATTCATAAAAATTTTCATAACAAAAAACCTAAGAGCCTCAAACTGACACTATACAGTAATGAAAATGAATCTGACAAATATAATGTGGAGCAAAAAATGCTGGCTACGAAAGAACATAAACTGCATGTTGAATTCACGAGGAGCTCAAAGGCAGGTGAAGGCAAAACTTTTGTGTTAGAAGTAGGAATAGTGGTTACTTTTGGGGACAGGAGAGGGGAGAGGGGAAATAATTAGGAGGGGACATGCAAGGGCCTTTTGGGTAATAGAGTATGAGTTACCTATTGCTGTGTAATTAATTACTCCCAAACTTAGCATTTAAAGTAACGGATATTTATTAAATCAGTTTCTTTGTGTCGGGAATCAGAGTACTACTTACCTGGATGACTGTGTCTCAGTGTCTTTCACGAGGGTGAATTAAAGTGTCAGCCAAGATGGTTCTTTCAAACCTTGAATGAGCCTGAAGTATCGTAGTCCAAGATCACTGACGTGGTTTTGGCAGGCCTCTGAAATCCGCTTCCAGGCTCACTCCTGTGGGTCTCTCCCCAGGGCTGCCTCTGACTTTGCAGCTGACTTCTATCAGTGTGAGTGATTTAAAGGAGAACAAGAGAAGGAATGCCAAGAGGTAAGCCACTGTCTTTTTATTACCTAATCTCAAAAGTGGCATCCTGTCACCTCTGCCTCATTTTGTTTTGTTTTGTTCTGTTTTTGCTGTCACTAAGCCCAGTCCACACAGGGGCATGATAAACAGGAGGCCGGTGTCAGCGAGGTCTGTCTTAGAAGTTGCCCACCGTCTATAACAATGGTCAATTTCTTGACCTTGGTGAAAATTACATGAGTAATTGTTTTATGATTATTCATTGGACTGTACACGTTCTGTGCCCTTTTCTATAAAATATTATCTTTTAACTTAAAATATTTTTTAAAATTAAATAGTCATAGAAATTTTTTCAATCTCATGTCCTCATGGAATGAAATCGAGGTGCCTTAAAACTTACCCTGGCTGTTGTGGCTCAGTTGGTTGGAGCATCGTCCTGTACACTGAAAGGTGCAGGGTTTGATTCCCAGTCTGGGCACATACCCAGGTTGGGGGTTCGATCCTTGGTTGGGGCGTGTATGGGAGGCAGCCCATCAATGTTTCTCTTTCTCTCTCTCTACCTTCTCTACCTTCTCTCTCTAAAAAAGTTAATGAAAAACATGCCCTCCGGTGAGGATTTTTTTTAAAAAAAGATCCTCTAAAACTCCAAAGAACTTCCTACCTGCTTACTCACTTAGATATAAGGACTGCTTTAAAATATTTGGGAATTTTAACTAAGGACCCCACTTACAAACAGGTAAATCCATCAGTGTTCAAAATAGAAATCGATAAATTAATTTGAGCTGATCTTTTACTTGGGAGGCAAGTGTCCTCAAGGCCCTTATTCAAGCATTTCTTACTTAGCATTTTTTACAGCTGCTTGTGGACAAAGTATATCTAAGAGAAAGTCTCTAATTTCAAATTTGTCACAAGTACCACTCTCAGTATGAACTTAATAACTTTCCTAATCACAATACCTTAATGACAATTTTCTAAATTTCAAAATAAAAATATCTCTTTTTTATATTTCATAGAAATTGCCACTAATGATCAAATGGGAAAAGAAAAACTCCAACTGATCATATATTTTTGCTACATATAGTTATAAGGAAAATATTTTCATTAGTGTTATAAAATTAGTATTATACTTTTAACGGAAATATAAATGATGCATATGGCATTAATAGGAAAATCAATCATTAAATCTGTACTAGTCATCCAATAACAATACGAATATGCAAATAAATTGTTTCATGGATAAGAAAGGAGTGGCTTTCATCTAAATGTGTTGCTCACTCATTCCTTGATGAACTTGACAAATGGCGCAGCTCAGCCAGCTAAACTGCCCTTCTTATGGGGAGGAGCAGAAAAGAGAGTGAACAGGGATATGAAACGCTTCTATCACTTTTCTTCAAGTGAAAAAATCAGAGGGAAATTGAGAATGCGCTAAGAAGTACCAAGAGAAAATACATTAAAAATATCATTTTATATAAGTAAAAAGCATTCGATGTGAAGGTTTACAAAAGTATACACCAATAATGTTCATCAAACTTGATTTTTTTCCTTTTTCACTGTCTATGTTTAAATTTTTAAATTAAATTTATTGAGGTGACATTTGTTATTAAGATTATATAAGTTTTAAGTGTACATTTCTATGACACATGATCTGTATATTTTTTAAAAGCATACATTATATCATGGAATTTTAATCCTCAGATTTTAAGGAGAATTCCACAATAATAACAATAATAAAGATAATGGTCACTTACTGATCCATTCTTTCTCTTAACTTCATTCTTTCTGTATCATGATGCTGGGTGGAGACCTTGCAAAACACATTGCTAGCTGCTCCCTGCTAGGTTCCACCAATAGGGGGCACAAGAGGGGCCTAAAACAGAACTGAAGGCTTGCTCTGCCCTCTTTGATTGTTGGTCCTGATAGTATGGCACCAGCGATAACCCTTCATCCTGGCAGGGGCAGTTGATTTCAGTGCCTAGTTTTGTGCCCACACCCAGACCACTCAGAGTTGTCAGGAACTAAGCCCCTGGCTCAGAGGTTGGAATCCCAGCTCTCCCCGCCCCCTCACTTTTTCTCATTGTTCTCCAGCCCCAAAGGTGGTGGCTACTTCTAGCAGATACTGTTTCTGTTTTACCTCAGTATTTCCTTTTCATAATTCCAGTTCTCTAATATAAGCTTAAGCAATTCTTTATATTGACTTCTTTTGTGTTGAAATAACAGATATCATTTCTGGGTTTTTTGGTTTTTTTACTGTATCTCCACTGATATAGTAGTCTACACAATACTTAATAATTATTACAAAAATATATTGTGTCTGTATCTGAGCCTATACCATGGTTTGCTAAATTGGAAGCTAGTTTCTTCTGCCAATTTAAATGAAAATTATTTCATTGGTTTAAGAAGATAAATACTGATTATCATTTAGGTTTATGGAAATTTACATACAATTTCTGTTCTAGACTCATGTACCTGCTTAACAAAATCACAAGAGGTCATGCTTGTTAGATAGTAAGACTAAACTTTAGCTAAGCCTATTAACATGCATTCTGTTAAGAAGGCACGTTGCCCCATCATGCATGATAAATTGTAAATTGTCTATATATGCAATATAAATGAGAGCAATCATTTTATTAATAGTTATAGAAAAAGAATAAAAAGCATACTGATTTTTTTCAGTGTAGATCAAAACAATTAATAAAAATTATTCAAAAATTACACAAATACTTGACAGTTGACCAACATAATTACCACTTTTGATTGGATATTTAAAAAAAAATACTAATAAAATTTTTTTTCATGGTATTAATATGTATTTTCCCCAAAACAAATAGCTCTAAATAGTTGTAAAGACCACTATATTGTGCTGTATACATATTTCTGACAAGAAGAGGAATACTAGTCATTACTCTCTATGAAAAATGTTTGTCCCCAGGCAGGGTGTGGCTCAGTGGCTGAGTGTTGACCTAGGATCCAGGAAATCGCAGTTTGATTCCCTGTCAGGGCACATGCCTGGGTTGCAGTCTGGATTCCCTGTCGGGGGCATGCAGGAGGCAGCCGATCAATGACTCTCTCATCATTAATGTTTCTACCTCTCTCTCCCTCTCCCTTCCTGTCTCTGATATCAATAAAGATGTATTAAAAAAAAAAAAAGAAAAGTAAGACAGAAAGAAAAATGTTTGTAGTAGAGATCTAGAGAGTACAGTTAGTACACACTTAAATTTTTTTTAATAAACTTACTAAACTTTTTTATCTATGATTCACAACTTTATACTTATAAGTTTCTGGTGATGATTGAGAAAGGGAACTGGTAATTTTGAAAGTAAAAATGTATTGAAGAGCATATGTAAAGGAATTGGGACATAGAGTTCTAAATTTTAATAGATTATTAGTCAATTTGCATTAGAATGTTTGGAAACATTCTGACTTTTTTCAATAAAATAAAGCTACTTAATTATAAACATATCAAAATGCAAAACTGACCATTTCAATATATGACAGATATGACCTATATATAGTAAGATATATGATAGTATTGAAACACTCAATAAATGAATTGAGAAAAAATGATAAAATAATTTTTGTATAGTATATGGATTTAATTTTTCTTTTTTCGAAAACTCTACGGCTGTTGGACTTTCTCTATTATTAGTAAAAGTACCCCTGAGACAGCTTCTGCCTTGATTAGTCACTCTACTGCAGCTGCTCTCCAATTGTCTAGGAATTTCTAATTGCCAAAATCATTTTTTCTTTTTGCTCCTCTTCTTAGAGAAGTATAGGCAATACTTTCAAGCCCATAAAGTAAGTGTTTTTGCCATCTATTGGCCCATGAAAGAATTTAAATATCTATGTGGACACCATGAGATCCTTGTCAGAATAAGTAACTCCATGGCTGGAGTAAGGAATATGTAATGTTTGATACTGGGAGTTGCTATTGACACTGACTCTAAAAATGTGTTGCATTAAATATCTGGAAAAAATAGGAGTGCATAGCTATCTAATTAGGGGAAACCATCAGATAGCCTGTGATACTAAGAAGTGCATTAGCACCAAGCTATATCCCATAATATGCTAAAAATCACTCAGGAATACTTTGTGTGAGCAATTTAAAAACTGATATTGGGGGGGTCTTTCAAGAGGTAACATGAAGGCTCAAGTGGGGGTATACCTAAGACTAGATGAACAAAGTATTATTCCTTTAATTCAGGCAATGTGCAAGTAGTAACTTACTGTCATTACCCCCTGGAAGTCTGACTACCAATCTTTTGTTTTTTAAAAAAAACAACCAACTGGTTTTGATCCAGGACTACCAAGAGATGTGATAGAGAGAAGAATTTAAGGAAAGTACACTGTGATTCATTGTCTCTTAGACGAACAAAGGCAATATTTATATTAGCAATTGTGGGGATTTGGCCCAGGATAAATGACTATTCCCATCACCTCACCCCTAGGAAAAATGATAGAATAACATACAGTAGTGATTCACTGGAAGGAAAAGAAGGGGTTAATCCTATGCTTGTATTTTAAAGTCTATGCTTGTATTTTAAAGTCTGTACTCAACCTGTGGGTACACCTGTCAGGAAAGCTCCTTGAATTAATGCTTCCCTGCTCTGAAATACACACAAGAATCAATGGCTTTAATACAAACATTAATGTATGTTCAATGGCCTGTGGGCTGCCGAGGCACTAATGACAGTGTAAAAACTTGAGGCTACAGTTCAAGTCCAAAGTGAACTCATCAGGGTCTTCATATTTGTAAGGAAAGAGAGTTCTTCTTATTGTCATTGTTATTTCGACCTGTAAGAAACTATCTTTCAATATAAAAAATATGAACTACCTAGCACACTATTGTAGATTTTTTTTCGTTTTATCATTGCAAATAAGCAGCTCCTTATGAGGTTAAATCAGACTGGAGCCGGTATTTGCATTTGTATAAAGGATAGGTCTACAAAGTTGCTGCAAATTGATAGGAAACTGAGTATTTCCCTACACTATCAGTGAGTGGTGAAGATCCTGATTTAGACCCAGCAATGTAATCTGCAGTGAATGTGCTGCTTGCTCTGCCTTCCCTTATGAAATTTTGAAGGCAAAGGTTGCAAATTCCTGACTTATTGCCTCATGAATTCATTTGAGGTGGCATATATTGAAATTGAAAGCACTCTTACATGGGTAGCCTATTGTACACGGCGATAAGGAAGCTATTACTTAACTCGGCTGAACACCTGTCAGGGACACTCTTGAAATGAGTCCTGTGCACACTTAGGCTCTGCCACAGGGAAAACAAGCTCATTCTTTAAAACAAGAGACATCAAGTCGTGATCCAGAAACCTGGGTATGTCCTGCTCTCTGTCCCTGTCATGGGAACATCGGGAGCATGTGAAAATTAAGCACTGGGAATGATGAGATATATAATAGAACTGTTAATTATTCCTTTTTGAAAAATTATTGCTATAATTACTCAGCATTGATAGCTGACAGTTGTATAAATTAGGAGAGGTTAGCAATGCAAATGAAAAACCTCAGTGGCTTTAAAAAAAGGTTTATTATTTTCCCATGTTCCATGTACTTCGTCGGCCAGCTGTGTCTCCTCTCCCCCCTTCTCTGTTTCACCTTGGAACCCAGTGTGTCGCAGCTCCTTTCAAGGGCGTTGGCATGCTAAGGAAGGGGGGAAAGCAAGGCATCAGGCAGCATAATAGTTTTCAAAGCTCCTGCTCAGAAATGGCACATGTCACTTCTACTTTTATTCCATTGGCCAAAGCACCAACGGTGACTCCGCTCACATAAGCACGGAGTGGTCAAGGACCAAAGCTGTCTGACCTCCGCTGAATGAGTCATATTATCCTTATTATTTAGTGTCTCCTCTTTGCCAGATACTTTTTATAGTTAGCACTGATATAAGATACAAAGATTTATGCCTTCGTGCCCACTCGCACACAAGCTGGGTGAGGCACTGGGATTTTCAACTGCATCAGCTGCACTTTCAGCTCACTCTCACTTAATCTTTGTAATTATCTAGGTCAATGACGCCCTCGTTGGTTATCCATGTCTCTCACTCCAAGGACACCATGTCTATTAGCCACCAGCACAGACCCCTGTAAGTCACGACCTCTGGTTACCAGTCTGGATTTATTGCCTGTATGGCAATTATAAAAACCTTGCCTCTGACAGTTAGTTGCTGTCATCTGATTTGTGCTGTTCCAGAATCTTATCCTTTCTCTTGCCTGTAAAGAACCCAGGTGACTTCACTACCATCAACTCTGACCCTCAAAGCGAAGTTACAACTGAGCCTGTCAGTAATGCCAGCGCCCTCACCACTTGACCAACCCCTTATTGCTTCAGTGAAAGAAGCTTCTTCTAATTCCTCCTGGGGAGCAGAGGCAGCTTATGGCGTTCACTGATAACATATAATAATTCATTCTAGCACGCCAACCACTCGGAACCCCTTAGCTCCTTCCTCAATACTCTGCCAAAGCAATTTTTACATTCACATTTTATTTTTACTACAGGCCATCATGTTTTCCAAGTTTTTTTAAAAAAATATGTTTTTATTGATTTCAGAAAGAGGGAGAGGGAGAGGAAGAGATAGAAACATCAATGATGAGAAAGAATCATTCATCGGCTGCCTCCTGCAGGCCCCCCACTGGGGATCGATCCTGAAACCCAGGCATATACCCTGACCAGGAATTGACCTGTGACTTTCTGGTTCATAGGTCGATGCTCAACCACCGAGCCATGCCAGCCAGGCATATTTTCCAAGCTTTAAAAGGCCATTGTGTCTTTGTTTCTTGTTAAATTTGAATTATTGGAGTGTCTCCCATAAATAAATTCCCAAGAATCTCAGGTTTGTTTTATTTTTTATTTTTTAAAGAATTCTTGGACGTGTTCTGAAGCGCTTAATTGTATATTACCTTAATGCTCTAGTCAAAATGAAATATATTAATTCTGATAGTTAAACATTATATTGGAAAAATACAGGATGAAGTCTAGTCCATGCCAACCAGACCCTTTACTAGAAGGTAAAAATGTTATATTTTCTAGAGTGTATGCTTTCTGGCTTCTAGTTCGGTGGCATGCTCTGGGTGCCAATTTAGCTTACTGGCCACATGATATGTGGTATTGGTCTTTAAGGTTTTGTGGGCACAGGTACAAAATGTCTTTTTTAGCCATATCCATGTGAAAGGAGATTAGAGGCAACAGAACAAATATTCCGAGGCAGGGGCAGGAGAGGTGACTGATATGGTTTGCCTTGAGAACTTTACAATTTTGTTAATTATAAAAACTCTCTACTCTCTTTAGATATTACTATGATCAAAAAGACCCTTGTGAACATGATGGAAGACAGATTGTGGTGACTCTTAGATGGCAAAAGTAATTCTTGAGAGAGAAAATGTAGTTTGATAACCTACACCTTCCACTATATTTCATGGTTGGAAAATCCCATTATCTGTTGGGTCTTGACAAACCTCTGCTGAAGCCACAGTACTAGTTTTACCTGAGCACAGAAGAGCCTAAATCTGTTCCTGATGTGTCATTCACCATGTCTAAGTTTAAAAGCCATGTCTGTAAAAAAGCTACCCTTGAATTTAAGCATCAGTGCATCCACATGGGGGTTTACAACAATTTTCTTTCACTTGAGGAAGAAAGATTACTCCTCCCCACCCTCTCCACACACACACCCTGCCAAACACATGTTATTATGACAGCTCCAAAAATTATTTTGGTTGTTTGTTGGTTGGTTTTTAATAATGTACAACTGATATACCTTATTCTGGCCACCTTTATAGCAGGTGAGAACATACTTTTTGACAGCGCTTATAAAAGGCCAAGATATATTTAGTGTTGTCACTCAAGGCTTCCATACCTTGATGAGACCTCACCTTCTGATTTTCCAAAATTCTGAGACAGTATAGCATAATGATATTTTTTTTTTATCAAAATTGATTTTTTTCCAAATTCTCCCACTAGCTAGATACATGATTTTCACTAAGCCATGTAATTATCTCAGCTTGTTTCTTTATCATTAAAATATACATCTTAATAGTGCTTATCTCACAGAACAAGTAGTAAAAAATTGTTAATATTGTTATCAACATCATCAACATATTTTATGCATAAATAGGCATACTGATTTTTTTGGCATGTTTACTTCTTATATACTTATTTTTTTATTTACTTGTGAGTATTGGGCTAATATTAGGAGTGACATAATAAAATTTTATCTTTAGGGGCCTCTATTTTATTTTTTTAAAAGGCAGATTCAAGGCATGTGGTAAATTTAGAATGATTCATATGGTTGGATAATAAAGAAGTGTGTGGTGATTGATTTGAGTAGAATGATTTAAATAATAATTAAACAATAAATATTGTAAAGGAATCTGGCTTACATGGTGGATTATATAATAATGAGATCCACTATAAGTCTTAATAAATAGTGATAAAAAAAGAAACAAAGCATCTTGTCATTAGAAGTTGATTGGATGTTATCTTAAGGGAAATTAAGGGACATAATGTTTTTTCTCAAATATATATATAGCACTTGCCTGAATTCTTATGAGTACATAACAATCATTCTACTTATTATACAATTAGTATTATAGACAAAGGTCATATGGAGTAAATAAATCTGAATTGGATATGTGCTCATATGAAAAGTGATTAACTTACAGTTAATATGTTTAATTTCAAGTTATGACTTTTAGAAGAAACACTTTTTAATATACTCTGGTCTGTTGTATACTAGTGAAATTGTTTGTTGGAGTTCCTGATATTTTGATGAGCTTACCAGCTCTGTGCCAGTCGTTTTACTGAAATTTGATGCAGAAGAGATTCTGCAGTAAGGAATTCTCTCAGGCACATTTCAGAAAAATTTTTGAAATGGTTCATCTCCAGTAAGTGAACTTTTACAATTTCACTTTGATTATAACATCTAAGAGGTATGGGAAAGAAATTAAAAAAAAAATTTAGGTACAACTTTACATGAAGTATTCCTACATAAATTGCTAGCCAAAAGCAAGGGCAGAAAGCACAACTAGGCATGAGGTAATCAAAGATAGCTCACATTTTTACACAAGAATAATCATTTAGAATATAATACAGGGGAGTTTGATGAAAATAGTCCATGGCTGCAGCTTCAGACTAAAGAACAAGCTTCACAGGCATAACATCAGCAGAAGACGGGAAGTGCTTTGAGAACTTCCTCCACAGAGTGCTTTGTTATGGGTTTTTAATGAATCACACATGATAATGACAATTACTATATATGTAAGCTTGCCAAACCTCAGCTTTTGTCTAAAAGACAATTAGTACAAGATTTTTGACAACACAACTTTGTATGCTCAAACTAGAGAATAGAAGATGTTTCTTCCTGATGTTTGCTAATAATTATCTGTCAAAATAGTGAGAGTGTTCTGTTGGTTTCCTTCCCACAATAAATTCTTTGATCCATAATAATAGATCTATTTAATAAGTAAATAACAAATCAATAATTAATTTTTTTGTTCTTTATAGGCAAGTAATATTGGATGTTCTGAAGTATACGAAGACATATCTGATAAACTTATAATCTAGTTGATCAATTTCATTAAAATGAATTAGCTTCAGTTTTGTCAACTGTGAAATGGGCAAAATTAATAATGCCTATCCAGCAGAATATCAAGCTATCAGGAATCTTACATAAAATCTCTAGAAACTATGCCAAACTCCTGGAGCAAATGTCATTGTGTGTGTGTGTGTGTGTGTGTGTGTGTGTGTGTGTGTTTGGTGAAGGAGATGTTTGTTGAGAAGCCGAGATCATAAATCCAAGTTCAAGTGTCATAGATAGAGATTTTAAAAATTTGTGCCCTTATACATTCCCATATAACATGGGTGAATCCTTGCAACTTGGAAAGAATAAAGATGGGGAAACATAATCTATCATAAATTAAAATTTATTCTAAAGCAAAATTATTAAGATAATATAGTATTGATGCTAGAAGTCTTTGATTATAGGTAAATATTTTATGAAAATGAAAAAAAAAATGAGAATATTGTTCCCATGTAACTGTCGTGAAGAACCAACTAGATCATAAGAAAATAAGATTCAGCTCTCTAAGAGACGATTGATGAAGCTTTGCCATGGGCACTATTGATGAGCATATAATATATTTAACTTTATACCTAGGACTAACTAATGGACATAGATACATATTATAGTGTAGAATTAATGCCACAAATATAAGCAGAAAAGGGAAGATTCCATGGAAAGTAGAATAAGCTCACTGATTACTTCACAGATATAAACTGTGACAAAAAGTAATGAGTTTTTAAATTTGATACTAGGGGAGAAATACAAGAACTTACTGTGACTCAGTAGTGTCTAAGAAGAGAGGGAACTAAAAATAATCAGTTAAGAAATTATTATAAATATATCCAGTTAAACAAAATTTTCCTGACAATTAATGGTGTTGAGCATCTTTTCATGTACTTGTTGGCTGTCTATATGCCATCTTTGGAAAAATATCTATTCAGATTCTCTGCCTATCTTTTTAAATTGGATTTTTTTTTCTGAGTTATATAAATTCTTTATACATTTTAGATTTTAGCCCCTCATGAGATATGTAATTTGCAAATATTTTTTCCCATTCAGGTAGTATTTTTATTTTGTTGATTATTTCTTTTGCTGTGAAGAAGTGTTTTTGCATGATGTAGTTCCACTTACTTATTTTTGCTTTTGTTGCTTTTGCTTTTGGTGTCAGATTAAAAACATATATATTGCCAAGCCTGTTAATGAGCTTACCACTTAGGTATTTTACTAAGAGTTTTATGGTTTCAGATGTTATATATTTCACGTTTTATGTTCAAGTTTGTTTTTTTTTCCCCCATATGTTTTTATTGATTTTAGAGAGAGAGTAAGGGAGAAAGATAGATAGAAACATCGATGAGAGAGACATGGATCGACTGTCTCCTACATGCCCCCTTCTGGGGATCAAGCCTACAACCCAGGCATGTGCCCTAACTGGGAATGACACCGACAACCTCTTGGTTCATGGGTTGACACTCAACTACTGAGCCACACTGGCTGGGTAAGTTCAAGTCTTTAATCCATTTTGAATTAATTTTTTTGTATGGTATAAGATAATGACTTAGTTTTATTATTTTGCATGTGACTGTCCTTTCTCCATTGTATATTCCTGTCTCCTCTGTTGTAAATTAATTTACCAGATATGCATGATTTATTTCTGGGCTCTCTATTCTGTTCCACCAAACTATGTATCTGTTTTTATGTTAATACTAAACTGTTTTAATTACCATAACCTTGTAATATAATTTGAAATCAGGGAGCACGATGCCTCTATCTTTGCTCTTCTTTCTCAAAATGCTTTGGCTATGGAATTCCATACAAATTTTAGGATTATTTGTTCCATTCCTTTGAAAAATGCCATTGGAACTGTGATAGTGATGGCATTGAATCTGTAGATTGCTCTAGGTAATATGGATATTTTAACAATATTGGTTCCTCCAATTCATGGATATGGGGTTTCTTTTCATTTATTTGTTTCTTCTTGAATTTCTTTCATTAAAGTCTTGTAGTTTTCAATATAAAGGCCTTTCCCCTCCTTGGTTAAATTTATTCCTAAGCTTTTTATTCTTTTGATACAATTGCAAATGGGATTATTTTCTTTATTTCTCTCTCTGATAGTTCAATATTAGTATATAAAAATGTCACTTTTTTAGTATTGATTTTGTATCTTGCACCTTTACTGAACTGATGAATTCTAACAGCTTTTTTGATGGAGTCTTTAGGATTTTATATATATAATATCATGTCAACTGCAAATAGTGACAGTTTTACTTTTTCCTTTCCAATTTGGATAACTTTTATTTCTTTTTCTTACCTAATTGTTCTGGCTAGGACTTCTAGTGCTATGTTGAATAGAAGTGGTGAGATTGTCATCTGCATGTTCCCTGCAGTGAAATGTCTCTTTATGACTTCAACCATTTTTTTCATTCATTTCTTTTTACTGTTAAGTTTTGAGAGTTCTTTATATATTCTATATACTGGTCCTTTGCTGTAGTATGCAGATATTTTCTCCCCATCTGTAGTAGCTTATCTTTTTACTCTCCTTCACAGAGCAATTTTTTTTATTTGATTAAGTCCAACTTATTACATTTTCCTTTTATGGATCATGATTTTAGTGCCTAAGAACTCTCTTGGCACTATATCACAAGATGTTCTGTTATTTTTCTAAAAGTTTTATAGTCATGTTTTGCATTTAAAAGTCAGTGATTCATTTTGAGTTAATTTTTCTATTAACTGTGAAGTTTTCTTTTGCCTATGGATGTCCAATTGCATCATGTGTTGAAAAGCCTATCTTTACTTCCTTGAGTTGCTTTGGATGTTTTTGTGTGAGTCCAATTTTGAGTCTTCTATTCCACTAATTTATGTGTCTATTGCTCTGCCAATGCCGCACAACCTTGATTGATTTAGCTAAATAACATTTCTTTAAATTGGGTAGAGTGATTCCACCTACTTTATTATTCTTTTTCAAAACTGTTTTAGTTATCCTGATTCCTTGTATTTCCATACAAATTTTAAAATAATCTTATCTATATCTAGAAATCCTCTGGCTGGGATTTTGATAGGAATTGCATTAAGCTTGGGGAGAACTGGCTTCTATACTATGTTCAGCCTTCCAATCCATGAACATGATATGTCTCTCTATTTATTTAGGTCTTCTTCTTCAGTTTTGTGTAGTTTTCAGTGTGCAAGCCCTGCATGTTTTGTCAGCTTTATACTTAAGTATTTAATGTTTTTGAGTCATTATAAATGTATTTTGTTTATTAGTTGTGGTGTCCTGATGTTATTACTAGCATATACAAATACAGTTGCTTTATTGTACCCTGAGATCCTGAGACTTGACAAAACTCCGTTATTAGTGCTAGGAGTGTTTTTTCTTGTTGTGTTTGTTTTTGTCAATTTTTTGGAATATTTTATGTAGCCAATTATTTCATTGACAATACAAGACAGTTTTATTTCTTCCTTTCTTATCTGTACACCTTTTATTTCCTTCTCTCAACTTATTGCACTTGCTAGAACTCCTGGCACTCTGTTGAATATGATGGAAAGAGCAGACATCTTTGCCTTGATCTTGATCTCAGGGGGAAAGCTTTCAGTCTTTTAGTGTAATGCTAGCTGTAGATTTTTTGTAGATGTATTCTAGTCTTATTTTTCTGAGAGTTTTATAATAAAAACTTGAATTGCATTTGAGTTGTGTCAAATGCTATGTTTGCATTAATATGATCATGGCATACTTCTTCTTTAGCCGGTGAATAGGGTGGATTACATTGATTGATTTTAGAAAATTGAAGAAGCCTTGTATCTGTGGAATAAAATCCAGTTGGTCATGGTGTAGAATTCTTAATAAACACATAACATAAAACACACAACTTTAAATAAAGAAGTAGTGAGAGTAAGTGTCATTGTCTTGTTCTTGATATTAAAGTAAAGGCTTTCAGCTTTTCACCATTGACTATGTTAGCTGAGAGCTTTTAATTTATGGCCTTCATTATACTGAGGTATGTTACCACTATATCAACATTTTTGAGGTTTTTTTCATAAACAGATACTGATTTTTATCAAATGGCTTTTCTGTATCTATTGAGATGACCATATGATTTTTATCTGTCATTTTGTTAATGTGGTGAATTACATTGACTGATTTGCAGATTTTTATGTATTGTTGGATTTTGCTTGCCAATATTTTGTTGAGGTTTTCATTTTTATTTTTAAAGAGATTTTAAAAGTAACTTTTATAAGCTAATTAATATTCATATAATTTTTATTTAATTTGAGAAAGAACTAAAATGTATTTTACTAATAAATTTATTAAATTAAATCAATTATTTACTCTGTTTTAAATTTAAATTTTATATTTTGACATTATTGCAGATGTCCTTCATTCCTCCTGCTTTGCCCACCTTCACCCAGTGCCCCCCACCTTGGCCATCACCACACTATTCTCTGTGTCCATGGGCTATGCATATCTGTTCTTTAGCTAATCCCTTCACCTTCCTTTCTCCATTCTACCCCACCCATCTCCCCTCTGACATTTGTCAGTCTGTTCCACGTATCCATGCTTATGGTTCTATGTTGTTTGTCAGTTTACTTGTCTTTCTCTGAGTTGCTTATTTTGTTTTGCATAATAATCTCCAGGTCCAACTATGCTGTAGCAAAAGGTAAGAGTTCTTTCTTTTTTACTCTTGAATGAATGCTACTCACTACTGTCACTGGAAGCAGAAAACAACTCACCTAGAAAACTACTCTAGAAATCTTTTCTCACCCAATTGTTTTCTGTATTTTGTTCTGTTCTATTTATTTTTATGTACTTTGCTCTTTAAAGTCTTGTGTAATTTTTAAACCAATAGTGACACTCTTTTGGTGAAAGTACTATCTATCTTTACTTCTAAATTTATTTTCATTTATTTACAGGCCATTCTAAAATAGATTATAAAGATTTCAATTTTATTTTACCAGAATATTTATGATTTATTTAATGATATTTCATTATAGCCATAAGACAGCAAAACACTGCTAATTATTATTATCATCGTCTGCTTTGCACTGAGTTTCAGGATGTAAATAGTAAGTTGAAGAAGTGTTTTATTTTTATTTTTTAAATATATTTTTTATTGATTTCAGAGAGAGGAAGGAAGAGGGAGAGAGAGATAGAAACATCAATGATGAGAGTCATTGATAGACTGCCTCTTGCACGGCCCCTGCTGGGGATCGAGCCCACAACCCAGGCATGTGCCCTGACAGGGAATCAAACTGTGACCTCCTGGATCCTAGGTCGATGCTCAACCACTGAGTCACACCAGTCGAGCAAGAAGCTTAGTTTTAGAAGCACTATAATACACAACTATTAATTGTTGGCTCAAAGTTCTGTAAATAATTAAACAAGGACTATTTTAAAGATAAAATATACATAAAACCCCTATAAGGTTTGATCATTGTCATATTTTTTTAAGTTCTTTTTAATATTTGTAAGTCTTTGAATAGTTTAAAGGAATGCAGGTAAATAAAGTGGGGAAAATCGTCTTTTTATTATGATCTTAATAAGGCAAAGTACTTTGTGATCTAAGGAAGTTAGAATGTATATTTATATGTTCTGATCCATCAATAAGTATTTATTTACCCATCATATTTTTTTCACAGAGAATTGAACCCTGTAAAAAACTCTCTGGCAAAGAGAGCATTAGAAAGGCATTAGAAGGTAGAATAGACTTATTCTACTCCCTGAATGTTGATGTAGTCGGAGTTATTATTAGTGTCACATTAGTAGGTTTGATTGTTGATAATATATGGGTTAGAATACCTTTATTACTACTTTACATGTTTATCATAACTGCTGTTTAATTACTGCACACATACATTAGCTACTTACCAAAACTGCAGTGAATACTCTTGAGTAGAGATAAGTCATATGTACGTTAGAGATTCACTGCAGTTCATGGCCTGGCCTAGAAATATAATAGGCATTTAACAAACATTTCTAACTGATTGATTTTCTGATTATCAATTTTAAAGGTTTTACTGGAATAATTCTCGCCTTTGGACCACTGAAAGAGGAATGAATGATTCCTATTTATTTTACCAGCCTGTACTCTCACTGCCACCTCAGCATCAGATGCTTCTTTGGTACATCTCAGGATACCATTAATACATTTACAATAATGTTTACTCACCTCCATCTATTACTTTCCGACATTGCCTTTTGATCTCTTCAACCTTGGTAACTATTATCACATTAGACAACCTTTTACAATTATTAGTATTTAGAAAATAATAACCCGAGGAGCAATTAGACGTGTTGGCCTTCTTGTAGTCTATAATTTTCCCTTTTCCTATTAAGTAGTGGACTCACACTCTTCAGTGACATTCTTTTGATTCTCAGGCACTTACAGTAAGTGTTTCCTTATTTCTTTTTATAACCTCTGCTAATTGGGTTTCATTCTGTGACTCTGTCTCATGACTTTGCCCTAACACAGACCAAGTAATTACTACTCTTACATTTTTACCTTGTAACTACATTTTCCCTGCCTTTTAAATGTAATTTCAATAGTGCCCTATACTCAAGTTAGGCCACTCTAGGTTTCTGAAGGTGATTTGCTGAGATGAGACATATAATCAAAGTCCTAACTACTGTTCACAGCCACTTATTGAAATACATTGAATACTAATCTTTCTGCACTTAAAAAACATCAAAAATTTGAAACATTTATTTTGAATAAGTAAATATTATTATGAATATTTGGCTCATTTTCCCAGGAGCAAACTGCTATTAAAACACTACATCCGAATCTATAAATATAAGACTAAATAGGTACAAAAAAAAATCTAAATTAAGTTTTTTTAAATGTATATATGATTAATTCTGTGAATAAAAGAAACAAAACTCCAGTATAAAATGAAATATTTCCCATTTTCAAGGTAAATATTTCACACAATTCTAGATATAGTAAATTGTTCGAGGTTCCTGAGAAGTGTCTGCATGAAGAACTCTAGTAATGAAATTGAAGGCAAGCAGTTCATACATTTCAAGGGGACAATCTGGTCCCAAACTTTATTATTCAGTATGGCCAGCCACATATCTGGTCATCTGGGGTTGGCAGTGGGACAGAAACTTCCTGAAATAATTTATTACTTATACCTTACGTAGGTATTCCTAAAATTCCAAGATTATGACCTCCTTGTGGTAATCTTCTAGGGCTTTCAAAGTTGATCTCTTGGGTAGTAAACATCTCCTAGTTCATTTTATTTCATGAAGGAAACACACACACACACACACTACACTTAGATTTAAATTTTCAGTTCACTGAAAGTCTTTTTATTATAATGGTAATCTAGTGCTTGTTTAGCTTTTCTTTGGCTTTCAGGTTTTCTGAAAATTCCATTTGAAACACTGAAAACAAAAAAAGATACCTATTTTCTTTTGGAAAATGGTGAGTGGTATTGATTGCTCAGCCTAAAACAGAATATGCAAAGCAGAGATAGATATTTTCTATGATTTATGGCAATGTGTGTATTTCAGCTTAATGAAGATTTTACTCCCGAGGACAGTTAGAGAATAGATTGGAAGTGTTTTGATATAGAAAGGCAAAAGGAATCTTATTTTGTTCTGATTGATTTCCCTGTTTAATCTCAGACTGACTCAGAAATTTGTGGAGAAATCATTGAATATTCTTCAAAAATGAGCCTAGTTTTTGAAATATATTATATGGAAACTAAAACAAGGAAACTTGCTTTGTTTGGATTGCAGCACATTTGGTGCATGGGATATTGACAGAATAACTCACATGGGAAAGGAATGTGATTGTCCAGCAAAAACTTTGCTCCACCAGGCATCTTTTTATATTATGAGTTTTTATCATTTTGTGGGAATATAAAAGAATCATGATTGACAACTTAAAACCTACATATGCTGCCAAGGCAGCACCAGGGCAGCAATGGCACAGAAGAGAGAGGAGATTGAGCGACTGTCAATGGTCATAATTGTGTGCATAGCACCAGTAGCTCTGTGTGCAGCACAGAGTCTAAATGAATTGTCTCCTCGGGTCTTAGAGTCTGATGTGATCACACTGACAACCAAGAAGTGGCTCCCTTATTTTTTTTTTTCTCTTTGAAAAAGGAGTTTATTTTTCTTTTTCTTTATCAGTCAGTTGGTAGTGGCATCTCCCTGAATGAAGGAAATGCATGAGCCATATCTGAATGATCAGCATCCAAAATGGAACAAAGTAAACTTTGAATTTTGATATAAGCTCTATTGCCTTTTGTTACGAAAAGCTGATATGTGTGTCCATTTTAGAAAATTCAAACTAGCACTGAATAAAATTTGAAATTATGCATAGCCACATTATCTAGACATAACCTCTATTAACATTTTGTTTATGTATTTCCAAACAATTATCAATTTGTCAATCATACATCTAAATTTAAGAATTTTAGTCACAGATGGGGCCATAGCCTGTATTTTTGGTGTATTGCCATTTTTACCTAAATAGATTTCTAATAAATCCCTGTTGTTTTAAAGGTCTTTATCTATGATCACATTCATGGTTTTGGTAACTCAGTCTTGAGGATGTCCCAGAGTTTATTTCTGAACAACATTTATAAAAAGCACTTTGTTTATCAGGGTTCAGAATAGGAATGTCTGAAACTATAAACATTTTGGTGAAAAGTGGAGACACTTTCTGATTTTCTTTCTTTGTTTTTTTTCTTCTGTCCTATTTGCTAAAATCATTCAGACTCTCGGCCCTTTATATTCCATAAGATTACCCTTTGTGTGTGCTTTGGTAGCCCTCATTCCAACAGAAATCAGATGTGCATTCTCTTCTTTTAGGTGACATCATAGTTTTTTATAATTTCTTGATACTAATTTTATTAGGGTATTATTTCCAAAAATGAACAGAGATACTTAGAAAAAATATGCTTTAATATTTAAAGACCCTTGATAGCTTAAAAAAGTTCTTCATGTTATTACTATTTATTAAGGGAATACATGATTTATTTTTGTAGAAAGACTGCTTGGTATCATACAAAAACATTCATTTTATTTCACAACATAGAAGAAGCTTTTAATCATTGCATTGCCAATTTATGATGTGACTTTAGGCAAATTATTTAACTTCACTGAGACTATTTTTGTATCTAAAATAATGAACCCTGTTTTGTAGGGTTTTTGGGAATGAAGATAATAAAATCTATTTCTCAGAATTTTTAGGGAGTTTAATAATATATTATTTATTAATCTATCTCTATATAAATTTGCTCCAGGGTATGGCATATACTCAAAGAGTTATAGATACTAATATAATCAATAATCCACTTCTGTCCATACTGTTTGTGATGAGGATGATCCTTCAGTAACTCAGTTTCTCATTTTTTCCCTTCCTTCTTCTGTCTCCCCATCCCTCTTCCCTCCCTCCCTCCCTCCCTCCCTCCCTCCCTCCCTCCCTCCCTCCCTCCCTCCCTCCCTCCCTCCCTCCCTCCCTCCCAATAAGTGCCTCAACGTAACTATGACTAAAGATGCCTGTTTACAGCCATAGCAAGAGTTTTCTCCAGGTTCCTAAAGGAGAACAGAAAGATGAAGCTGCCTAAGGCAAAATATTGGGTTTAATATGCAAATTATAAAAGTACATTAAAGAGACAGGAGGAAAACTATGTGAAGTAAAGCTCTGCCAGGATGGGGGAAGAGAGAGGTCACTCAGCTTGAAACTGGAAAACGTGGGTTCAATTCCCAGAATCGCTGCTCCCTCATGTTACAGTATTACAGCAGCCACTTAACCTTGCTTAGCCTTCGCGGTATTATAAAAGTCACTTAGCTTTTTAAATCTTAGTTTCTCATTTATAGATTAAAGATAAATAATATCTATTTGAATAACTGTTAGGAGAATTAACTGAACTATTGTAGGCTTATTTGGCTTGTGTACTAGAACTTTTTTTTTTTTTTTTAAATAAGCATTTCTTTTTTAAATGGCAAAAGGCAAAGAGTGCTTTAGAAATAGATATTCACAGAGATGGGTACAGGGACCATATGTGAGATAAAATTAAAAATCAGGCCCTCACATGTAATCCATCTGAAAGGTAAAACGGTGGTTGAATTAACTTTATAACGAGGGGAGGGGGGGAAGAAGAAGAACAAAGACTTATCTTTAGTGAAGGCATTAGACAGCTTTACTCATGTCATATTATTAAATCCTTAGGACACCTTGAAAGTGAATTGTATTATCCTCATTTCACAGAATATTAAATAGATGCAAAATAAGTTTTCTGAGTAACTCGTCCAATATCACACAGCAGTTGAAGAGGAGAATCTGGGGATCAATCAAACCTATGCCATCATGCCACAAGCTGTGCCTTACCACCACACCACCGCCCCAACACAACTAGAAAAGCCATGTAGACATCTGTTAGCAAGTAGCTTATTCTTCCCGTAGGACTTCTGTTAGCCCATGAGATCAATAAGGGGCAGGAACAAGGGCCTTTGTCTGCTTTAGAGTGAAATTCCTAAGGGGGATGGGTTCTCACTGACACAGAAGCCCAAAGAGCAACACCTTTGATGTGCTGTTTTCATGACTATATATTTCATGACCAATAACCAGATTACCACACCAGTTTAGGAAAAAAAGTATTCATATTTTTTAATAATGGGGACACTGTCTCAAGAAAATTACCCAAAGGGTATATATTTGAAAATTATGGTAACAAAATCATTCCTTGAGATGTGAACAAATCACTTGAAATATATTTTGCTCAAACGGCAGCCCATAGCCCCCTGCTGGGACAGATGGGGGACAGTGAGGATCAAAGGGACAAGAGGGAAAGACAAAATTATATATTAGAAATATGAAAATTTGCACCAACACCTCCATTAGTAGGTAAACTCAATTTACTTTCCCTAATTTAGACTGTACAGGGTTCCTTTGACTTGAAAATAGTTGAAACATTTTTAAAAATTATGTAAGGGAAATTAATTTAGGTCACAGTCTGGATTCGACTTGTGAGCATAAAGCTTTCAATCTGTCTCAAGCCACTACGGCCGAGAACTCTAGAGGAAGCCCTGAGCGCTCTGGGTAGACCGTTGCTGCACCAGGATGCCTCCAGCTGCTGGGAGCTTCACTACGTGGTGCCGTGTCCGAGAATGTGAAAGAACATGCGATCTGAAAGCATTATGATGTGCGATGACTTTGCATGTGGTGTGTGATACACAGACTCCTCTCTCCATTTGGCTTTTCAGCTTTGCACATACTTACAGGAAAAGTTGCCAAGAAGCTTTCCTCTTGCTTCTCTATTTCTAAATTTATTCCCACTAAGAGGTGAATCTTTATGTGCTCTCCTCTAAGGCAGAGATCATGGCTACAGTACCTTTCCTAGGGTTTGCAGGAAACATATGGAGAACTGATTATGCAGGTTGTAAAAATTACCACTTCGGATTTGGTTCACTGGACTTGTATCCTCCCTGTCATCTACTCTCTCTTCACCCACCATGCAAATTATCACTTTGGCACAAGATTTCACTCCTGAACTTGATGAGATCTCATGGGCTCTTGGTGTGTATCGGTGTGCACAAACACGCTGCAGAATGTGAACTTCTGTTTTCATGTGAGAGGAAAGGAAAAATTGGCTCTTTATATTCTTTATTTTGCAGATATATATAAAGTCAACATTCATTTACTTTATTTTATTTAAAATATTACAAACGTCCCTTTACATGGAATCCCAAGGATTTTCAAAGTGAAAGGACTTGATGAGGAGTGGGGCAGAAACAAAACTGGCATGATGACTGTTGTTGATGAGCTGGAATCTGCCGAACAAGAAAATATACATGGATAAAGAAGTATAAGGTAGAAGATAAATGTTGAAGTAAAAACATAAAATCTTCCTAGAAGTTAGGGGTGGAGGAAAGTTCTGGTTGAGGAACCTAGGAGACTTACTGGAAGAAGAAGACTTTGAAGGGAGTCTTTAAAGATGCAACAAGGACACCCTCAGTGTTTAGAAAATTTAAAAGGGTGAACTTGGTATAAAAAAAAATATAATTTCAGGCACAGAGGCAGGAAAACACAGGCCAATTTTATTGAGCTGACATTGTAAAGTGAGTGTATGTGAAGCTCAGCTGTAAGGAGATTGTTGGAAAATCATTTGGGGTATATTTTAGAATCTCTCAAATGCCTTGCACAGGAACTGAGATCTTTTTACAACAAAAATTAGATTAGAAGTGTGATTTGGGGAACTGTTCTTGTAATAATGTATAATATAGATCAGAGACAGTGAAGAGAGGGATGGGAAAACAGATTAGTAGGCAATGTCAATAATAAGGAAGCAATCAAAGCATAACTTTATACAGTTATGGAAGGAACCAACAGGGAGATATCAAAGCAAAAGTATTACAGAGAAAACCTGCGCAATGACACAACGTGCTAGATTCAAATATGGTTGGAAGGGCAGAGAAATAAAAAATATGTGACTTCTGCTGGACGCTTGTGGTGGGTAGAGGATCTGGCATTCAAGATCAGCTCAGTTTACATTCTAGGTTGTATTTTCTCTACTCTAGGATGCTGTAGAAATTTGGAAATGTAATTTTTGCATTAAGAAAGATCGATATTTTACTGAGTTGAATCAAAGGCACCAGGGGAGAGGAAGAGTCTGAAATATAATGAAGAGAGAAATTGATGGCACAAGGGAACTAGAAGACACGAGTAGATAACTAGCCTTGGAAAACAGGAAGGATTTTGTATTTTCCTCTAACTCAGTAAAGGAAGGAGGAGAGAATGGGTGAAAATATACATATATTTCCAGATAAGATATAATAAATTTGAGGGACATAGAGTTAAAAACCGGGATCAGAATAAAGTTCAGTGTGAGCTGATTTTCTAGTTATGAAGGAAGTATGACTGTGGCTGGAGACAGTGTAGATAAAATGGAGAAGACTCACTGGGGAGTGTGCTAGACTCTGCAAAATCATGTCCAAGGGCTTACAGCTGTACACCCTTCACGAGGAAGTTCACACCAGCTGTGGGAAATTGGTCTCAGTCTGCTCGTAGCAACAATTTTGCTAAAGCTCAGATGAAATTTGAATACCAATTACACTAAATAAATTATAGGTTCTAAAATACGACTATTTCCCTGTCCCTCAGGAGTTAATGTTTTTCCATTTTTATCTTTAATTGTCTTTTTCTAAATTTACTTAGATGTATAAGCTTCATCAAATCATTGTTCAGGAATATATGATATAGTATATATACTTCCTGAGTTTTAATTATAGATTTCTAATCTAGACCCTTATGTTCAAGTGTTCTCAATCTAAACACCATTTCTTTTTAAAAATAGAGGTACTAATCATCTTTAGTTACCCTAAGTTTTATTGGAGTATATAGGTATAGGGCTGATTTGTCATTAATTTTTAGCATAAATAATAATACATACTTTTATTTATATAATGACTTTAGTTAACAGAGAGCTTTAACATACATCTGATTACAGACTTATAAAAACCCTGTAGTAGGTATTGTTTTATTGTCATTTTAATTAAGACAGAACTGAGTTGTAGAGAGGTGAGGTGACTTCCCCAAGTTCATTGCACTTGGTAAGTGGGCAGAAACAGCTTAAACACTGATGTTTATGCTCTGCCCTGTTCTATGTCTATTTAATTAATTAAGTTGAAATTTTGGAATCCATATATAATTAGTAGTCATTATTAGACTTTTTTTAACCTTTAATTTAATTAGTAGATCATTAAGTTGTTCTTAGGTACTCACAATGTGCTGGTTTGTCAGAATCCAACTATGTAGGACTATCTCTGTTCTTAAGGAACTGGTGCTCTGTTTAGGAAATTACAACACATGTAAGCTAATCTTCTCAGTGAGGGGTTATGTGAGGAGGAGGTGTCTGTACTTCAGATTCCTCATTCCCTAGTACATTTTGCTCTCTTGACATTGTTTACTTCCTATATCAAGAATAAGAAAAATTAACTCTGCTTCGGTGGAACTGATTGCTGGTCTCAGGGATATCAAATGACAAAATTATATTCTTTATTAAGCAAAAATCATTAAACCAACTTTTGAACTTAAATTAGGGGAAAATACAGCACATATCTGTTCAGATAAATTTGTTAAGTTGAAAACATATTTATACATCAAAATAATTTTTTTATATCTCCCTGGGTATATATTATGTGAGCCCCAAATATGCTTTTCTCTGTCTCTTTATACACCATTGCGAAAGCTGCATTGTCAAAGAACACAACACTATCTAGCCCCAAATACTATTTGTTGAAGTTCTAACTGGTGCATAAGAAATTTGCTTTTGGGTTCCCAAATTGCAAGAACTATCACCTTCTTATTTGTTCCAAAATAGTTACTCCCCTTTTTTCTTATGAAGTCCTGTTGCTGCTCTGAATCTTTTAGAAAAGGAGGCAAGAGAGACTGTGTCACTATCTTTCAAAGGATTGGTGTTAACCACTTAGTAGCCACTCTAAGAAAACTTTGGCTTCAGTAAAAGTTCATTGTAGCGTGTTCAGATTTTTTCTTTTAATACTGCTTAATTTTCAGGACTCTTGATTTAGAGTAACAAAGGCAAGAAAGGACATCCAAACAGATATTGATTGGCTAATGTTCCCAAATTTGAAGGGAAAGGCACATTCTTTCTTGAGCCAAAAATTGATTTGCTTTTTCTGGATTCTACTTTGAGAGCACCTGGAGAAGAGGGAATTTTGCACATCCTATAGATTGTATAAATTCGACCTTCTCATTATATCTGGGATTGGACTCTATGGACCCTATTTCAACAATATCCAGGTCATACACAAAGGATAATTTAGAAATAATTTAATTTAATTTCTGACATTTATGTAATCTTTTATATCATCTGACATCTAGGTCTTATTTTATATTTCCTTTAGCATTATTCAAGTAATTCTACATCAATCGATCTTGAGCAGGAAATATTTATAGTACATGGCCCTAAGCCAATAATATGCCTTTTGCTTAATAAAATTGCGCTCTGAATAGTTTAAAAGGTGCCTGTATTTAATGGCAAATATAACACTGGCTACTCCTTTCCTGTGCCAAGTTGCTGTCTAGTTCAAGGTGTTAAATAGCATAATGAGTTTGGTCTCTTCTAATAGTGAAAATAAAGACCCAAGAGAACTTTCACAGAGCAGGAGTTTTACAATGGGAGATGACAAGTCGTCTGAAAATGACTTTTCCAAAAGAGGCCAACTTTTCAAGGATATGTTCATTCTCCTAATTCATGAGGTGGTCAGAAAGCTCTGTCAGACAGAACTGTCAATAGTCTAAGATGTATTTCAAACACTGGCATTCAAAGATGTTAATATTTCTCTTTTCTGATTCTGCCTGTGTGAGCAGTGCTCGGCTGAGAGCAAATGATTTAGTAAAATAGATTTTTATTCTCACAATATCTATTCTGTGTAAAAAGTATGAATTAAATCCTTCATAAATCCTAAATTGTAGTTTTAGTTTGGATGGAATCTGTAGTTTTTAGCAGTTAGGGAGAAAGTGGAGATTAAAGAGTATGACTTAAGGTTTGAAAATAATTTCTATGGGCTTACATGCATAGTAACACTAAAATAAACTGTCTTTGAGTTTGATATTTAAGGTTTATAAACTCCTTTAAGAGAATTAATGGACTATAGCAAATCTCATAAAGAAAATAACTATTATTTTAAAATAATTATTTTTATACTTTTTAGATACATCTTAACCTATTGGAATTTACTTTTGTGTATACTTAGTAACCAGATTAATTTTTTTACACAATAATACAAGCTTTAGGGCAACAAGTGAAACCTAATATAGAAAATTTCTAAAAGTAAAACCCCTTGGTAAATCATGAGAATGATGCATGATGTAAAGGCTTCTATTGCTATTTCAGACTACGTTATAGAATTTATTGATGCCATTATAAAGCAGCTGTTTTCAAAGATAATTTAGAAGGTGAGATGTTATTTCCAAAACTAATTTCTAATAAAATATAGTTCGCAAAAACTGAGTTTAACAAAGTTAAACATATTTTACATTTTGTTGCAGGACTTTTCAGAGCCTTTTCTACGATAAAACTCATTGTAGTTATCCAAACAGATGTCTATAAGCTTAGAATGCATTTACTAAATTTTAAAATCAAGAATGCTTCATTCACAGAGCAACTCTGTGGGATATTCTGACAAAGTATAAACCCAATCTTGTCATGCCCCCACCAAAAACCCCACAATGTTTCCCTTTGGCCTACAGAATATAGTTCAAATTTCCTGACATTAACCCCAATCTATTTTAATTCTTCATTTACAGAAACCCTCCTCTATTTCCCCCCTTTTCACTAGAAGAAAACAGAATGTCTTCATTTTCCAAACAATTCAGGTACTTATGCCTCCAGTTTATTGAACAATTAACTTTTGTCTTTTTAGTGAAGAAAAAAATTGTTGTACATGTAAAATTAAATAATATTTCCCTCAAGGTGAGTGGTCTCAGACTATCATCTAAGGCTCTTTGAAGTTTATAACATATATGCCTGTGTAAAATTCTTTACCACAATAAATAATATTACAGCAAATTCTAGTTTTTTTTATGTATATGTATAACTTACATAGTCTATTGATTTAATTAAAATACATTGAAATTAAATAAAAATCCCTATTGTCTTTTCCTTTGATAAATTATTCAGAATAGGTACTGAAACAAAATTACTGGGATAATAATGCTAAATTTTCATGAAAAGAAAATAAATTTACTTAATTAAAAAATTTATAAATGTATATGATAACTGTCTCTGGAGCAATTCTATAATCATAATTAAGTCTAAATAGGTATTTAAAATTTTATATGGAACCAGTAAAACTTTATAAAATAAACCTCTACTAATTTTTGATCATGTGTTCCAAGTACACTCAATTCTGTTTATGAATAAGGAGTTTGCTGCATAAATGACGAATTAGTCATATCTACTCACTCATCAGGAATTCTCGTAAAGTCCTTGAAAATGCTTTGCAACTTAGATTAATTATATTATATAATTCATATCTGGCTTTGTGAAATAAAAGTAACTGTATTTTCACTTGATTTAATTTTAGTTTATCATAAATACTATGTATTTTGTCTGATTTAATATAAAGGAACACATTTAAAATTATAGAAATATAAAGAGCATAATAAATATTAACCATAAGCTCAGACATGGTAACATTTTGCAGTTGGTCCTAAGTTCATATATACATGCAAACTTATAAATTTAATCACATATAAATACATATATTATATAAATTATTTAAACATATATGGATAACAAAATTGAGATTGTAAGCAGCCTGCTTTTATACTTAAATTTTTTATTGTTGACACCATGGCAGATATGCGCCCCCAGCCTTTGCCCACCTCCACCCAGCCCCCACACCTCCTCCCTAGGAGCAGTCTGCTTTGAATAATCTCATATTGTGTCTGCTTTTCTCACTTGTTATATGGTTAAAGAAAACATTAATTAGATCTTCACCCATACTTAATCATTTAGTTGGGTATTTGCTTGTTTTCAATTATTATAAATAATATTGATAGAAATACGTTATTTTATGAATCTTTGAATGGATAAGGTTGTATCTTTAAGATGAGTTCCTAAAACTAAATTTATAAAGTCAAGCTACTAGATAAATATACCATTCTTTGATCTATAACCTTTCACCATTTAACACCTCAAATGCAATGTGTAGAAATACCTACATTACTGTCCCTACCACAGCATTGGTATTATAAAATTTTAGAATACTGTGAAAACTTAACTGCTTAAAATAAATGCCATATTTTGATTAAATATAGTATTGGTTTATTTGGTATGATGAAATAATTTTTATACTTATTCACTATATTTTTGCTTTTGTTAGTTACCAGTTCTGATTTCTTTCTTTTTTTTTAAATTGGTAAATTCATTTTTTTCTTACTTATTTAGAAGATATTTATGTCTTTAACCCTGAAGCTATCCTGTGTGTTGCAAATATTTTCCAGGTATGCATCTTCCTTTTTTACTTTCTAGACCTTTTACTTTTTTTACTTTGTAGGCTATCACAATATAGAAGTTTACATTTTTAACCTGATCACAACAGTTTAATGCTCATTACTCCCAGATTTTAGGGCCACTTTCCTGAGTTAACGCCCTTTTGCAATTTATATTTTTATTTCTTCAGCCACTCACATGTGGGTGTCTAAATAATTTGCTCATAATAAATCTCATCGTCGAATCTTCACTAAATGAAGTGTTTGCTAACTTATACCCTCTTCCACCTATATCTCCATCTCCAATTAATTCTGCAAACCCATCTTTAACTTATCTATTGATTATTATTTGATCTTTAAATCATATCCTTAAACCTATGGGTATTAAGCACTTCTTGATTTCCTTGTGGCTTATGAACAAACTTATCAAGGACTCTGATATTTCAATCTATTTCTCTTTCTTACTTCTGTATTTTGCACTTTATTAAATATTTCTTGCTTTATCTATAGGTTGGTTGTAAAAATTGAAATAGCCCTGGCCAGTGTGGCTCAGTTGGTTGGGCATCCCCCTGTGCACCAAAAGGTTGCCAGTTTGGTTGCCAGTCAGGGCACATAGCTGGGCTGCAAGCTCTGACCCTGGTAGGGGGCACGCAGGACGAAGCCTATCGATGTTTTGCTCTCATATGAATGTTTCTCTCTCTCTCTCTCTTAAAAATCAGTGAAAATAGAAATTGAAATAAAGAGACATTATTTATGTGATTATGACTAGACAGATAAAATTTACTTCTGGATCATATAGCCTTCTATATTACATTTCTTGTCTATGTTTTCAATGTTACAATTCCAGTGCCACTCAAATGATTCTTCTTTGTTTAAAGCCTTGTGAGTGTCTAAAATTACACTGGTTTGCTCTCCTTTATACTTGTATCAGACCCTTTTTTTTCAATTGTAGGTTTCTCTTGGAGTTGCTAGTTGCCTTTCTTCTGTTTTGTTGGGAAAAAATTAATATGTGCTCTTTTCTCCCTCACTCTAATAACTCATATTTGTACTAATGCCATTCTGTTTTTAATTTTACTGTACCCATTCCATTCTGTTCTTTCTCTTGAACACCAACGTCTTCTTGCTTTGTCTTCGACTGGCTTCTGTACAACTGACCTGTGGCTTTCGATTATAGTTGTTGGTTTCTCCTGAAGTTTCAAGTTGCCTGTTTTGCCCTCTGGTGTTTTATGCCTTTTTCATACCTTATTTTTCTATTGTCTCCTTCATAGTGATTATTCTGTGGAGCATCTTTCTCTCTAACCCTGATCTTTTGGCCTACTGTAGGTCTAAAGAATTAGATCAGCTTAATATTGGATCTCTTAATGGATTCTTGTCTATTGTACTTCTGTATCTGTCAAATTATATCCTCAGTATCTTTCTACCAAAGAGACCTAGGAATTGAGTGTCTTTTCACATGTGAAATGCCTTTGTTCTGCCCTCGCATTTGATTGAATGAATAAAGAATTCTACTATAAAATTGTGTTTGTTCAGCACGCAATGCTTCAAACTTGCATGTATTTAGATAAATGGGTATTTTCCTTTATAATATCTTCCACTGCTCTCATGTTTAGTAAATACTTTTAAATTCTTGAACAGATCAAAAGTAATTTCAATTTCCGATTATTTTATTTTCTGATTTAATTTGTTATTCTTAAATGTGGTATGTAGTATAAGAGTAGAATCAAAGTTGCATTTTTCCTCTCATTGGACACATTTCTCTGTACCATTGGGTGAGTAATCAATCCCTTCTCCTAAATTATCTGTGATATGTCCTTTGGCATACTCTAAATACCAACTATCTATATTTACATCAACAATATCAATTCTGCTAGACCTGTCTCTTGATTCTTATACTAATACTACAATATATTAATTATTAAAACTTTGTGCTATGATTTAATATCTTGAAGACAAGTCTTATTTTATTATCCATTTTATTACTACTCATTTTTTGTCTGATTAAAGATATTTATGTACTTGTCATTATGCATCACTCTCTCTATAAAACAAAACATGAAGGATGTATTACTTTAATATGCACAAAATGTTAATATTTTGCCTATAGTTTCCATTTTTGTATGTATAAAGGCACAGCAGAAAATGCACACGTCCATCACTCTGTGTACCATGGCTGCATGGAATTCCTTTGCAAAGCTATACAGCATTTCTGTAAATGGTTCAGTCCTGATAGGTATTTCAATGGTATCTCATTTTATCTATTAGAAACCAGCACTGGTATGGATAACTTACATATATGTCTTTGCACTTATCAAATTATTTAATTTATATAAATTTCCAAAAGTAAAATTCCACTTATCAATATCTAACATATCCATTTAAGATGTTTGCATGTCTACTTATAAATGGGACATCACACTTGCAAATATCTGTTAAGTGCCTACTGTATGGTCAACAGTGTTCAAGGCACTGAGGTTTCAGCTGTGTATTTATGGAGTTTACCCTCCAGTGGCCAGAGATGTACAAAACACATTTTTAAAAAACATAAAAGAAATTCACATTGTGATGCTGTGAAATACAATTGGTTGAATTGGATAGAGAAGCTGGGAAGCACAATCTTAGAGGGCGTTTTCGGGGAAGGACTTTGAGCTGTGGGGAGCTGCCCTCTGAGGCTGCCTGGTGAGAGGCATTCATACCCTGAAGAACAGTGTTCCCGGGAAAAGACGAAAAGCGGAAGACCCAAGAAAGTGCTTGTTAGTTTTTTACATACATTTTTAGATGGGTAATGCTAGCATCATAAAATCATTTGGAAAAATTCAGAATGCTCTGTTTTATGGCATATATCTCAGTGGAATAGAGATTATTTACTTGCTGAAGGTACGACAGTATTTGCCAGAAAAATAATTAGGACTTGGCTTTATCTGGTTTGGTGTTTCTTGGTACTTTTTCTATTTCATGTTTTTTGTTACTTGTTAATGCCTAGGCTTTCTACTACTTTAGAAAACCATTTTAATGTCGTTTTAAACAAATAGTGGTTTCCATATTTTCAAATATATTTTATTATATATGGAGTATTCTCTTATGATTTTTAATGTACCCTCTGTGATTGCTACTTCTTTTGTAATCACTTCTGTCAAGTAATATTCTTCATTTCCTCTGAAAGTGTTTCCGGTTTGCTCTTTTTCCCCCAGTTGTCATCTTTTTACAAAGTATCAGACCATGAATCATCAGTTCTTCTCTCTCTTTTCTTTCTGAATACCTTAACTTGTTTCAGTGTTTTTGCCTAGTTCTTTGTTTTAAAACATCTTAGATCAAATTTTTTGAATAATAAATTGTTTTCCTCATCAGAAAATCTCTTTGACAACATCCCTAATATTGCCGTAATCAAAGTTTTGCCTTCCCTTTGACCCATTATTATTTAATAAGAGGATCAAATATTGTTACATTTGCATGGTTCTTATTTTTGCAAAGCACATTGGAGTCGCCAATTAACTTTTACTTGTTTTTAGTTTGATTGGCCTTGTAGTTTGTCGAAATTTCTCCCAGGTGCTAATAATAAGCAGATTTTTTTAGCTAAAGTTTTCAAAGTTTATGTAAATATGAATGCTTTTATTTATATCTATAATTACATTAGCAGGAATTTAATAGCAATTTACTTATGAGCTATTAGCTAGACATAATTTTGGTTAATTAATTCATTTCTTCATTTAACAGATATTTGTTGAGTCCCTACATTGTGCTAATAATCATTGTCCTCCAAAAATGGGGATAAGGCTACTTAAAAGAGAATGAAGATCTTGGTTTTATGTAGCATTATAAATGTAATTTATAATGTAGAAAAAATAATTTAAAAGGTACAAAATCATCCACAGTACTATTCCACAAAGATAACCACTTACCATGTTGGTATATATATTTTCATTTTTTAATACTAAAGTTTAAAATTAAAGACTTAAAAAAAGTATTTCACTCTCCTTTTAGACATAACAGCCAAATTCTGAGGACATTCCCATTAGATTTTAAGGGTCTTACGGTGAGTCAAAAAGGAAACCTAAACCATTTGAACCAATGTCCTCAACAGTTTTGAAAACTGGAAATCAGCCAGGTTCTCTTTGTTGCATGCTTTCCATTAGCCAGCGCTTAACAGAGAACATTTCAGATGCCTCTCTATGCATTGCTGTCTTGATTTTCTTTTTTTCAATTTCAACAGAGTGGCTCATAAATAAACATGTTCACGGCTCATGTTGGGAGTGACAGTTTATTCCTACTATTTTGATGGATTGTACAAGATAGCTACAGTTCTCTTCTCTAACTAAACATCCATGCATAGACTGTAAAATTAATCATAACATGGCAGGATGCCTAAGAATTTGGAACTGCTTCTCTCTTGGTGATTCTCAGTGTCAAAGCGAAACTTTCATTTTAGTAATAATTAACAAAACCTATCAAACCTACCTTGGGGAGATTTACCCTCCAACTGATGTGTATACTGCCCTTTCTCTCATATATAATGTCACAGATGTTCAACTGTCTATAGATTCTATTTGATTAGATAGTGAATCTCCTTCTTTGGCCATCGAGTCATCATTGATGCTTTTAATAGAAACTTGTTGTGATTATTTTCACGTGTTTACTGATGACCTTGAAGTCTGTGTACGTAGGCAGTGTTGCATCATTAAAGATTGGCACCCAACTGTGGTAATGCCCTTCTGTGAACCCCAGCTGGTCTGCACCTTGAGAACAAGCTTCACCCTAATTGCAGGGGAAATGAGAGGTAAAAGAAAGCTGTGTATATATCACTTACCCCCAATACGAAGGATGTCACACTTGTTCAAATGTTTACTCTCTTTTTTTATTTTCCTTCCAGCTGAGCCCTTTCAACTCACTGGAAAGAGGCTGGTACTTGAGATCTGAAGGTCATGAATTCTATTGCACTGCCAGTTTTCATAGATGTGGTTAGCAGATGACTATGATGGCTGTAGTCTTTGTATATAGGGTCACAGATCATTAAACATCACTTCTATTAACATCTGCTTCTGTCTTTCAACAATAATGTATGTGAGCCAATGGAATGTCTTACCAGGGGAAAGGGAACAAATGTATTGGCCCCTCTTTACAGGCGTGTTTGCACATAAACACACAGAAAATAGTAAAGGCTGTATATTATATGATCATCCCAAGAAATTTTTCCTTTGTACATTATATAAAATATAACTTGAGGAATTTTAAAAAAGTAGAACTGCCTTCCCTGAGATCCTGTTAATTCTGCCTTCATAATATTCCTCTTCTCTTTCACTCCTTCCATGTATTGTCGCACACCCTTCATACACAGTGCTAAACCATTGCATAAACTTCTATATAATCTCCTCATATCTAACGTGAGCTAACGTGTCTATGTCAGATTGGCTTGTTTAGAGCACTGTTTTATTCTCATCAACCTCCTGCTCAGAATCCATCAATGAACCCCTATTGACACGAAGCATTCATATTCTTTAGCCTGATATTCAAAGTTCTTTATGATATAAACTAAGCCTCCTTTTTAATTATTACTTCTTTGTGTTATGCTACATATACTTTCTCCTTTAGCCAAGTATGTCACCCATGTGAGAGAGTGTTGTATAGTCAAAGCTGAGGGTGTAGAGTTGTAAAGGTCTGTAAACCTCTTATGATGCACGTCTAAAAATTAAGTTATGAGTCAGTCTCTTTTTCAATGGGGACAATCACCATCTTTGATTGATAATGAACACATGAAGGTAAAGTGCCTACATAAAGCTCGAGGTACTGAAGATACCTTACAGTGGGAGCTGGGATTATAGTAATAGTGATGTAAATTCCCCCAGCTACTAATTTCCAATCATTTTCATTACTCAAACCCAATCCTTCAATTAAGTTACAACAATAGTCCTTCCTGTCTTATGAGTTTTTTCATGTTTATTACCCACTTACTGAGATTTTTGCCCTTCCAAATTCTGCAATTTAATTATCTACATCATTAATTTGTGTTTTAAACTCTCTTGTGTTATACTCTCTATCAAGATTAGAAGCTGCTAGAAGGGAAATTCCTTACGTTATATCTGTCAGTTCTTTTCTACAATGACAATTTCACAATTTTTCAGAGTATTTAATATAGATTTGTTGGTTAATTTATCTACTGATAGATTACTGAGACAATACCATACATCTAAATACAGCTTCATGACTATATTAAATGGAACTTAATGTTTTTACGTGAACTTTCATGAACAGCCTGAGTTCAACATTGATTTTAACAAAAGTAAATGCAATTCACTAATTAGTGACAGTAAATTCAAAATAGCCAATATTTCACTTCTTTCAAATTTTGCTAAATCTGTTGCATCACACAGATCCTCATTGAACTAAATAACACTACCTACTTATTTTTATCCAGTCAACTTTGTGTTAGGAGTATGATCATCCCACATAGTTCTGAAAATTTTATATTATCATTCCTATTTCACAGATGGTAACATGAAAACTCAGAGACGATTAGGAAAGTGCCCCAATGTGGCCAAGTATTGTAATAGATTACAATAATATTCAGATGGTATTAACTCACCTCTCTACTCCCTTCTCAGGAAACAGTACGGTCTCTGCCTCATTTTGACTTGCCTGCATGACTTTGGGAATAGAATATTCATAATTGGGTGTTACGTGAACAGAGGCTTTAAATGTGTTGTGTAGTTTAGCTTGTCTTTTGCTTTTATGCTATTTACTGTGATGAGAGTATCCCCTGGGTGGGCACAATGCATGGAGGATGCACCTAAACCTCACCTGTAGTGATAACTCGAGCCCATCCTGACCACAGTGTGAAGACCTGCCCTGCCGAGCATACCCTGTGGAGCCAAACTGCCTTAACCTGTAGACCTAGGAGCTAGCACGTCAAATGTTTGCTGCTGTAGAGTTGGGGGTGGTTTGTTAGGAAGCATTAACACAGCAATGGCTGACAAATCCACTAATAAATGGATGAGCTAAGATTTGAAGTTAGAGCTGTCAAAATCCTTGTACTTCCTACTACACCACACTTCTTGCCAAAATGCACAGAGAAGTGCTGCACTGGGGTGTTATTCAAAATCTCAGCTCATATGATTTCATATTAATCAAAATAACGCTCTAGTTTCCTTACACTGCTATGAGAACACTCCTATAAAAAGAATTCTGATTGTCAAATGCACGTCATTAAAAATCCTTTCTTAATGTCTGTGAATCCATTTTTGGCATACTTTTTGTATATTGAGGACATCCAAACCACAGAACTGTCACTCGGAATGTGTGCCCTCACATATGAACACTATTCCAAACAAGTCCTGCTTGAGGTGAATCCATTACCACAAGGCACTTCTAAATCAAATATAAAGTTGAGGAACTGATTACATATTCGCCAATGGTAAACAGTAATTTTTCAGAGGTAGAGGGTAAGCTATTACTTTAGAAAGTCACATCAAATTGCAGAGTAGATGATTAACAAAATGTTAATTGCCAAATGTGGTAGGTAATTGAAAATGTGCTAATTGATATATAATTTTGGTTATTAGGACATCATTCACTGTTTGTAATATTTGTATGTCTTTCTGTTGGAAATACTGAGTGCCTAAAATAGATTACTAACAAAACTGAACTGGCTAGAGTCAGTGGCATTTGATTAACTGGTGCTAACTAGTAGCTTTTAGTTGACATCTAACTTGGCCAACATCTCAGTATGTTTGTTATCATCCTAAAATAATATTTTTGAGTCTCAGAAGCCTTAAAAAGCAGCAGCCTTGTCTTAAATATATTGTTTTCTTTTATTTGACGTCTGAAGTGTAACTCATTGAAATTCCCGTTCACCATCACTTTCCCTAAGTACTAACTTAATTGTGACTGTGAGAGATGGCTGCAAAGTTGCCAGCCGACAGTTCATCACATTCCCCTAAATGCATGTCGAACCCCCGCCACAAAGTGGAGTTTATTTCTCCTCGCCTAGAACTGGGGTTCACCTTGTGCCTAGCTTTGAGTGTGGCAGAGCTGACACTGTGCCAGATCCAGACGGAGGCCTTAAGGATCCTGGTCGCTTTAGTTTTGGCTCTCTTAGCATTGAGCCCAATAAAGAAGTGCCTGTGAGACTTCTGAGTGATGAAAGGCTGTGAGTACGGAGAGGGTCCGGGCCAGTCCTACAGCTTTTTTAAGGACTCGCTCTGACGTATCAGAGATGTGAGCGAAGCCATGTCTGACCCTCAAGCCCCAGTCAAGCCACCCCAGACAACAGAGAAATGTCTGTCAGAGACACGATGCCTCCAAGTTGTAGAAAGATGCCAAATAAAAAATGGTGGTGGTGGTTTTAAGTCACTAAGTTTTGGGTTTGGGTGGTTTGTTATGCAAGAATAGATAACGAAAACAGTGGCATAATGGATAATACAAGACAGAGCCTTTGCAATGTTTTTTAACCTTTCCTATGTATGATCTCAGTTCTTATAAAAGCATTTTACTGATATCTCTTCTTCCAATTTAATTAAAAGAATTAAAAAGTCATATTTTTACTGCATTCTTACCTAATTTTTATAAAGTTTGCACAATTGGATAACAACTATTTTTCAACCATAATTTTTAATAAATGCACACATATATATTTAGCAGAAAAAATTGAAGTCTATATGAAAAATATAAATGCTAAATATAATATTTATTTCAGTGATTTTAAATTTGGACTTTTAATAATATATATTGAAAATAAGTAATTTTATAGAATTTTCAACAGTAGAGGGTACTAATTAACCAAACACTGGAAAATATTTACTTCAGTAGATTATTTTGATGTTCTTTGAATACATTATTTTATACTCAGATCTGCCATAATGTGGAATAATTAACTGTTTCATAATGACTATGTTTAAAAGTGAATTATAATTAAGTACAATTAATTAGCAAGTAGCAACAGAAAGAACAACAGTTTAAACTTGGCTTTAAACTTACAACAATATCTTTTTTTCAAAGTATGGGCATATTTATAACTGAGAAAACATTTTTTGAAACCTCTGTACAGATAGTTATGACAATAGTAATCTTAGTATATTAACTTTAAATTCATGTGCTACTGACTACTGTGTCCCACAAATGAAATGAAACTACCCAGAATACACAGACTATGAGTATGTTCCTGTAGGTACCAATTCAACTGAGAATCATTTTACTTTACATTTTCAGGATTAAATAAGTCCCTATTAAGTAGAAAAGTCAATGACAAAAAGGCAGTAGGATCACTATTAAAGCTGATTTAGCCAATGTTTGGATATCACCTTGGATCAAAAGTCAGCATCACTCATATGAGGATAGTAGAGGTAAATTGGAACCTTAACCTTTGATGTATCTCCCCATATTTGATATGTATATTGAATAGAAATTATGGTGTCGAAATTCTTCAGCACCATAATTAGATTGCCTAGATGAACACTGAATATTTGGAACCTCGAGAGGCATAAGAGAACTAAGGAAAGTAATGAACCCCAAGTTCAGAATCAGAAATATTTAACTTTCACTCTAAGAGAGACAAGCTCAAAAATTAAGTGGCTGGGAATGTCTCAGGATTTCAAAGGACTCATCTTTTTTGTTCTTTTAATTCTTTTAGTGGTTTTTAGAGAGAGAGGAAGGGAGAGGGAGAGAGAAATAGAAACACCTATGAGAGAGAAACATTGATTGGAGGCTTCCTGCACGCCCCCTACTTGGGATCGAGCCCTCAACCTGAGCATGTGCCCTGACTGGAAATCAAACTGGTGACCTCTTGGTGCATGGTCAGACGCTCAACCATCTGAGCCACACTGGCCGGGCTCACCCTTTCTTAATAATCATTCAAAGACAGAAAGGGTATGGGAAATGGACCTGCCCACTGCATCATGAGAAGGGAAGAGATAGAACCAGAACATTTCTTATTATTTTAAGCATTAAAATATTCAAAATCATGAAAGAGCACTGGGCTGCTTTCAAGCAATCTGAGCCTTGGTCACAATTTGTATAGAATGGAGTTTGAGATTTCAATGACTCAAACAGCTGGCTCCAGAATTCTAACTTTAGGACGAGAACTGTCTGTTTGGGGAAAATACCTTTTTAAGGTACTTGGAGCTTGCAGGGGAGATTCTGACAGCATGGTTGTGTAGGAGCTATGCTGGTGAAGGCGAATGCAGTTCTGCCTGCACTGGATATAAGCAGAGATGTTCGGGCGGGGGGTGAGAGAGCTCAGAGGACAGGGAGAGAGGAAATGGCTGGGCAGCGTGGTAGGGGGGTAAAACCTGAGCCAAGGAAACTGCTGCTAAGCTTTAGGAGCAGGACTGTTTCCCATGTGGAATATTTTTTTAAACTCACTATTTTTATAGCAGTTTTAAGTTCACAGCAAAAGTACAGAGATTCCCATATGCCCCTTGTTCCTTTGCTACAGAGAGAGAGAGAGAGAGAGAGAGAGAGAGAGAGAGGGAGAGAGGGAGAGAGCCTCTCCCATTTCCAGCATCTTTCTCCACCAGTGTGAACTCAGGATGTTGTTACAATCAATGGAACTTCACTGATATATGGTTATCATTCAAAGACTATACTTTACATTAGAGTTTATGCCTGGTATGGTACACTTTATAAGTTTGCGTTCTGACAAATGTATAATGACATGTACTTATTGTTAAAGTATCAGAGTAATTTCAATGCCCTAAGTATCCTCTGCACTCTTCCTATTAATCTCTCCCTTTCCCTTAACCACCCAAGGTGGAATTTTAAGTTGTGGGCCTTGCTATGTGCTCCTATCTCTCTAACCCTTAATATAGTATAGTGAGTTCCTCCTCGATGAGAGCATTTAAAAACAGAGTAAGACAATCTAGACACTAAGTTAATCCCTACATGTATGTAAGAAAACAGTTGAAAATCAAAAAGATCTTTAGAAATTCATAGAAATCTTGAGGAAGACATTTGATTCTCCATGATATATTGAATAGAGGTTTGGAACAATTTTATTAAGATCCGAAGGGATGATTTTTAAGCTGATATCTGGATGAAACAAGCCACAAAATATTTTAAATGCACTTTGTAATAAACAAAAACAAAAGCCCCCATTAGGTTGTCCTGGGAGTAGCCATTGGAAAATTAAGTAAATGGGCCAGTCTCTTTAAGCTCAATCAAAGGACCACCCTTTCCTTAGAGGCTAGCGGAGTCCTACACACATAAACGGGTCAATCAAATCTTAAGTGGTTCGTCTTCAAGTGATACTTTTACTATTCATAAAGAGCCAGCAAGTTTTGACATATGGATTTTTATTTTTTTTTTAGGTGGGGAGGATTCTTTCAAGTAAATATAAAGGAATTTCAGAGTATTGGTTTCTCTGGAGACACTGTTTAAAAATAAAACAAAACAACATCATCAACAACAAAAACCTCAAAGGATTTTTTTTTTCCTCAAGGAATGGATTTTTTCTGAAGGAAAGATATTCACTCAAACCATATTTCATCAAAATAAATCCAAGAAGGAGCCATATTTTAAGGGAGGAGACTGTTGATCCAACAGCCTTGGCAGCAGAGACTGAGTAGAATTGTTGGCAGAGGGAGAGTAGGAAGCCCTTTCGTGTTGGAGCTGGATAAAGGCGTGAGAAGAGAGAGAGGCCGGGGAGGACACAGGCAGGGATCAGAGGAGGTCCGGGACCCTACCAGCTCTGAGCTGCCCGTCGCAGGGAGGTGGCCCCACAGGGAAAATAAGAAGGTTAAAGATGCAGTAGAGGGGGGAGAAAAGAAACAGTAAAACTTAACATATGCAGCAAGGGGATAAAACATCAGAGTAAAGTAATAGCAATAACTGAAACCTCCCTTGCTCAGAGGGTCCTTTCTCCACTCACAGGATGATGACGATTTTCAGATGCCAGGTTAAAATTGTCAATAGGAAGTCACCAAAAGGAGCAGGGACAAGACAATGGCTATGGGAATTATGGAAATCCTTCCATTATGCTTATCATGAGAACGTGTAATCAGCACTTAGAGCTGTATGCCCCTGAATTATTGTATACTTTGCTCCTCTGGCTGTGTGTGTGTGTGCGTGCATCTGTGTGTGTGTGTGCACGCTCATTATATGTTTTTACTTTAGTATGCCACAGTTGGGTCCTGTTTATTTAGTAACTGTTTTGATCTTTTGGTCCCTGTTTATTTACTAACGCTTATATTTTAGGTGTATACAACATTTTTTTACTCTCTTGATTACAGTAAACTCATAAGTTATATTTCAAGAAGGTTGATTCAAATTAATGAGTGGTGACAACCAAAATAAAAGCACTCTTTTCTATCCCAGTCTCATTTTGTTATTCATATGTTGAGTTTGTGTGTGTGTGATGTATACATCTTGCCTATGTCTATATATTTTTCTATAAGTTGTTTACTGTGTGTTTTCGTGTCACTCAATCTTGCTTCCTATCTGTGTGTGTTAATTTTATGCATCTGTGTGACCAATTATTTATGTTTCAGGGAAAATAATTTAATGGGTCTGTAGACTCATAGACTTCAAATGCAGAGTACACGAGTTCACAGAGGTAAGGGGTTTGCAGATAGAAATGCTTAAGAATAGTGGGAAGGAGGTCAAGGGCAGAAGGAGAGACCTGCAATCCTGGGGCAAAGATGAACCTTGAAGGTAAGAGAAAAGTCTGAAGAGTCCATGAAAGAAATACTGAAAAATATTTAAGAAAACAGAATTTCTTATAATTTATTTAAAATTTTTACTGGGCTCTGATGCTCTGAAAATTATCCCCTCCATTTCCCCAAATCCACACAATTTTTGCCCCATATACAGCCACGAATTGGTGGTGCTTTAGGGAATGAAGTGATCAGGATTATACCTGGAGGTGCAATGGTGTAGAAATATACACCAGGCCCAGCAGACAGCGTGAGCAGAGGAGCAGGTGGCTAACGCGTGGCTGGGAGTGCAGATGAGGCAGACCATTTTGTCCAAATATATTAGAGGATGTGTACCCTTGAAGGGGGATATGAGACTGACACTTGGGTTACATATAACATGTGAACATTAAGGTCCCATGCAGAACCAAGTGCTATCACTAAAATTATGTATGATTTCTGTTAATTACTTCATTTTGCATCTGTGCACAGACTGCAAAGAAACGCAATCATTCTCACTACTTTTCTGTTAGGCATAACTTCATAAGAACTCCATTGTGTTGATGCTTAGTTTATATTTCATGATATTCCATATAATAATAATGTGGTTCCTGTGTAACTCTACCACTAAAAATAGCAGCCGGCCTCTGTAATTGCCAGCACAGTCGATAGTCTTTGTGCGCTAAGCAGGAATGTGTCTCATTCCATAAATCATTTACAAGTGCTGCAGTGATCCGGCAGCTCATAACCTTAAGCAAATAGAAACGAACATGTGTCCATTCCCTGGACAACTGCATGCAAACACGGACCCTCCGCTCCTCCCCAGTTTTATCTTTTTGGTTAAAACCAGAAAAATAACATGTCTATTTCGGTAACTTTTAGTATTCTTCCAGCGTTCCTGCAGATCTTTACCTCCTAAGAGTGTAAGAGAATAAAGGTGGGCAGGATGACTGCCTTACCGCGTGTTACATAAAGGCCCCCTCTATTCTATTACATGAGCTAACCTGTCATCTGCCACAAAACCAGGTTCAGAAATTTATAAGACTTACCTAAGGATCATATTGCTTAGGAAAAATAATCACCATAATATTTGATCATTGTAATTATTTTAAGCCTAACCTGGCCTCAATAGGGTTCCTGGGAAAGAGGCACCAAGTTATCAAAAAGAAAGGCAAATCTGGACTGGAAGCAGTGAGTCCTCTCTCTCCGTGACGACGTAGCCAAAGCAGGAGGTGGCAACAGAGTTTATACTTTTATGAGGCCAATAGTGTGGGATTCTAATTTTTACCTTAAAAAATTGCTTCAAAAATATTTTATCCCTATTTTAAGCTATTTAATTATATTAATATAACTGTTTAAAACCATATACATTTATAAAAATTTCTGTGATGCAAAATATTCACTTAGCTTGGTTTTCTTTTTACCCTCTGAACCGGCTAAAGGAACTTGGTGCACCTTATTACCATTTATTCAGCCTTCTTGAGTCTCCCTCTCAGAAGTTGAAGAAAACTATACAAGTCAGCAGTAGAATTACTCCTAGTATCAACATCGCACTGGGCACATTATAGGCATTGAATAAATATTTGTAGTTGTCATATGCAGTTTTTGCTGGACCAACCTCCATTCTAATTTTTAGCACCCAATTTTTCTTTAAGGATTTACTCCCCCCCTCCCCCCACTTAGTACATGCTCTTTGAGTGAGGCTGGCCCTACGCCCCAACCTAAGCCCTAGACACAATACCAGGCCTGACTCTTCACATATTTTATATATATATCTTTTCCTGGCCAGAAAGAGTATGCAACTTAAGCCAGGCTGATACACATTTAATTCTAGGATGTCAGTTGGAATTTTGGG
Organism: Miniopterus schreibersii; assembly: GCF_964146895.1. Taxonomy (NCBI): domain Eukaryota; kingdom Metazoa; phylum Chordata; class Mammalia; order Chiroptera; family Miniopteridae; genus Miniopterus; species Miniopterus schreibersii. Next base: position 45,323,007 of record NC_138107.1, read on the forward strand.
GAAAAAAAACATAAAACAAAACTTGCTACCTAATAGGAATTCTGGTTGTAAAAATGACATTAGTCTGGAAATGTCAGGTTTCTTCACATCAACAATATCTGTTTGAGAATGAGTTCCAAATAAGAAAAAACACACACAGAGAATGAGAATACGAGTGAGAGCAAGAGGGAGAGAAACCTGGTAAAACTGGCTGAACTGTGCCATGCCAAACGCCAAACACGCTTCATTTTACAGGCACTCGATTAAAATTTTTTTATTTATATTTATCTGAATTGGGTTATGGTTCCTGCAAATGAAAGAATTCTGATTCATACATTTTAAATTATTTCATATTTACCCCCAAATAAATAGTGTGTTCTATTCATGAAACAAAAATGTGCCGAATAGACATGTCATATTCCTAAAATGGTATGGGAGAGTTGCACGTACATTTCTTTGGACACATAAAAAAAAAAAAAAACAACCTTAGAGCCCTGGCCGGGGGGCTCCGCTGGTTGGAATGTCATCCTGTACACTACAAGGCTGTGGGTTTGATTTCCAGCCAAGGAACGTACCAGGTTGAGGGTTCGACTCCTTTTGGGATGCATGGGGGAGGCAACTGATCAATGTTTTTCTCTCACATCGATGCTTCTCTCTCTCCCTCTCTCCTTTTCTCTTTCTCTCCTCTCTCCCTTTTCCTCTCTCTAAAATCAATTTAAAACAAAACACATATTCTCATATCCTCGGGTGAGGATTTAAAAAAAAAAAAAAAACCTTAAAAAATGTCTGTAGAAAGCTTAAACAGATGAAATTATATTTTTCTAGCTCTTATTTCCTCTTAAATGGGAGGGTGTAATAGAGGGTCCTTAAGATGACCTCCAGCGATTCACTCCTCCTATCATGCCTTTGTGTAATCTCCTCCCCGAGTGTGGGCTGGATTTAGTGACTCACTTCTAAATCAATAGAACCCTGCAGGAGTGAGGTAATGTCACTTCTGCAATTAGGTTATAAAGAGACAGGGACTTCCCCTTGAAGGTCTTCTCTTGCTCCCTCTTGGATTTCTCACCATGTCATCAAACCGTTCTGCGAAGGGGCCTGTGTGCCTGAGAATGAGTCAGGTCACCCCCAGTCCAGTCTCCGGGTTAAGCTGCAGCTCCTGATCAAAGGCTGACTACAGCCTAGGAGAGAGCTTGAGGCACAGACACCGAGATACACAGCACACATTCTTGAAAAACAGAAAATGCCAGATAATAAATAGGCATTGTTTTAAGTTGCTAAGTTTTGTGGCATATTATACAGATATAGATAACAACACACAGGAGTGGAATCTGGATCGGTACTAAAACAACAGAATATCGTAAAAATATAGCCAACTTCTCAAACTTGAACCTGCATACAAACCACACGGAGGTCTTGTGAAATGCACATTGGATTCAGTGGCTTGGGTGGGGTGAGAGAGTCTACACTTCTGCACAGCTTCCAGGCGATGTCAGTCCATGGTCTACATTTCAGGAGCAAGAATTAGAATATGATCTTTTGCAAGACTCTAACTTTAGGTTACTGTGAGAATATTTGCAGACACTATTCTCAAGGAGCCTACAGTATATTCAAAAAGAAAAGTCAATCTGTGTGTAAAAATAGCTCATGCAGTAAGAAAATTGAAGGCCAATTAGTGCGTTGTGGAGGTACAGACGGGGCTGGAGACCTGTGCAGCCGCACAGGGCCCACGCTTGGTTTGATCCCGGCTGCCACTCTTGGAATTCGGAAGTTTTGAACAAGGGGCATTTCATTTCCATTTTGTACTGGACTTCACAAATGACATAACTGGGCACAAATAAGATATTATTGGGCACCAATAAGAAGCAAATCATCTCCCGCTGATAGAAACAAAAATAGTTTTCAAAAGGAAGAAACATCTGAGCTGTGCCTTGATAAATGGGCAAGAGTTGAACTGAGATATATGTGATGAAGTAATGAGGGTGAGTAATCTGGGCCGAGGAGTTGTTACCATCAAAGGAAGGAAGACTAGAAAGGGTGGCGCGTGGGAGGAATGGCAAGTGGTTCCCTCTGACTGGAACATAAAATGCTGAGCACATAGGAGACACTCAATAAATTTTTGCTGAATGAAGTTCTGCTGAATGAGTGTCCCAGAGATCAACGTACTGTCTGTATTGCCAACTTAACGAGAGAGAAACAGTAACCCCACTGTACTGAACTGTAGCAAGTGCTGTGGCTTGGACTAGGGGTTCAAAAGTGGAGATGGTTGAGAGGGGAGATTCAAATAAGGTTTGTTAACAGATATGTTTCCCAGCTCTGCAAAATGGTGGGCTCCTTAACTTGTCACCAAATACACCGTAAGTGTCTGGGGTGGGGCTGGGGGTGTGAATTACTTTATACTAAAGCATTATATTTTAATTTCCATCCACCTGGAGAAATACTGTTTTATGTTTAGGATGTTTAAAAAAAGCGCACATTGAAGTAAAAAATGTTACCTTTGAACAGAATTAGAAACTATTAAACTATTACTATGATTCATAACTTTAAAAACAGACAAATAGCAAGGATTGATAAACAAAAGCATTCACATTATACTTGGAGAAACCCACTCATAAAAGTGTGAAAGGAGTGAAATAGCCACAGGACAGTGGGAGATTAACACATCATTTTCCTAATGTTTAATTTATTAATGTGAATAACAAACGTAAGCTTTTATTTGCCTGTTTTTGTAAGAATGAGGCTAGAACTTTGAAATAAATTCACTTGGGGGCTTATCTTTCTGCTTTGTGTGTGGTGTCCAAATGGACAGCTGGGGACATTTTTATGCCTGACCGCGGTGCTGCTTTGCGCCTCTGCTCTTTAGGCGTCTCTTAACGTTCCCAGAATTCATCCTCAGTGTCCTCACCTCCCATCCCTGCAGAGACAGATTAAATGGGCAGGGCAAGAGAGTGCCACGCACAGTCACTCAGTTCCCACTTGAGATATTAAGCTCACGAGCCAGAATGTTCAGTATGTTGCCCCCAAAATATAATCCGGGCCAACTCGGAGCTAAGGTTCCCCTTGAAACCAAGAGCAAAAGCAGCACTGGAGCAGCGTTAGCCACGGTGAACCTCACAGAACGGAATATGCCCTTGATCCCTTAATCTCCTCCGCCGGCTACCCTATAGCTACTTATGCACGGCGTGATTGGGAAGCCAGGAATATTGTAAAAAATTCATACATAAACCAGACCCTGTACTTTGTATATGATATAACACAGGCTCTTTCCCGTTCCATTTTGTAATAGCTGTAATTCTAATTAATTTTCCTATTCCTAAAACAACTGCTCAAAATAAAACTTTGAAAGGAAATAGAATGTATCAAAGCTTTAAAAAGACATGAAAAGTTTAACTTTACAGTTTCTTGCTTTCATTCTGAGGAAAACAAAATAAGACAAAAACCCAGCAGAAATGAAACAAACATTTTAAAAATTATTTTAGAAGCAAAAGCCTATCCAGAAATTGTCATAAAATAGGTATTTATAATTCACAATTAACAGATGAAGGGTGCCTGAATTGCAATAAAGATGAAAAAAGCCCTATTTAAACTATTTAATTCTTCATCAGAGTGTTCAATCAAAAAGCAAATTTTGTTGTCATCTGTCTGTTGGTCCGTGTATTATCTATGCAGTCTGTCAGGTGTTGTTCATAGAGTACAAATGCAGAGATAGTGAGTTTCAGCGTAAACTACCAACGGGTCACTTGGGTCAGCAATTTCATACATGGCCTGCCTCGGAGGTCTTCATTGCTCCCATTAATCAGACGCTTTCTAAATATTGTGTTCCTTTAGCGTCACAGAGATGAAGTGAAATTTCCCAGTGGAGGAAAAAGGTTGGTTTCTTGGTGCTGCCTCTCTGGCTTTTAAAGAGAAATAAAGCAGAGCCGCCCTGCCATGCTGTTGTTTGGATCGCCCGCGGACGTTCTGAGGCGCCCGCTGTGGCCACTCTTCAGAAGCACTCCCTTGCCCTGGAGACATTTACACACACAGAGGACAGACCAATGTCAGTGGCTTGGCAAGTCTCCACGGTCAGAGCGAAGTGTGAAGTGCTGTAATTAATTGGGATGTTTCAGACAGAAACCTATCAGCCAGATAGTTAAAGGAATGGTGGGATAGGGGCTTTGGGCTTGCGCTGTTAAATAATTGCTTTCCATTTCATTTTGGCTCGGAAGATGTGCCAACGGAGGCCAGATTGGTGGCATTTTGGTCGAATGAACCTGCTGGCACTGCTGCCATAGTAAAAGACTTAGGAAACGTGCACTCAACGAGGGTATGAAAATTAGAGATTTTTAATTTACCCTTAAACCCCTGAACACATGTAGACGCTCTTTTACTCTCACAATTAAACCTTTTATATTTTAGGGATCATTACCAAAAACAACATGTCCTAAATGAAATAATTGCTGAGCTTAAAATAAATATATAAAACCTTAGCAAGACAAAGCCTAATGTCATGGTAACACATAGCATTAACGGTGGCTGATATGTTTACCCAGTTTAATATTAATCTCACAATTTCTGGGTATATGTCTAAAGATATACAAAGAAAGATTCGGCCCTTGTCTGAGAAATAGGACATGACATGTGCAACTTGAAAGAGGGACCAGATTCATCCCTGAAAGTCTGGGGTTCTCATTTATGAAATTTTACACTAACATGGAGGTACTAAAAAAAATTTAACTTGTGTACACTTTCTACCTAACCATGTACCACACTTTTCCTCAAAAGTAAAAATGCTCCTGTAACTCTAAATGCTTAAGTAGCCGATATGCCTGAGTGTTTACCTAATTCTCCACTTCTTGGTAAAACCCATAAAAGTTGGTGGAAGAAGTGGGAGTGACTCTTTCTCCACGGGACTCTGATTTTTAGCCCAAACAGTTATATAGACATCAAAGAACACCCCAGGACAACCAGAATAGAACAGCTGCAGGCTTTCTTTGATCTCTGCTCAATGACCTCTACATCGCAGTCTAAGTTCTTCTTAGACTGGGGTATGTTTTGAGTCCCTGTTTCTTCTAGAAAAGCTACTGGCTATAAACTAATGCTAGTTAACAAAATGCTTTCCACGGGGGAAGGAACTGTACTGACAAGTCTTCCCTGTGAGCTGTGTGTGTTCTCTGTGCCCATTTAGGGTTGGGATCTGTGGTTTTTGACTCTCCTCCTTCCGACACAGCAACACCTCAATCTGTTCGAATTGGGCTGCAATTAGCAAGAGAACCTTGATAATTCAGGGCATGTCCTCTACGCGCTGCTTAGGACTTTTGTTTCTTCCTTACTTGATCATTCCACTGGTGCTGTTCCTTTTATATACAAATTAGTTGGAGGAAAGAAATATTTAAACCAGACAATTAGTTACCATTTTTAATGAAAAGACTGGTTAAAAAAAAAAAAAAAAAGCAATTGAAGTAAATAATTTAGTGATTCGATTTTTCATGTCCCCATGTTCTGTAGAAAAATAATTATATAATCATGGTGAGGATGTTTATACAGTTGTGGACCTTCTGTTCAGTATCCAGACCTGTTTTTTGAGATCAATCACTTCAAAACTCAGTTAGTATGACTGATTTTATAGATATTTCACTTAATTTCATTGCATTCCATTTAATCCACCAAGAATTTATTAAATGTTGACTATGCTAGGTCTCCTGTGGAACATTTAAAGGGGGAGTAAATAAATACTCAGTAACAGAGGGCCCTCAGTGGTGGAGGCTGATCTGCATTCAAGATAAAACTGATGTAAAGGTAAGATGTGATATGCAATAAATGCTGAAAAATAATAGAAGATAGATTTATCCATATTTACTTGTAACCTCTAATTTAGTGGAAAAGGTGAGGTTTGAGCAATTCAGTAGTTTGTCCTAAAAACCACTATGAACATAACATCTTGGAAATTGAATACGTTTGTGCATCTACTGTTCTTAAATCTATCTACGTGAAGCAGAAAAGTGAATGTGAGTTTCTCCTGGTACATTGTCAAATTACCACCTCAGTGTGTTGGGGTACATGTTATGGAAAAAGCTGAATGTACTTCTGTCCATTAACTTTTTGGTTCATTTGGTGTTTTGTTTCCATAAGGACTTATGGTAATAAAATATAATCAGCAAGAGAAATGTTTTACACATTTCAGTGCAATCGAACAGTAAATATATTTATTTCTGAATAATACAGAGCCTTATGCTAAAAGAGAGTTAAAGTGTAGCTCATGTTGATACTTACTCTAATGGATTTCGGGTAGGCTAATAGAAATGGATTATAGGTATACAAGAAATTGGCACATTGTCATGTGAAGCCACAGTTTGATGCTCCTTTCTTCCCAGAAGCCTGGCTAGGTAAAGGCTGTTTGTCAGAAGTCCAATGATCCTCGACCTTCTTCAGAGCACAGAACACCTTTGTGATTCTTGCTCAACATCTGTTTTTACTGCTGAACTTTAATCTCTAAGAGAGTAGGGTCTTTCTCACTATTGCATACCCAGAGCATATCATCATAGACCTGTCCTCAGTGAAATATGTCCTTAGTGAATGGATAGAGAAGATCTAGTAGAGAACAAAGAGAACACTTCTAAAATTGTGGTAAAATTATTTAGGTTATACAGTTTTAAGACATTGATGTATTTCTTATTCCCTCTGTGCCATAAACATACCTCGTAGACTTCTACAGAGTAATATCCCACACAAACGGTTTCGCTATCTGTTTATATGTTGGTTTCTTTTGTTTAACTTTCAGGTCTTGCTCAAGGGTCTGAAGCAAGAGTACTTAGAGAAGAGCAGTATTTAGAAGGGGAATCTCAGGGCTGGAACCTGGTAAACCAAAAAGAATGTTTGCTTACTTGGGATGGCTGAAACATGAAATAGTATAGCCAGAAGCTGAACCACTGTCTGGAAGGATCCATAGCTAGTTAAGGCCCAAGGTTAGGATAAACCAAAAGCAAGAAGTTAGGATAGTGGGGTTCAGGTCTAGAAGACAGAAAAGGGGGAGGGATAGAGTGAAAAGCAAAGAGAAACAATAGTGGCCAACTTGGGCCCTAATCTGTCAAGGAACACTGAAGCTGCCATTGCTAATATCCAGTAAACTACAGTGGGTTATAGACACCATATTTGGCTAGGGTATTGACTATAGGTATTATATCTTATCTTTGAACTTCTAGCACTTTGCATTGTTGTTGAATATATGATAGATACCCGGAATTATTTATTAAATTAATAGGTGAATCCCTAAGTCTTTCAAATCCCAGAGAACTTTGTCTGCTGTTTCCGCTGGATTCTTCTATTTTGCAATGAGTATGTTTCCAAAATAATTTGACATTGTGAGAATCATAAAGATTATTGCCAAAACAACTAACAATTGCGATTCAAATGTCTTGAATGAATAGAAAATAATCGCGCTAAATGTGATATATTTTTATTTATTCAAGAATGAAGTAGTAACATAAAATTGAATTTATTTCCCAGATTAACATTCTCAGCTTAAATTTTATCATGTCAGCAATATTGTTATTTACTAATTGATAGAATCTAATTTTAAATATATTCACTTTCTGATAATGTAGCATTTTGTCTCAAAAGATAATTAAAATGTGGATTATGCTATATGCTTCATAGATCCTAAGCAGAAAATGTTATTCATTTTGCTTTTTCTTTCCAAATACTTTTGTTTTCAATTAGTGTATCATTAATAATGACCTTTATCTATCATCAATATAATGATATTTAAGTGGTAATGATTATATAAATCTTTATGATATATCATATATAATTATAACTTTGTGAGGGTTATTATTCTACGGTAATATTGAATCGATAACCATAACAGTTATTTAAAAATTAGTTTAGAGGTTTCCTTTTAGAATGTAATTACTTAATCATTTGCAAAAGGGATATGCATTCCTTAGGCATCACTAGGGTAGAAGAGTATTATTGAGGCCATTCATTGACTGGGTGACCTGACTCCTGGCCAGCTTGGGAATGGGTATCAGACTAGACAACAGCTGCAAGAAACGCCTTAGCTTTTCCTGTATGAATGACCTCTCATCTCTTACCACACACTGTTAAAATCTTGACTTCCCATTGGAACTATTAAATAAAAGATTAGACCTCCCCCCCAAAAAAGAATATAATAAATGTGACCTTGTCATTGCCAGGAGAAGGCAATAGGCAGCACCTTTGGGTGTGTGGCATCCTGACTCAGGGAAGTTCCCTGGATAGGGAAGGCCAAGAGGGTGGAATGGAAGAACCAGGCGGATGCAAAATCTGGTGCGTGGGAGGCCAGGCATTCAGTCAGTGCTCAGCTTCGGCTTCACAGAACCTCAAAGATCAACTTGTTCCCTTTGCTTAGGCGGCATCCAGAGATAGAAGGAATAAAAACAAAATAGGGATTGAATAAAATGAATGATAATATTAATGATAATTGTGAATAATAAAGAATGAAAGAAGCAAAAGAGATACATTAAAAAAAAGAATATATCATTTTAAGGTCAGTTGTCATTGTTTAATTACAAAGTTCCCCTCTATGATTAAAATGTAAACCCTCTGTATTTAACCAGGCTTTATTTATCACCATTTATAGGTTTAACATTCTATACTCAATAGTGAAATTACAAACTTAAGTTATGTTGAGAGTACTGGTTCATTGGGATACCGAGCTTTCCTAAAGACATAATTAACAGGTAGAGAATCTTTTTTTTTGGGGGGGGGTGTTGGGAGGGGAGTAACCATTATTTGCTTTAAAATGTAAGTGTAAGTATGAAAATATTGTTCTTGGTCTTGGGAAAGATTAATATTTCTACATATCAAAACCAATACTTAAAATTTTATTATATTTTGACTTTGATCCTTAATTGCTAATAGTGATCAATTCTTCTAGTAGTAGTTTATTCTCTGTTTTGAGTAGATGGCTCTTTCAGCCATTTTGAATATTTTGAATATTTTAAAATATTTTAAAGTTAAAACGTTTTCAAAGTGCACGCACTGCCCTGGGGCTTTAGGCCAATATCCATCAATTGCTTTGCTCTTTCGGATGAGTGCGAGTCTCATCCATGACAGCTTTCTGTAAATCAGAGATAAAGCCTTACTCTGCCTTTCTAACATTTTCCTGCAGCTTCATAACTTCTGCATCTTTTCTTTTCCAGGGCCAAAGGGACGACAATTTGTGTTAGATTTACCCCTTTTCTCTCTCTCATCTATTACTTGCCTTATATTTCTTTATATAAAGTTTTCTTCTTCTTAGCAATCAAATTAAAGTCACAAATTGTGCTCAGATGCACACTGCTTTCCATGAAAGGAACATGTGTCCCTTTTTAAGACAAGTGATTTTTAAAATCACTTTTAAACATAACAAGATTTAGAAACTGAGATAAACATTGATTTCACCAGGTAGCCTTTGCCCTAACTCTGTGAAGCTATCAAAATATCTTATCACATCCTATCTCTCCATTTGCATATACCAACTTACTCTTTGTAATAAAAATACTCTGCAGTAATTCAAGTTTACAACTGTCTTCGCATTTTAAATGACTGTCACTGTAACAAAACCTAAAAATATCATTTCTGTGAACTTAAATTCAGTTTGTGTCTTTTCCTTGATTAAGTAAAACGTATTCTAGTTACTAAGTTTAGGAATATAAGGTTCACATTAACAGTTTAAAAATATAACAAATAACTTTTTTCCATGATGTAATGATGACTTTTTAATGCATTCCATATAGAAAGTTACATTTCTGTGTCTTTTATTTTTATATTTACTATATCTGTAAATTTATTTCAGTTTTCATATTAAGAGAGGAGCAGTTTCCACTTTCGGTTATTGGCTCTTGCTATTTTTATCCAGGTGGATTAACAAAAACAAATCTTTATTCAGGACGGACTTTGACACTTTGGCCTGAGTGAGTGATTGCTGAATCGCAGAATGAACCAGGTGCTGCTGGGAACGTAGGGAGAAGGCAAATCCTACTTCCCATGACCTCCTGGACTCTGACGTATAGCCGCCTTCGTTCCTTAAATCCTGGTGTAGGATTTATATGTGCACATATCACATTCCCACACAGCGTCGCCCATGAATTATGAGAAAGGCCCTCAGCCACCTCCCAGGCCTTGGAGCTGCGCTGAAGCAGGCGGGCCCGCCACGGCTGCCCGGCAGGCTCCCTGGGCGGGCTCAGAGCCCTGTGCCAGCCAGGCCTGCCTGCCGTGCCCTTTCCTTTCTGCCTAGTTTCTCACGTGTTTCTCATGAGTTTGGGTAGTAGGACCCACCAGAAGTATTTTAAATTTCAGTTTTACCACACACTGTATCAAATGCTTTACGAAAGTGCATGCATTGCATCCACTATACCCTTTTATCTTCTATTTCTGTCTATACTAAAACATAGCCCCTCCCTGCTGCCAGATGCTGCTTCTAGATCCCTCTCATTAGACAAAAAGAAGTCTGCGATTCCCCACAGCTGTGGCAGGCTCCCCCCCCCCCCATGCTGTCCTCGAATCTCTCATTTTTACACCACCTCCCTGTGAGGGAAGCCCACCAATACATCCCGCCTCTCAGCTGCACAACCTCCTGGGCCAGCTCCTGATAAAAAACCTAAAGCTTCCCCCTTCGGCTGCACAATTTTAAATCCCCCCATCACAGGCGACCAGGATGCCTCGCTTTTATCCTAAAGAAACATTCCTCCACTCATAGCTAAGAATATGATGCTCCTGGCTAAAAGGAATGCCGCCTCCCTTGTCGTGCAAGAAGCCCACATGCCTATAAAATATCACTTTCTATGTCTTTAATTCAATATTATAAACACTTAAAATTGTTAAGGATATGGGGAGCAGAGCAGATACTAATTTGGGAAAGTGGTTGTATAAAATAATTCATGCTGAGGAGACCATTATCTGGAGTGCCATTCACATAAACAAAGAGAAGGAAATTGGCTTAACAGAATAACACGGGTTTTGAGACTGGAAAGGAGACCATATTTGTGCAATTTAAATATCTTTGTGAAGAGCAAAGCTTTGGTTACACATGCACTTGTTTCTGGATATTTGATATGGGGTGGGTATTGTGAACAGTGACAGTTATAGCTGTCTCAGACTTTCTAAGTGTTCATTGAAAATAAACATAATAAAAACGGTTTTTAAAAAGGGAGATGAGAAATACTGACCAAATTTAATACGCCCACGTCTCAGTAGAGATTCCTTTTATCCCTGGAGGGTCTGTGAAATCTGACACTGCTCGGCAGGCAAGCCGAAGCGGTGTGTCCAGAATACCTTCCAACATCAGAGGACGGTCGCATGGCTTCAGTTTCAACGACCTTGACAGATGAGCACATCGTCCTGGAACTGGGGCACATGTCCGAGTGGATGCCCTTGCCCTCGGGTACTCCTGCTTTATAGATGCAAATACCGGTCTAATTAAATGATGGGCTCGCATGGGCTTCCCAGACAGAAACGAGTCTCCATTGAAAGTATGTTGATTTGCAAACATTGAGAGGAAAACACATCTATTTAGTTTAAGAAGTATTTAGAAGGTCATGTTGTCAGGAAAATCAGTGACCTGCTGTGAGTCTTTTTCTAATTTAAGCTGTGATGGATTATCCATGCAGGGCAGTATGCACTTATAAACCAAAGCACAGATAGGCTTGATATGATACAGTGGTTTTAAATTGTGCTTTAATTTGCAGCTATTTGAACCACTTCCATTTTTTACAGATATTGAAAATTGGAAATGAGTCAAGCAGTAGCATGTTCCAACATACTGCTCCAAGTAACAGCATATCGCTTCACCATGTACAGTGAGAGTCTGAAAATTAATAACCAAGTAAAAGACATGTAGTTAAAAAATTACAAAATAAGGGATTAGCACAAGCTTTTATTAAAACCTGACTGTTGTGGGGGAAAGTGCTAAGTAGATTGATTCTGGAAGTCCCGGCAGTCACAGTTGCTAATTCGGTGACACTGATCAGATTCATATCTTCTAAGCCTCAGTCGCCACATCTCTTAGATGGGAGAAACACTAGCCATTTGTGTATAAGCGTAACTAATGTGAGAAAGACATTTGAGAAAGAAACATCTTGTAAATGGAACATATCTCTACAATGTCTGGTCTTCTTATTATCTTTTTAACTACTACTGATGACCAGTGTAACACGATTTCATTAAAATATTTATATAGATATTTTCATATATATTTCTCAACTATATATTTCACTTTAATTCATTACTCATTTATTGAACACTGAATTTGTCATGTGTAATGTCAACTATGATACCTTTCCTCATGGACCTTGTATCTGACAGGAGAGGTTGACATAAATGATTGTAAAAAATATTGTAAATAAAAATAGAGGAATATAATAGGTATGTTTATGCAGCAATGAGAGAATATTCAACTAATTCTCTTGAGGAGTGAAGATTTACTTCATAGAGAGTGTGATGGTTAATTTTAGGTGTCAGTTTGGCTAGGCCACTGAATTCCCAGACAGTTGATCAAACATTATTCTGTGAGTGTGTTTCTGGATGAGATCAGTATTAAATCGGGGAACTTGAGTAAAGCAGACAGCCCTCCCCATTGTGGGTGGGCCTCATCCTGTCCGTCGAAGGCTTGAATAGAACCAAAAGATTGAGCCTCCCTGCCTTAGCTGGCTTGGCTCAGTGGTTAGAGTGTTGGCCTGTGGACTGAAGGGTCTGGGTTCGATTCTGGCCAAGGGAACGAATCTATACCTTGGGTGCAGGCTCGATCCCTGGCCCCAGGTAGGGGCGCGTGCAGGAGGCAACCAATTGATGTGTCTCTTTCACATCAATGTTTCTCTCTCTCTCTCTCTCTCTCTCTCTCTCTCTCTGTCTTCCTCTACCCCTTTCTACTCTCTCTGAAAAAATATCCTAGGGTGAGGATTAAAAAAATAAAACAAAGAGATTGACCCTCCCTTGAGTGAGAGAGAATTCTCCAGCTGACTGCCTTTGGACTTCAGCTTCATCAGCATCATCAGCTCTTTCTGCCTGACGGTCTTCAGACTGAAACATCAGCCCTCCCTCGGTCCCCTGTACCCTCGGCCCACTTTGCAGATTCTGGAATTACCAGCCTCTTCCACTATTGCATGAACCAATTCCTCACAAAAATCATATACATAGATATGTCTATATAATTGTAATTGGTTCCAGTATATATAAGTGGTTCTCTTTCACTTACGAATCCTAACTAATGCAGAGTGTGGCACTTACCTAAATATTAAAGTGTGAGTGTGAGTCTGAGAAATAAATAAAGGTGTAAAGGACTTTGTAAGCAGTGAAAGCAGAATGTGATAAACAACTAGAATGGGGCTGTGCAGGGACTCCAAGAAGTTCCCGTTGGGCCATTAAGTTTGGGGGTTGTGATGGGTGGAGGAGGAATGGAGGCGATATGAGTTTGGGTGTGAGATCACGGCAATGCCATGTATGCCAGATAAGAGCTTGTGGACTTTAACCTGTACAAAATGGGAAGCCATTTGAAGGATTTAAACAGGGAAATAAGATGATTAAATTTGCATTTTAAAAGATTACTCTAGCTGCAATGTCAGGTATGGATTAGAGAGGGTCAAGGCTGCTGACAGGGAGCTTATTGAAGCAGGATAAGCCCGGATAATGAGGTCCAGCAGTGAGTCAGTGGTGGTGGAAATGGAAACGAGATGAGTCTGAGGGATACAGAGGAGATAAAATCGACAGAAGGCAGTGAGCATTTTGGCACAGGGAAGGCAGGTTAGAGAGACGGAGCGGGTGTTCAGCATTCAGGCTTGGACATCTGGGTAGAAATGATATTGTGATGCAGATGGTGGAGGAGGTTTGGGAAATGAGGAATTGTTATATACTGAGCATGTATTGTTTATGACACACGTTGGTAACTCCAGAAAAAGATGCCTAACAGGCAACTAGATGCATGGATCAAGAGCGAAATTAGAAGTCAGGGCCGTAGTTATAAAGGTTGGGCTATTTGGGAAGTTAGATATAATAATTGCTGTTATTGGTGAGATCATTCAAGAAATCTGCGAAAAGTAATAAGAGGACAGTACTTTACATGGCTTATGAAACATAAATCCCCCATTTTCTGGTTAATGACACTTGTGGAGCTAGGATTAGAGTAAGTGGCCCTTTACAAGATTCTCCTTGAAAGATAACATATTTAAATGTAAATTCTAGTTATGATTTATACTATGTAAACATATAGATTGATGCTGTTTTATCACACCTATATTTATTTTTCAACCTTATTAATTACACATATAGTCAGTATTTTGGTGAGATGTTAACACTTTAGAAATCTTGGAAAAAGAGGCCTGGCATTGATTTAACATTGACAACTTCAAACCTACCCGGTATCTTAAACCAGAATTATAGAAGACAACTTATAGTTACCCTTGTTCTTTGAATAAGCTTGCTCATTGGAAAGTAAAAGCACTTTAGTAACCAATCAGTGTTGAATGGAATGACATTAGGTCATTTCTAGTAATAATGGTCCATAGTCTTGCGGTTAGTATTCTGATGATCTTAAATAAGGGCTCCTCAGGGTTTCATTACTTTATTGCACAGGAGGAACAATTGCAGGAGGAGGAGGAAGGAGAGGAAAGGGTAGGGGAGAGGAGAGAAAAAGGAGAGAAGGGGAAGAAAGTGAGAAGTAGCAACAGAGGCAGAGGCTGTATGTGGCCCATAAAACCATATATATATATATACACACTCCCTTTAGAGAGAAAAATTGCTGACACCTGCATAGAGAATATAAGTGTAAACAATATCCAACTCTGAGAGCAAACGATCAAATTAACATAATCCCCACACATCAAAAACAACCCATCATCATAAACAAAACCTCTTTTATCTAAATTGACATAAATGACTAATAATTGGTATCTTTTCCCTTTTGCCTACAACATCTCCTCTGGAAAGGGAGGCATTCTGGAGCATGTATTTCCATCTCTAGTAGAAGCCCAAGCTGATAGGCCCTCTAAGTGACCTCCCGCGAAACAAGCAATGAAGGCCCCCATCAGTCACGGGTGTATCGCTGGCCTACGACACAGCCCCAACTCCTACTTCAGCTCTCTGCTGTGAACACACAGTGCTCATTTATGATTAATAAATCACCAGTCCAAATTGCAGGACACCCCACATATGAAACAAATCTTTTTAAAAATCAACATATTTTATACTTCTCATTGGGGGGGCTGATGTAAAGGAAATGACTGGTCTTTCTGATGGGAAGACAATAGTTCTTTGAAACAGGATCCTAAGGGTTTTTGTTTGTTTGTTGTTTTTAAACAGCTGTTGGTTCTTCCTTTTAATAGTTTTCCACTAACTTCCGCACAGCTCTGTTTTGCTTTATCTAGTCCTCTGAGACATGTCTCACCCACACGTCTCACCTGCTCCCTTTGTGTCCCTGTCCTGAGGAAGGACTGTGGGTACCAACAGCTACAGAACACAGACGCACGGACTCCTACACACCATGTTCCACCCCACACACATTCTTCCTGCTGGCATCCCTACTTCCCACCTGACCCAAGAGGTCCATTTTTTTGGCTTATTTTATTCCCTTGCATTAAAAGCATTTCCCCTGTTCTTCTGAGAACTGAGTATTTCTATGAGTAGGATTTAAAAAATATTTCTCAGTATTTTGAACAGCATAAAGGTGTTAATTATTATGAGAAAAATATATTTAAGAATCTATAACAGAGCAGAAAATATAGAAATGTCACTGCCACAAATATTTGCACTCATTCAAAGAAAAACCAAGTGTCCAAAGGGATTCAGTGTCCTACTGAACTGAGCCAAACTACAATCAAAAGGTGTTGCTATCCAATTATAAGATAAATAATTCCTGGGCTGAAATGTACAGCATGGTGACTACAGTTAATAATACTGTACTGTATATTTGAAAGCTGTTAAGAGAGTAGATCTTAAAAGTTCTCATCACAAGAAAAACATTTGTAACTGCGTGGTGATGTCTGTTAACTAAATTTATTTTGGTAATCATTTTGTAATATATACATATATTAAATCATTCTATTGTGCATCTAAAACTAATGCAATATTATATATCAATTATATCTTAATTAAAAAAACTCACCTTAAAACAAAATGCATTGCTGGATTCCTAAACTATCATCTATAAATCCAGAAAATGAAATATTGCCTATTTCTCTGACTTTTAATCATTTTACACGCAAGGAAAATTGGGTTAGCAGCATTCTTCTGCTTACTTATGATTTTTCTATTAAGGTTCATCTTATCATGTGAGTATATCCAGGACCGAGGGATACCCACTTGCACTGCAGTGGATGGGACACAGAGAAGATGAGGGGACGATAATTTTATTTTTCTTAGCCTAATAGGCTACTAACCCAATTTGTTGATGCAATTTTGTAAGGTATACACAGGCCCCTTGAACAAGGGAAATGAAATTAATCACTGAAACCTAAGTCAGGAGAAATGACCTTCAGCTAATGTCCCTTTTGAAAAAGAAAAATTTCAAGCGTCTAGAGAATTAAAAGCAGCTCGGTGGAGCAGGCACTGCTGTGCTTTTTTGAAGCCCTAGTGAAGCCTGTGAACGCTCCCCAACCCCACTGTAGCGAGGTGGATCATCTTACTGTTTCCACAGCTGCCAGGGTATTAAATTCTCACTGCATCCAACGCTGTGATCATCGTACTGTGTCTAACTACAAGCCAAGAGCTGGGGCGAGGGCCTGCAGAGGACCTCTCCTTCCTGGAGGCTCTCAGGCTCTGATGAGCAGCAGCTCTCTTCTCCAGCTCTCTTCTCCAGGGCTCCTCGGACCACCACTAACCTCTCCTCACTTTCCACACACACTCCACGTGATTTCCTGTTAGCACAAGTTTTTTTAAAGAGTCATTAACCCTGTCATCTTAAAAACCAAAGTTTTACTTATTGACAGGAAAAGGAAGCTTCTTTGGAGGGGATGGCCCTCACCGCCACCTTAAAACCTTAAATAGATATTAACTAATAAAAGCCAGGGAAATGAAGATAAATGGTTTGCACCTGTTCCTTACCACACACTGTCCCTTGACCATAATTTCAGGTAGTGTCACTTTAGAATTCCAGATTAGGTAATATACTTTGATTCCCATGGAAGGTCAATATGTATCAATCACTTACAAGACGTAGAACATTTTTCAAAATATGCCATTACTTTAGAACTAATCATTTTATATATTTTAAAAAGTTGCCACAATTTGTGGTAAATGGTTATGGAACTTTATATATAGTGTTTCTAAAGAAGTCCAATTGTGTGCTGTTATTAGCTTAAAGAATCTATAAAACACTTATAAAAATAAATTGAATTTTCTTTCTATTGTTTATAAATTAGTCTCTTTAAATTATTAATAATAATCCCTCAGATAAAATCCCTCACGCACATATATAACATCTTCACATTAATGTATGTGTAAAATTTTTCGTTTAGTATCTCATTTTTTCACAAAAATATATTCTCCCTAATTTTTATTTCCCAAGAACTAAGGGAATATAAGGCTTTAGGTGAGAGTTTGTGCAAATTATAAAAATGCTTTTGATTCCTTCCTAAGCAGAAAGTATTGTAAACTTTGAAAACACAAATAAGAAACGTTTGTCAGGAATACATTTCGAAGCGGAACAACTTTCTAATAATTAGTTTTATCATAGTTTCAAATTGCAGAAAGATAAACTCCACAAAAACAAAATAACCTAAGGTAATGCCAGAGCTAGCATACAAATATTTTAAATACAAATTATGTTGAATTCTCTAGCAAACAATTATTATAACATTTGTAGAGAAAACCAACATTTAAATTGCCATTAGGTGTTAGGTTGCACTTAGTGGTGTGAAATTTGAAGCCATTTTTTTGGTGGTAATTTCCCTAATTTCTCACAACAGTTCTGTGCTGTAAATTAAGATCGACTGTTCATTTCTAAAGAAAAGAGAAAAAAGTGAATGCATGACGATGCTTGCTGAAAAGCGTGTCGACAATTCCTGATTGGAGTAGCAGGCAGCATCTATAACTCTCTAGTTCACAGCTTTACTCAAATTTATATAGAGTTGAATGTGTCTTGTCTCAGAAAATATACATTCAAAGAACTCAGAGGGGATTAGGAAGGAATTATGTACCATTGAATTTCAAATGCCTGATAAAAGATAGCATGTGGACATTTAGATTTTCCTTGCTGGCAATTTGAAATAATGATGATACCACAGTGAACATTTTTGAGTGCTTTTGGTGTGCCAGGCAATGTGTTAAGAATATTATGTGAATTGCCTATTTTATTTCTCATAACAATATGGTAATAATATTCCTATCATTCGTATTTTACATAAAAGAAAATTAGATCTTAGGTTAAGAAATTTCCCTAAAGACATATAGCTATTCTGTAACAGTCTTTCTGGTGCCAACATTCGTGCTTCTAACCACTATTTTAAATAAAAGTAACCACTCAGGTGAACAAAACAATATTTTCAATCAAGATAAAAATCAATCCAAAAAGCAAAAGGAATGTTTTCAACATTTTCTCTAGAATTTAAATTTTAGCATTACTGCTGATTCTTTCTTTATTTCAGACCCTTTCCTCACCTCATTTAACTTGGATTTTATAGATATAGGCTATGCATTTTAACTATGCTATAGCTCTTACCTACTGGAACTTTTGGGGGATATTATTAAATTTGTTATGTATATAGCTCAAATACATTTACATTATAAATATCACATGTACAGAGCATCATTATAGGGTGGGAGAGTGCAGGGTGGAAAACCAAATCTTCATATGTAAGAGGCTGACTTATTCTCTGGGCCTCAGCTCCCATCCCACATCCTCGGCTACCTTCAGATTTACACCATCAGCCTTTGTCTTCTGCCTGGTCCTTCTATTATAGCACCTACAACAAGTCATTTCACTTCAGTTTTTACAGCTCCATCTCTCCTCTATGATCCAAATTCCCATCGTAAATAGGTAGGTTTTTATTTCCCTCTGTGTCTTCCACTGACATTCTAGTGCTTACCACAAAGAGGTCCTTTTAAATATATTTTTTAAATTTTTAAATGAATACCTGAATAGATGGATGATTAGAATATTGGGCAGTACATTCTTAATTTGAGGGAAGTTTGAATAGATAACCTTGTCAGTCACTTCTGCAATTAAGTGTCTAATATTACAGAACAGTTGAGAGAATAGTGCATGTGTATGTTTGTGAATTTGGGGCCTAATATTAAGGATATTGTCTACCCTTTGAATGTATTATAAAAAGCATAAAATACACATTAAAAGAGAGATAATATAACATATGTTAATGTTTTCACTACTCATCTTAAGAAATAAAGTTATTTCCTATATCATTGAAAACCCCTCTTCCTCCTACTCCTGCGCAGAACTTACCTCTATCCTTGCATTATAGATTTACCACTTTCCCACATTTCTTTATATTTTATCATAGCTTATGAAAAGTTTATATTTGTATTTCTATTTATAACATTGTCCCTGCATTAAAATTTTCTATAAAATATCAAACCGCACATCCACATTTTTTCACCCAACAATTTGTGACTTATCAATGCCCTAATTCATGAAATCTAACCTTGAAAAGATTAAAAAAATAAATTAGTGTAGAGTGAGTATTTGAGGACTTGGAAGAGGCCAAATGAGAGTATGAGCAGAAGGAGCCCGGGTTCCTCAGCTATGCTTGGGCTGGTTCTTGTATGCAACGGCTGTGGACTGACCCACGGAGGGGTAGTCACCTCGGGCATGAGGGGCAAGAGGACAGCCAGCGGAGTCTCAGTGACTTGAAAAGAGGAGGGCAGAGGTTAATTTTCTCTGTGACTTATAACTTATTGACCCTGTGCTGAAAATGGTGGCACAATGGATGGTAATGAGAAATTAATTTAGACAGTGATAAGAAATAGATGTATGCCCTTGAGGTTAGTGAGAAGAGTCTGAGCATGATATGTTTGGTAATGGGGAGTAAGCAATTATGTAGGGATCTGAGGAAGACCATCATAATGATCAGGAGTGGGGTATATTGGAGAGGATACTGAACCGTGTCGGGGGGTCCGTCATTAGGAACGTTCATTATGTTCGGGATCAGCTGTGGAGAGCATATGCTACAGTGGTAGCTATATCAAGGCAGAGAGGGATGGAACCAGGAGATAATTATATGGAAAAACAGGCACAGCATCTTGATTAATCTCCCTTGCAAAATGAGTGAAGAAGAGATTAAGGTTAATATACGTATAAGTGTTCCAAGCCTGAAAATAACTGTTTTTATTAAACCAGAAATTATATAAATTAGGAAAACTATCCCAAATGATAGAAAAACGTACTGATTGGGGACTAGCAGAGTATCTAGATGACTGGGATTTAAGGGAGATGAAAGACTGGATTGTTTCATACTCTCTTAACTCTCTTAGGAGTTTGTAAAGGTTTTGGAAATCTGTGGGCAGAGAACAAAAGTAAACAAAGAGGAGGGAAAGAGCAAATGCAACAAACTCTCTGGAATGGATTAATTTATTTAAAGGCTAAATGAAAACGCTGAAGAAAACTGAGCTCCCACCCACCCTACCACCACTGGTTTAAATGCTAGCTCACCTGCATTTGCTTTAAAGATTTAACTAATGTATTTGTGGCCAAGTGAGTCCAAACTCTTCAAGCATGACATTCTTGAGGTCAAAGTCTTGGGTTTGATGCATCTACAGAATAATTAACTTTAGCTCTAACCTGATGTCACAGCTCATATCCCAAACCCTGACCAGCTGTCTTTGTTCATAAGAGGGGACCAGATGAAAGCCTAGTACTGTGAGAACAACGCCCCAAAAGCACACTCAACAGGCAGGGATCAGTAATGCCATCTTTATCTATCAGAGATGCAATTTTGACTCCTGATTTGCATATGTATTCTTAAAAATAAAATGAAAAACCTAAGATGTGCTATAAAGCATGATGTTAAATTGAATTCTTCTAAATTAGCAAGCTGAAGGAATGCATTAAAGATTTAAAAATTATAGGAAGTTAAAAATCTTATGCTCTGTCATGTAACATGATGAGAACACCTACAGTTAAAGAATATAACTAGTGATTACAATAAATAAAACAACAGTTTATATTATAAACTTTTTCCAGAAGATTATCATGCTTTTGATATTGAAATTAGAGTTAGGGTTTTACCTCATTTTAAAAATTAGATTTCACTTATTTTCTCTTTATTTAGATCCACAAAGTCATTATTGCTCAAAGAGACTGGGAAGTCTAATATTAATTCTAAAGGAAACTGGGATTATTCAAAGATTATTTTGTGCTTGAAAGCAAAGTAAAATGAGTTTTTAAAATTTATATATTGTATTCCTATTTGGAAGCATTATGTTTGTTTGTTTTGTTTTTGTGGAAGCCCTTGCCCTCAAGGAATTATTTCTAATATTTTTCTACATATTTCAATGTCAGCATATTTTGTATATTGCTCTTTATTCTAGCCAATTATTTTAGAATGTAAAAAACTTAAACATTTTCTATTTAATCTATTTTGTTGCTTTAAAAATAGAGTGAAAAGGCTAATGTGTAACATCTTTGTATTTTCTCTTCTGTAATCAGTATACTTACGAGTATCAGATTTGCCATGCAATTGACTTATAAAGTTATTCTCTGGTTTTCATGAAAAAATACTTGTTTATTAAATATATTCTTTCACCTTATTATCTTACTTCTTCCAGTCTCTATTCCAGTCTATATTAGATTATGTATCTAACAGATTTGAAAGCTAAACAAAATATTCTCAAACTTTCTTTTTATTTTATCATTATTAAACAACATTTTTTATGCTTTCTCTCAAATCTCTCATGAGAGAAGGAAAACAGATATGGCCTTCATCATGCTTGTGAACCCTCTATCTTGTTATCAATGTCACTGTAAACTAAGTAGATCAAAAAAACTGTATGTATTAACCTAACTATGGAAAGTGTTTGGGTTAGATGAAGGTAAAGCATGGCAGTCAGAGAGGATCGAGGTGTGGATAAACTAGTGTAGGGATCAGTAAACAAATTTCCACAGTTTTTAGAGATACATTTTACTTTTAAATAGTTTTAGCTTTACAGAAAAATTGCAAAAATATTAAAATTGCAAAAAATTAAATTTGTAAAAGTATGAGAGATATTAGAGAGCTCTCATATTCCCTACACCCAATTTCACCAATATTTCATGCTTATTAGTATACTAGATTATTTATAATTAATGAACCAATATTGATAAATTTTTATTAACTAAATTTTTTATTTTATTTAGATTTTATTAGTTTCTAATTAATTTTTGTTGTTATTTCCAGATGCAACCTACCAGCTCTACCATACTGCTTTATCATGTCTCCTTACACACCTCTTGGCTGTGGCAGTTTCTCACATTTTTTCTTATTTTGGATGATTTTGACAGTTGTGATACATACTGGCCAAGTGTTTTATAGAATGCCCCACAAATGGGGTTGCCTAACGTTTTTCTCATGGTTTGACTGGGGTTGTGGTGTTTGGGAGGAGGACCACAGAGATAAATTGGGATTTTCATCACATTATGTCACAGGTCTCAACAGAGCTTATTACTGCTGATGTCGACCATGATCACTTAGCTAAGGTAGTGTGTTAGTCTGCTATGGCTGCCCTAACATACCACCACACTTTGGTTGTCTTAGACATGGGTGGTTTGTTGGCAATCTTTGGCACTTCTTGGCTTATAGATACATCCCCCCAATCTCAACCTTAACCTTTTCATGTGATATAGGGAGGAGAGGCTGGACACTAACACATCAAGTACTAATGGTACTTGTCTAAGCAGTTAGAAACGACAACAATAATAACATATTATAACAGAATCTCACAAATTCCCCAAACCACACCTTCCTGCCATCTCACTTGTTACTGTGTGAAAGTCTGGGTTCCAGCCGGGCCCGGCTTGGCTCATCAGTTGAGCATCGACCTAGGATCCAAACCAAGAGATCCCGTTCATATTCCAGGTCAAGGCACATGCCTGGGTTACGAGCTCAGCCCCCAGTCGGGGGTGTAGAGGAGGCAGCTGATCAATGACTCTCATCATTGATGTTTCTATCTCTCTCCCTCTCCCTTCCTCTCTCTGAAGTCAATAAAGATATATTAAAAAAAAAGTCTGGGTTCCAATCTAAGGCAAGTCTATCTTGTTATTTTTTTCTATTCAATTATTTTATTTGAAAAATGAGAAATTTGTTCTCTCTCACATGCAACACGAGCTTTTTCTTCAGCACTGTCATTTCTTGCTACCATCCTCGCCTGTCATAATCCTCTCTCTCCTGGATGACTGCAATAGTCTCCCAATTGGCCTCCTTAATTCCACCTTTGTCTTACAACCTAGTCTCAATGAAATTGCAAAACAATTTCTTTTTAAAATATCCATCAGATCACGTCTATTCAATATCCTCTAATAATTACTCATTTTCACAGATTAAAAGCCCTTGACCTACAAGTCCCTTCATGACGGGCTTCTCCTTTTGCTCTCTGACCACATCTCTGCTCCCCATTTCCTCATTCAGAGGCCTCCACGCTGTTCCTTGAACACTTCAGGTGCATTGGTATTTCAGGACCTTTGTACTGTGTGTTTGCATGGCTCAATCCAGCACCTATTTCAGGTCTTTGTTCAAATTAATTTTCTCAGTTAGGTCTGTTCTACCCACACTGCTTAAAATTAGGACTACATGCTCATCAGGCAGTTCCTGTACCACTTAATTTGCCTAAATTATATCCATAATACTTATCACTTTTTTTTTTTTTTTTTAACAGAGGAAGGGAGAGGCAAAAAGAGAGAGAGAAATATCAATCATGAGAGAGTCGTCATTGATTGGCTGCCTCCCGCACGCCCCTGGCTGGGGACTGAGGCCACAATCCCAGCATGTACCCTTCCCCGGAATCAAACTGCAATCTTCTGGATCCTAGGTCGATGCTCAACCCCTGAGCCATGCCTGGCCAGGCTACTTGTCACTTTTTAATATGCAATACACTCATTAATTTTAACGTTCACTTTTGTCTCTTTCCATTAGATTATGGGCTCCATGAGACAAAAATTTGACTCTGTTAAGATTTCTTGTGTATGACAAATGACTAATACCTGACACTTATCAGATGCTCAACAAATTTTAAAAATACAGTTACATAATAATGGTACTAATAACAACTAACATTTTGAATATTTTCTATGTGCTAAGTATTCTTATAGATTTGTTATACACATTAACACATTTAATCCTAAAAAGAAGCCTATAAAATAAGTATTACTTTCTCACTTTACAAAATAGGAAACATGCTTAGTTCCCCAAACTGATAAATGAATGGTCCAAAATTAATGGTTATTTTATTATTTATATTATTTTCTATTTTTCAAAAATTTTAAATTGAATAGTATTTCTTTTATAACCCACACAAAAATGTTTAAAAGTCCAGTTACTCTTCCAGTGTAACCTTACTCAGTAATTCTTCACAAGATGTATTTAGCTGAAATCTGTGAACCTTCTTCTTATACTGACTATTTAAATGCTTATTTTCCATATATATTTTATCCCTACAATTAGCTCCTGTGGTTACAAATTTTTTTTTCCATATAAACCTCACAGATTTTAATTCAGTGCCTATTTATTGATGTCTTGAATGAATATTGGGTGACCAATATTTGGGTTTGCCCAACTTTAATAAGTATGTGTATGTTTGTATTGTGCATTTTGAAGGTAAGATGTTTTCTTTTTTGAAGTCAGAGCTATTAATACATTTGCTTCTGTTATTTCAAATTGAACTATAGCATAATGACAGCTTTAAGCACTCTAAAAATTCCCTAAGCAGTCCCTTAAAACATGTCAACAAAATAATACAGGATAATTATTTTGTTCTATTTTTAAGGATGGCACATAGAGGTTAAGTAATTTTCTTGAAAGCAGAAAATTTGCATACTGTATTTTTAATTAAGCATCTTGAATTACCTGTGCAATTTACTCCTAAAAATT
Source organism: Miniopterus schreibersii (assembly GCF_964146895.1). NCBI lineage: Eukaryota > Metazoa > Chordata > Mammalia > Chiroptera > Miniopteridae > Miniopterus > Miniopterus schreibersii. The sequence continues at coordinate 45,347,984 of NC_138107.1, forward strand.
TTATGAATGTACATGTGGTTCAAAAGCTAGCAACCTGATGATTCAGAAGGCAAAGAGCCAACAAATTTGTGGTAAAGAGAAAATAATTCACCTACAAACTAGTGATACGTAATTGTAATTATTATTTAGATGAACTGTGTAATGGAGGTTAATTAGAAATCAGCACAGTATAAAGGTAAGTGAAGTCTAGGTTAGTTAAAATAGTCTTTGAGAATCAAAATTCTGTAGCAGATTAATCTCTAATAATTTATCTAACCAAACTAAATAAAAGCTAATTGCAATATTTTATTTGTTTCATGGACATTTATTAAGGAATAGATCTGTCATAGTATTAATCATGCCTTCATAATGTGTGTGTGTGTTCATAAATGAAGATCATATATGAGTGTGAATTTTTGTAAAACAATAGAAACAAACAATTTAGCAATTGACACAGTCTTTCTCTAGCATTAGTAAGGGTAAAATAGAAATTAATAAAGAGAAGGAAGTTAGTAAGAGGACCAAAGTGATGCGGCTTTATATGCACTATGCATACATACAGAGAGAAAATTAAAATTCATTATAGATCTACTTCTCAAGTCTGCTCATTCTTGGCATCATTCTTTCATTGAATCTGCACAGACCTTTTGTGGTAGATAGTTTTCAAAATGACTTTTATCATGTCCTTTCCTTCCTGGATGCATAAGTTATTTTTCATATGTTCCTCGTCTAGCCCTATAAGTTGTTTCCCCAACAGACTGCAGTGTAAGCAACATTCTTGCTATGACAAGATTAGGTCAAAAAAAATCTTGCAGGTTCTACCTAGACCTCTTGAGTGCCTATTCTTGGGATGTTGAAAATCAACTCCCATGCTATGAAAAGTAAATGAAAGCCACATGGAAAGAATATCTGTAGCTGTTCTGGTAGACAATAAAGATGAGCTTCTAGGCAACAGTTGGCACCACATGAATAAGCCACCTCAGATATTTATACCAGTAGAGACTTCAGATCACTCCAGTCCCAGATTTCAATTTATTTTAACTTCATAAGGAATCCAAAGTAACACTCATCTGGTTGACACAACTCGACCTACAAAACCATGGGAAATCACAATGCATTGTTGTTTTAAACCACTGAGTTTGGGATTATTTTTTCACAATAATAAATAACTGTGACTAAAGTTAGTACCAGAACTTGTTTGCTACCATCATAAAAACTTAAAGCATGTAACCATTCTTGAAACTGAGAGGCAGGCACAAACTGGGAGGATCTCAAGGAGGTTATGGTAAACTTGAAGGCACAGAAAAAATTCTGTTAGAGGGTGAAGGAAAGTGGCCCATTTTACCTAGTAGCAAAATGCGAGGCAACACTGCTGCTTGAGATTAAGTACAAAATAGAAAATGCATATAATGAATTTTGATTAATATTTCCAGAATCATAAAATTGCAACTGTTTTTTGAAAGCCATGTATATTAGGTACAGACAGAGAGAGTGGATATAAAAAAAATGAATTGTTCACTTTAAAGGAGAATTTTAAGACATTATAAAGGATCCTGGAAATGTTTGGTCAAGCATTAAACTATTTCTCATTATCAAGCATTAAAGATCAAATACAAGGTGCTGCCAGAAAATTAGACTTCAGGGTAGTAGTGTTCCGATTGAGAATATGGTTATAAGAACTTATGTAAAGACCTTATTTTGTTAAGAAATATTTAAGGCAGTGTCCTGTGTACCATCTCAGCTAGATAAAAAGACTTCCAGGAATCTTAAAGCTCTACTTCCTAGACATTTTCAGGTTGGAAGTCTAATAATGATGTATCTTTTAGACTCTCTCTCTAGACTGAAAGATTTCTAAAATCTTAATAGCACACTGCCAGAGCACCATGATTTTTAGCCCTATCCTGAATGGAGTTGTCTCAAAGAAATTTTTGACTATGTCTTCAGTCAAGTAAATTGAACCCTAATAAGATTTATAAGGAATATCTAACCTTTTAGAAATATTTGATTTAAAAATGTCATCACTTTGGAGTGGAAAAGGCAAAGCAGTTCTAAGTGAAAGCCTTTGGGCTCCCAATCGTCTATGCTTTCTAGAAAGCAGGATGAGCTACTTATCTCCATACAGAGGCCATTTATTATGATGACTTGGATTTTAGAACCAAGAGTCCAGAGTATGGATTCAAGAGACACAGAAAATCATTCCCAGGGAGTAGATGTTAAGCAAAGCAGGTAACTAGTGATACATGCAGAGTTGGATTTCAAAATTGCTATAGACTGCTGATGGCTATGTGCCACCTGTCATTTCATTCATTTTAGAAATGAGTGTCCATTGCAATGATCTTACTGCTGCATTACCATTTTATATTGGGTTTGGAAGGGGGGTGGTGGAAGGGGCAGATAAATTATCATTTTAATTCACAGATGTTCAGACTGAGCGAAGTCATATCTGATGGCCTGGACTTGAACTTAATTTAGACGCATATTTCCTGAATTTAGAACCAGTACTGCAATGAGGCAAGTTTCAAGCTCTTGATTGGAAAACCAGTGTATATTACATGTGGAAGGCACATGAATTATGGTTCCCACAAGGCAGTCTGTGGATGAGAGTCTCAGATGCTCATCACCAGCTCCTTCCCTTGTTATACGTGCCTACAGCTCCTCACATCAAGAGGTCATACTCCCTCTTTCCTAAATCTGAACTGCTTTTAGTCACTTATTTGACTAATACAATATGGTGAATGTGACATTTTGGGGCTAAGTTAAAAGCCTTGCAGTCCACTTGGGTATCTTGAAAAGCTGACTCTTAGAATTCACCCTCTTAGAAAGCACTTGCCTTACTTTGAGAAGCACAAGCCACAAAGTATAGCCTCTGCACTGAAAAACACATCTGGGTTTTAGTGGAGAGCCAAAATCAACTATTGGTGCTGGGAATGACCTATCTGGGACCCTGAGCCTTCAGATGACTCCAGCACCATCCTCCATTTGACTGCAACCGCATAAAAGACTCTAAGTGAGGATTGACAAAGCAAGCCTGACAACAGAGAACTATGAAACATCGTGAGTGCTGGGATGTTTGTTTGCAGCAGTAGATAACTAGAGTGGGATAGAACCAGAGACAACTTATCCATGACGTTAGTAAATAGAAAGTGATTGTTGTATATTGATAGACAGGCACAAAGTGATGATATGTGTCCTAAAAGAGGGTTGGTAAACCAAGAATGAAGAGAGTGAAACAGTACGAAAGGCAAAGAATACAATAAGGTAAAGCTACACAATAAAATAAGATGAATTCAAATAAGATCAGAACAACTTTATGCATTTTTAACACTTCTTTATGAATACAAATCAACATTAGAACCACATAGATACTTAAGAGTAGCTCATTCTAATTATGCCCAGGTTAGCTCTATTTTCAATATAATCCTGTTCACTAGTAGGTTCAGGCATTCTCTCTCTCTCAATCTCTCTCTCTCTCTCTCTCTCTCTCCCCTTTCTCACACACACACACACACACACACACACACACACACACACACACACACTTTATAAAATCTAGAGTTATACCTGCTAGATATTTGGACTGAGTGGAAATACTTTATAATTTTTATTTAAAATTGTCACTCCATTATAACATGTCGCATTGACAAGGCATATGTTCTGTCTTTGTGTTTGCACATTACAACAACATGATCCCTTTTCATAACGACCGCTACGATCGCAGAATGTGCTATGTTTGACTTCGTGTGTATACACACATTGCTCCATCCCATAAGCGTGCTATTAATAACTATTTATGATCTCTTTATTCCTCTGATAAGACTCTTATTTTTTCTTTTCCACTGACCAAAATTTCTCCCTTTTTAATTTTCATTAAATTTCTATCCATGTGTATTGTTCATTTATTTGTCTTATTTCAATTGTTTTAAAATTTGACAGGCTAAAAATCCATTACATACCTCAGCAAAGGACATGACTTTAGAATTCATACTTTTATTATTACAATAATACCTTATGCTTTAATGTATCTAAATATACAACCAACTTATTCATAAATAGAAATAATTTTTAAAGGGTACAATAATCAAGGCTTTGAAAGTCTCACAATATTAAATGACAAAATGTAATTAACTTAATATTTTCATTTCTCCAAAAGTTTTTAAGCAATGCCTTGCTGTTATTTATTTTCTTCACAAAAAACTTATACTTTGGATACTTGATTATAAAATTTAAACAGATTTTATTTAAACAAGAGTCCCCTTACAATTGGCTAAATCATTGAGATTTAAGCTTCTCAAATGAATCACTTAGAAAGGAATTTATATTGACCTCAGGATTATTATTCACTGTGACATATATATTCCTGTTATATGCCATTCTTAACAATAAGTCTATATAATCAACAATCAGTATGTCTGTCCTTGCTGTTAGAATGTGTATCTAGGAGAGGTCTACTCTATGAAGCTCTTGAGCCTCAATATTTAAAGAATGTGTGGATGGGTGACTAAATAACATAGGTATGTTAGTGCAGCTATCAGCTATTAGGTTCTGTATACTATAACCAGTATGTGTCTAGCAAAACCTTTATTCTTATAAAATGAATAAACAGAATAAGCCCACCTTCCCCCTCCTGCCAAGGGCAGCTTGATTAGCTCTGTATCACAAGGTGGCAAAGTGAAGGCACCTTCCTCCTTTCTTCCAACTCCCATGACCTTTTGTTTTGGGATGTAGTCTAAAATTTCCAAGATTTCTTCCTGTCTGAACTATATACATTTTGCTGCTCTTTTAGTTTTTAATTTTTACATAATCACATCATATTTTCCTTGGTATTTCACCTCTTCCGCCCCTACACTATGATAGTTATGTTGCCTACACTGAAGCAAATCTACACATGGAGTCAAGACGGACAGAATCTGGGTAAATTGACTCAGCATCTGTACTAGCTGACCTTGCAATCATTATTCAGGTTTACTTCTTGTTGTTTGTTTTTTTTTCATATTGTTACACTTTGTTTCTTGAAGCCAAAGAACTCTTCTAATAATGAAGGGCCTACTATTTTGTTGGGAAAAAAGTCTCTTTGATAGAATTCTTTAGGAATGTCCTGCTGCCCAGCGAAGATTCCCACTGACTTCAAAAATTTCTGGTAAAACCATCAATTGCAAGATTATTGCAAATAGATCTTTTCTATCTATAGTAAATCTCCTCAATTAGGATAGAATTATTTAGTACATTTTTTTCTCTACAATAATAAATTTTAACTGAAAGAAATGCTAAATGTATAATTAAATTTTAATTCAGACATAATTTAATGGTGTTTTGTAAATATTAAAATTTCAAAATGTTATAGGTACCAGTGTGGTTTATGTTTTGTACCTTTCATCTTAGGCAGGAATACATTTATTGAATTTGTATCAATTTTGTATCAAATTAGCAATCTGTCTCATGAATATACATTTATGTGCGTATTTACATGTGAGTAATACATATTGGCAGCTAATTTGCACACAACTAGGCATCTTTACTGTCAAGCTTACCTAAACTCAGATAAAAGAAAAAAAATTATTTCAGTTCAGTAGGTTCAAATCCATCTGGTGGCAAAGAGAAGTGAATTGGCAATCAGTGAGTTAAGAGGAAGCGACTCTATATTCCAGTGCACTGAGCCAAGGCATTATTTTATTATTTCTTTAAATGTAAGGGCTGAATAACTTATTTCATTAAAAATGATGGTGCAGTAAGTTTAGAATCTCTATTTGCATATTACTTCTGCATCATGAATTAACATTTGATGTACTCCCTTTAGTCAATTTGTGCATATGCACAGATTTTCATTAGATCTGCAGCAAGCTGCTGCCTGAAATCCAAAAGTCAAAGCATAGAGCCTTCTCAAATGGTTTAGAAGAAATCTTTTCGATTAATAAAATGTTAGTTGAGCCCTCTGGATTTAAGAATTGAAGATGAAAGAAGAGAAAAGATAAGAAAAGAAAAGGAAAGGAAATCCAGATCAGGTTCTGTAGTGAGCTTCCCGAGAAAACTGAATATTGCTCTAGAGTGGAAGAATACAAAGCACGAAAGTCACTGACAGCGTATCAACTAGGAATATGAAAACATTCCTTAGAAACACCGAAGACTTTCTAAAATGACGTGTTTGAAAACAAACAAAAAGCAATACAAAAGGAGTGTTACCATTGCCAAGAGTAAACGGTTTTTTAAAAATATTGCTCCAGTGGAAAATTAGTGATTTCCACTGGTTCTGGGTCTAGCCTTTGCTTGTAAGGCCCCGCTGTTTCTTAGGGAAAATCCCCTTTCCTGCGCTGGTGCCCCACGCAGAAACTGGGCAGATCGTCCTGGCGGAGTGCTTAACCATGGGCAGCTCAGGTGCCTGTAAACACACTGGCTTCCTTCTTACCTGTGGAAAGTAGGCCTCTTCAAGCAGATTTCTTATAGGATATGTGCCCACTTAACCACTGTGAGCACTGGGTAGGAAAGATAAAAATAGTCAGTCTTCTAGATTAAAAAATAAAGAAATGTATCATTGCTAAGTCCCAGCTTCTCTGAAGGTGGCCTTCTTTAGGGAACCTTGGTCTAGGTCTTTCCCAGCAGAGAGTGGAGGTTAGAATTCCTAGTTTCTGTTTAAGCAGGGCAGTCCCACAGATTCAGTGGTTTAGCTTTTCTAACAGTTTACTGAACAACTGGTTAAAGTAGTAAAGATACTGCGCTAAAGGGTGACTGTAATGCTTGGAGTTTGACTGTGGTTAAATTCACCAGTGAAGGGCACACACGCACACACACACAAACCCACACACACACTCAAAACTTCCATTCTTCATATTTTAACTTGTTAAACAAAAACCTTGTATAACTTCTATCATTTGTGCATCACTACCAGGAAATGCACCACACAAGTGCTTAAGTTATTTAGAAGGACTGAGGCAGGAAGGCTTGAGGGAGAAGAGTGAAAAGTCACATTGCTTTGAACACTTAGAGAGAAACCAACCCGGGAAAACCAAACTCCTCAAAATGACCATCTCAGCTTTTTAAGAATGGGGCCCCCAGCGGAAACTAGCTCTGCAAAAGAGCTAAATTTGGGTCCTTTCTCTGAACTGATATTCATCCAGGAATATTGAGCTAGCTTGCAAATTTAGGAAAGGCCAGAATGCGTGTTCCAAATTAAAAAAAAAATAAAAAATCAGCATAATTAAATTTGACACACAATGTGTGCCAGGGTGTTGATAATTAGATTATGCATTTTTTTACATTTTGCATGAAGAATTAGATTATTGAAAGGAACTAGTAATCACAAATACAAACATCTTGAAATTGCAACTAAGCCTATTTTTGTAAAGTTTGAACTTTTTCAAGTAAGAGCTCCCTTTATTACAATTGGATATTGTAGGTGTTAAGCATGTTTCTTATGCTTCTTATTATCCATTTTGGGGGTGGGTGGGAAACAAAAGGATTATGCAGGCTTTGGAAAGAATCTGGGAAAAACACAACAGATCTCAAGTCCTTTCATCTCCATCTTCATAAACCTTTAGCCTGGACAGGGCCAAGAAGTACGGCAGCTTTTCTTGCTTGTAAAGAAGTCCTGGTGAACTAATCTGCCAAGCGTGGCATAAAAAGGCAGGAGCCAAACCAGGCTTTCACCTCACCCTCACGCTGTTGGACACCGTTGAAAGAAATTAATCTGAGCAGATTTAGGACTGAGGGCTTTGTGTCCATATGGATTGGCAGTTGGTGCGACCTTGCTATTAAGGGTGCACAATTAATAAATAATATGTCTCTGTTTGCTTCAGTAGCTGTTCAAGCATTAAAAGCTTATAAAAAGATTGCTTAGACAAAAACCCCACATATGGGCAAGGTCTTGATCCATGCTGGATGTCTTCCATTCAGGAATCCCATTTGCATTTTGCATGGTACATCGCCCCCCAAACACCAATTTGTTATTCATTTACCAAGATGAACCAGATGAATTGGGTACATTTATTAATAATTCTTACAATTCTGATTTCAGAAACAAATTAAATTTCAAAATTAAAACAAATTTAATTTTAAATGTCTTTTTGATAGCACCTATCAACAGCAGACCTTACCAAGAAAAACTGTAGCCTCTATGATCCTAAGAGATTTTTGATCTGATTTAAACCCTGGAACTCAAAAGATGAAGAGACCAACTAATGGATGCTCTGCTAAAATATCTCATTCAACATACTGCTAGATCAGGTTTGAGGACTGCTCTGTGTTTGCAAGATCTTAGTCTAAATTATATCAAATCAAATCCATAAACTGATACATTTCAATTGTATTTATTTTGCATCGATAGCAACTGGGTACAAGCAATACTCTTTAAAGAATAATCTGATCACTTTACACTAATAGTAACTTTGTAAATGAACTGAAATGGAAATGAAAGAGCCTGAACCCTATGTCTCCAAAGATTGGATCACCCGTCATGGACATATGTTGACATTATAGAATATGGAATTATAAGGATATTGTCCCTTTCTCCGTCTTTTTGTAATTCTTCCAGGTGAGAGTACATGCCTGAATTTCCCTTTTTTAAAATTTTTTATTAAATCTTATAAAATTTTATTTTAAGGAAACTCTTGCTCTATTACAAGTAAAACTTTCCAGGAAAACCTATATGGCATTGCTATTAGATGAGTGACATTTGCAAATATTGAGCATAATTCAGTTTCCTTTGAAATTGGTCGCAGTTTTTCTATAAGAAATTCAGTTTAACAGGTAGCTTGTAGTGAATCTGCAGGTAAATCAGTTAGGTTATTTTGGATGTACTAAATAAAGCCCCCACATTGTCTTACACTCTTTATTGTATCACTGTAATTCACATAATTAAGGCTAGGCTATATTTAAAAGTAATACATTATATTTTCTTTCAAAATTAGTACAATTTCATTATTTTGGCTGACGTTTTGAATGTATCATTGCCAAAAGTATTCATCGGGCAAATGAACAAACACATACATTAAATGAGAGAAAAATTAAATCTACAGTTCTTTTTTGGGAATAACACTTCCTGGTCCTTCAGCAAGCAATTATTAAAATAGTTGCTGCATTCACTTAGGAATTACATGGTTGCATGCAAACAGACTTCATCCAGGATGTTAAAATGCAGATTTCTAGGAGTAACTTTACTTCAACTGGGATTGGGAGAAACTACATTTTATATTGTAACCATGGCAAAAATGTGGCATGTTAGAAATCCTGTCAGTCATTGATTGACTGCTTAACTGTAGGAAAACACTTTTAAACAACACCCCCAGGAATGGCAGGAGCTCTTCTTTATTGTCAAGGTGTCTGAATACTACATCAGGTAGCCACTAACCTTAAAAGTGATTTATGATTTGAAAAGCCCAACTAAAAATTAGTTTAGCTTTATCATTTTTAAAACTACATGAAAAGATCTTTTAAATTATGCCTGTTTTTTTCTGGTCTGTGCAGTACAACCCACAACAGAGCAGTTAGCTCATAAAAAGAACGCACATTATGAGAATGTTCTAAATTTTCACATTTTGTTTATATTTTATTGCTTTTACTTGAGTTAACATGTGGTATATTTTTACAAAGCCTGATTGTTCACATATTTAATTTCTATGCCCATAAAAGCCATATATTTTTAATACAATCCAACCAGCAGGAAACGATCAGACTCTACTAAATATTTTAATATTAGCCTGAAGTTGTGAAGTGAAATATAAAAGGGAAAGTGGTTTTAGAGCCTGTGACATTTCACACTATTCCATCAGTAATAAAGATATATAAATCAACTTTTCAGGAATGCAATTTGGGAATTTTAAAATCCTAATACCAATGCTATGGAATAATTAAAGAAATATGATACTTAAAGTCAATAATGAACATAACACAGGGTATATTTATTTTGTTACTAATCTCTTTTCCATTATTAATGCAAGAAAATTTCATTTTAAAAAAACAATACATGTATTACACAAAGAGGAATTCTGGTGGCTTGTTAATTGAAATCTTGTATTGTTCTTATAGCTAGTATTTAAAATTGCTGATAAATGTATTGAGTCCTAAGTTTTAAGCATTTTTAAGAAATTACATTTCTGTTTACAAAAGCAGTATTTTTATATTCTCTTTTTTTCTCCTAAAAGTCAAAATTATTGACTTTTAAGTTGTAGTTCTGTAACCATCCCAATTATACACCGAGTGGAGGGTTACTGGTCATCTTTATTATAATTTAAAGGAAGGTTGATGCAAGAAAACTGGTAACAGTCAAGTAAAAAATCCCAGGAAGAGTCACACTAAAGATCTGTACCTCCAACTTTAAAGGCAGACTATATTTGAGGTACAGAAAAGAGCATAAGGGCTCATTTATTTTTTAAATGAAGAAGACTCATCTAAGTGGATTCTTCAAATACTTCTTTCTCACATTAGTTCATAAGAAAGTCATCAGAAAACATTTTGCATACAATCTTCACAGTGAGTATTTTGGGAATATATTCACATGGAAGAAGAGTCCCATCTCCTAAAAGTTATTTATACAGAATTGGTTTGTACCATAAGAAAATATAAACCGAAAAAAATAGCATTTATAATAAAGAGACCAAACAATATTTGAGGCATGCTGTTTCAAGGCTTCAACGTCAAGACTTTAAAAAAAATTTTTTTTAGTGATTTTTATAGAGAGGAAGGGAGAGGGAGATAGAGAAACATTAAGAGAGAGAGAGAGACCCATTTGTTCCACTTTTCAATGCATTTATTGGTTGCTTCCTGTACGTGCCCTGACTAGGGATCGAACCTGCAATCTTGGCATATCAGGACTACACTCTAACCAGCTGAGCTACCAGACCAGGGCCACTCTCCTAACTCTTGAAGGTCAAATCTCTGGCTGGAGCTGCCAGGCTCATCCCTGATGAGGCCTGGCACAGGACTGATACCCAGTAGGCCTCGGGAGAAAGAAAGCATCCAAAATGATAAGGTAACTAATGGGCGAGCAAATGCATCCCACTCAAAGGTTGAGCTACTGTCACCTTTAATATCAACCCTAAAGCATGGGTATGTGTTGTGTTTTTGGATTAGAAAGTTTATTCTGAGTAGATTACATAATTTCATAATGGAAAGTTTTATGGTAAATATTTCAAAACAAATATACATAAGTGATTTTGAAAATTTGTCTCTTATAGTTTCTCCTCTTGAATATAAACCAGGGAACTGGACATAATGTGGTGCACAGTAGAATTCTAACACCATAAGCTCGAAAATGTTGTACATATATCTAATACTGTAATGCTTACAAAACGGCAGTTAAGGACCTGAGTCTTACAGAAGTTTATAAGAAGGCTGGTCAGTGAGAATCAAAGCTATGATTCAAACCCAGAGCTGCCTGAACCCCAAGCTAGCGCTGCTGAATGCCCCACTGTTCTCCCTGCCCAGTGATTTAAATGGGGTGTCGGCCTCTCGCACTTGGTTTGTGAATAGGAGCTCTGCTAAACCACTATATTCTGAAAATGTGGATAAAAAGAAAGATAACGTGAGAACTTGAATAAACCTATTCCTCCTCTCAGTTAATCATAAATGATGAATGAAAATGATCATCTTTTGGGATCTGTGAATAGGAATTAACACCTTGGAGAAGAAATAAAAAGGCAGATATATATCCTTGCTGTATTTTCTTTGGGTTGGGAGGATGGTTTATTTCAGATGAAAAACAGGAAAGGGAGGTGTTTTAAATTTGGCATTCCAAGCTATCAAAGTTGAAAAATGGCAAAATTTCTAATCATTATTTCATAATGGCTGCAAATCTTGGTGCAAATCTTCCCATCTTGTGTAAAGATTTAATACATACAGCACCAGCAACTTACATTTTAATAGTATGACAATTTATTGCTAGAAGTAATTTTGTTTAAGCTATTTTTACTTATCCCCCCCTCTTGTTAACTGTTGGAAACCATTATATTCAGCATATTCAGCCATTTCCTTGTTAGGGAACTGTTACAAAACTGCTGTGGTTTGTAGCTTTCCCTTTGTTTAAGATCAGAGAAAATTTCTTTGATAACTCATTATTATCATTCCCTTTCCAAGAGTTTGTGTTCATTTTTTAAAGCAGTAAGCTTTATTTTCCTTTCTGCCTATCTACAAATTATAAACATACCACAAAAAATCTTGAATATAATGAACCCATACCTTTGGCAAATTAAAACCAAAACTTCAGTTTACAAGATTTTTTGAAAAGCGTGATCTCTATGTTTATTCCTTTTAGCTTGTTTTAATTTAAAACATGGTCAGAGTCAACAGTTAGCATATTTCAATGCTATCCAGACTTAATTTTCTCCTAGGCAGCCTCTGATCTTGCTCCAATCCTACCTTGAAGCAGGACCAGCATTTTGGTGGACCCTAACTCCACGAGATACTAGACGTGAGGGCTCCATGGGAAATGAAAGCATTTAATCAAGTCCACCTGTCAATGTCTGTTTACCCCAGAGATCTGTGATTTCTAGTAGACACTTTATCTCCCCTTTCTCAGATACATTGGGACACCCAAATAACACATTAAATGACTTTTTGCAGTAAACAATTTTGAAAGGATTGTTATAGCTTTGCTTTTGAAGTTATTTATCCAGAAGTGACTTACATAAAATCACAATTGGCTCTAATTGTACTGTATGAATCATGATAGTGCACCGATTCTTGCAAAGTGAGAAAATACAACCAAAAATTGATCTCATATGTCATGGCTTTTTTTTTGAAATTCAAATTTTAACAGTTAATGAAGTTGACATAAGGTTATGTATTTGTGGACATTTAATTAAAATGTAATTAAATCTTTTTTTAAATACTTATTTTTCACTGTGCAGTTTTTTCTCTGTTTTGTAGCCATTGCTTCTCTCAAGTCTGACATATAGATCTGAAAGCTCCACATTATGCCTTTGAGTGCTAGTGGGTGAAATGCCCACACATAGCCCTCAACTAGCATAATGTACTGAGAAAAACAAAAGCTTAGTAATTAGCAGTTCCTAGGCCCTTTGAAAGCTACACACACACACACACGCACGCGCACACACAGGCATGCATGCACATATATACGTACATTTTGTTTTTAAGTATGCCTCAATATCATAAGAAAATATAAATTTGATAAGAGTAATCTTCACATGAGAGGATGTTACCTCTAAGAAAAAATGTTTTCTCATCCTGTGGAAAACCTCCTCCTCAGTTAGCAAATATTTGCATTCTCAGCAAATCTACATAAGCTGCCATCCCACAAGATGTGGGTCAGACGTTGTGGGAGAGACTCCCTCTGGCATAGGAGCAAGTGTGACAGACGTGGAGCCATCACAGCCTGCAGTGTCTGTATCCAAAACAGCCTGAATTGGACCAGATCTTACCACCTCCACTGCTGTCTCCTTTGCCCCCTTGTCCAAGCCACCAAGTCTCTGTCTGTGTTGCTTTGGTGGCCTTCTCATTGGTCTCCTGCTATAGCTCTTGCTCTCCTTCAGTCAGTTGTCAACACAGCAGCCAGAATGTGCTTGTTCATACTTTCCCTACTCGGCCACAAGTGCCATGAAGCAGGTTTTTTGGTCTATATTGCACAGTGCTGGACCCCAGTGCCAAAAAGCAGTGCTTGGTTTATTTTACATATTTTAATAATTGTTCAATGAGTAAGTACATAATAAGTTCTTTCTTAAAGGAATCAATGAGAAGATTAATGTGACATTTACTAGTAGTAACCAGGCTTCTAATAACTCCACACTCAAAGGCTCTTCCCCTAATCCAACCCCTAATTTCCTTTCTTAGGAGGGTGGGCCTACCCAACTCTGAGGCCATTTTGGGGAGAATTTTTCCCTTGGACTGGCAGTTTCTCCCTGGAGAAGGTTCATGTTCCCCACTCCTCCCAGGCACTCCTCAATAAGAACCAGGATACACTTGATCTTGTCTGTGTTAGTCAACTCTGCTGTGACAAACATACTACAAATAGAATTCATGAGAGATGGCACTTACCTGGGTGCTATCTACCTGGGTCCACTTTTTTTTTTTTTTTTTTTTAATATCTTTGATTTCAGAGAGAAGAAGGGAGAGGGAGAGAGAGAGAAACATCAATGATGAGAGAGAGTCATTGATCAGCTGCCTCTTGCATGCTGCCTACAGGGGATTGAGCCCACAAGCCGGGCATGTGCCCTGACCCGGAATCGAACCTCGATCTTCTGGATCCTAGGTTGATGCTCAACTGCTGAGCCATGCCGGCTGGGCTGGGTCCACATTTTACAACAAGACTTGAGTCTGTCAAGAGGCCCATGATCAAAAGTTGGGAGGGTATCTTCTTATCCTACACTACCCTTGACCCTTGTTTGTGGAGGACTGAACAAGGGTGAGCATCGCTTCCTGCTCCCCAAATCTACACCCCTGCAGCCAAGCTGGCAGATCTTATCCTGTGTAGGAAGCACATATTACCACCTTATTTCCTTCCTTCTTCTCTCAGAGCTATGAGAGCTCAGGAAGTCCTTGGTGACCTTTTTCCAGCAGTACATCCATAGTCCAAAGAAATTTCTCCCACAGTGATCTGAACCCCTCAGGTCAGATTTTTCAAGTAACTCTCATTAGCATTTTGTGCCAGCAGGGTCCCTGTAATACTCCATAAAATTCTCCTGTCTCAGAGCCATCCTTTCTCTTCTGCTCCTGTAATCTCTGTTGGTCTTTTAGAGTGTTAGCTCTTCCTTGGCTCCTCTGGTGAATGATTTAAGCACAACTCAAATATTTCTTCTGATCCCTGGTATTTCACTCCCAACATATGACCTGCCATTTCCTGCTCCACAATTTGCATAAGAAAATAGGAGCCTCTTCAGTTTCTGTGACTGGTGTTGCCACAACCTGGCATACACTATCTGAATCTCTCAAGGTCTCTTCAGACACTTAAAAAAAAGTCAAGAATGCCTGAAAATAGCAGTCATGCTGTTAATGGCCACTGAATGATTGAATTAGAAAAAGTGTGTGTGTGTGTGTGTGTGTGTGTGTGTGTGTGTGCGTGTGTGTAAAATATATTTATAATTTGGTCTACAAGTTCATTAATTTAATTAATGATAAATTTATTATAGTAAGTATATCAAGAATACTAATAAAAACATGGCATACTTATTATAGGATAATTTGAGACAAGTTATTTACAAAAAGGCAGGGGAACCATAAAGGAAAGCGGAGTAACACAGAGCTGGTAACTGTCAAGCTGCTACCACTCATTAGCCTGAAAAGGGATGTGAAGGGCGTTTCCTGGAGCCTGCAGAGTATAAATTGGCTGCCTTGCCAGGAACAGTGACTTCTGATCAAGTGTTATAAGGAAGCCAAGTGAACTAATACTCTGAACATATTTTTCCTTTGTCTCACATCTTCCTCTGGGATTTCTATTGGCCCAACACAACTGGAAGTCCAAGGACATAGAAGTCCTCCTATGTAGTCCATTTAGATCGGCCCCCTGGAATAAGAAGGGGAATGGACTTGGAGGGCCAAGTGCAATGAGCTTATCTCCGTTCCCTACACTCTTGTAATTCTGTGGCAATCCATCATTTTTCAGACATTTATGTCTCTCACTACTGTGCAAGACTGTACCTTAGAAAAGAGATCCTATATCTGCACTTCTTGCTGTTTAATGAGATTTCAAAAATAGTCATTATTAAATGTTAGTTATGTAAATGTAGGGGACATTCAAGAGAGCAAATAGAGAACACTCTCGTGAACATTTCTCAGAACAAAGAATTGAAAAGATAGAAAATCATACAGAGAATTTCTGAGGCTGCAATTTTAAAATGCACTGAATCCATCTGGGGGTTGATTTAGAAGTGTTTATGTCTAAATTTATTTTTCATTTAAGACTCTCATTCACGTTTTCAGGTGTTGATGTATTTCCTGCAGAGAATAAACTGCAATCCACATGGCAGTAGGTTGGCTACAGAACTCTGCAGCCTCAGGTTACATGACCAGATATCTAGACTTTGGATTTGTTAGGAGAACCCTTGTGGAGATTCTTACTGAATTACAGGCTTCTTTTGCATTTTGATGCTGAGTACATAGATATCAGATAGATTTTCAGGGCTGTGCATATTTTCCATATGAAACAATATGTATTAAACAAGTTAAACTCCTTTTAAAAACAGGAGAATGTTTTTCAGGGGCAGTTTAGTAAAATAAAACAAGAATCAGAACTCAGTATAATGACAGTTTTAACAAAAACTTGATAAGATTAAGCAGTTGTCAGAAATTATACAATGGGCACTTGGGAGGCTATTTTTAAAAGTCATTTCTAATTGCTTTTTAATGGGCAGATTTCATGTTTTTATAGTGTATGTCTTTTTGTGTGTGCATTAGATTAGTTCAGATGAAAGCCAACTACAAAAAGCTGACGGATTTGTTTTACAGATGCATTTTTAATTTGTCTCTACACAAATAAACAGATCTCTCTCTTTAATTTCATAGCATTTCTATTTCATGTTTTGATGAAAAGACTCAACTCTTGGCTCTCTTATTAACTGAAGTGCTTTTGTATTAACCTACTTGGAAAGAAGCAGCACCAAGAAAACAAACCTCATGTTCTAGAGAAGAAATTGTTCGGGTCAAGCTTTAGAGTGACGCTTTGAGCTTGTAGCATGGACAGCTTTTATAGTAATGTTGCCAATCCAATGCATTTGAGATCTTTAAAATGAATAGTAGCATTTATATATAAATTAGGTGTAAATTTGCCAAGATATCTTAGTCATATTTCTTTTTTTCCAAATCTGAAATTGTCTTTGATATCTTCTACCCATGTCCTATTTGGAAGGGATTGCTGCCAGAACACTATTTACTCTTTTGGAGATGTTGTTCATATACCAATAAAGATTTGTTTTAACTCTTCCTAACTTTATGTTTGCTTTGATATTAAATTTTAACTTTGGCTATTTAGAACCTAAACTAGTTATTATAAGATATATATAATAATTTTCATGATTAGCAATGAGGTGCTAATTCTATAGTTTGGTGCTATTTTTTGTGAAGAAAAATTACGAATGGCCTTAGTTTAGGGCTTGAGGAGTAGTTTTGAAAAAGCATAAAGGGAAAGTAATCATTTTTTAAAATATATAGTTTTATTGATTTCAGAGAGAGGAAGGGAGAGGGAGAGAGAGAGATAGAAACATCAATGTTGAGAGTCATTGATCAGCTGCCTCCTGCACACCTCCTTCTGGGGATTAAGCCCACAACCTGGACATGTGCCCTGACTGGGAATCAAACCACGATCTCCTGAATTCTAGGTAGATGCTCAACTGCTGAGCCATGCTGGCCAGGTGAAAGTGATCATTTTTTTAGACATTTAAATTAAACCTTATTATTCAAAAAGACATTATTAATTAAATTAAATATAAGGATCAGATTGAGAAAATACATTTTCATTGTATATTATATACTATGATTTTCTATACAGAATATATAAACTCCTAGGAAGCAAAATAAAAATATCAACAATTCAATAAAAAATAAGTAATGAATATAGGTAATTTGAAAAAAGAAAACATTTCCTAAAAACACAAAAATACTAAATTTCAATTAATATTAAGCAAAGGCTTCAAACAAAGAGAGTGCTTTTTAGTTATTGAACTAGCAAAAATAAATATCTAATAGCAAGTTTTCATGGAATTGTGGATAACAGGAATCCTCATATTCTCCTAGTTGGAGTGTACATACAATGCTACAAAATTAGGCAGAATCCAGTAGAATTACAAATGCTCTGGTAGGCAGAATTTAAGATGGCCCCCATGATCAGTCCCTCCCTGATGTTATGCTTTGTATAATCTCCTCCCTTGAGCCCTGGAACATGAGAGTAGGACTTGTCACTTGTGTCTAGCCAGTAGAACATGGTCAAGGTAATAGAATGTCGCTTATGACTAAGTTACAATATACAGTCAGTCTTTGCTTTGCACATTTCTGATATGCACAAATTTTATTTATCATAGTTTAGGTAAATAGCACCAGTCTCCCAACTATATGATCCAAATTTCTGTTATTATTGTAAATATGTTGTAATTGCAAAAATACAAACTTTGCTGCCAGCTCTTAATTCTACTTATCATTATGTATATAACAGATGCACATGATGATCAGTAACCAATCACTGATTTTCTTTCAAAATCTGTTGGTAATTGGTAACTATGCATATGTTAATTGCTTCATGCATAGATAGCAAAGCATGGAGTTGTACTGTCTCCTTGTCTCCTTGAAATAAACCATATAGCATCTTACAGAAATGGAAAATTGATAGAAGAAAAATTCACTAACAAAGGTAAAAGCACAGCAAAGAAATGAAAAGTAAAAGCTGGGAGTGAAATTGGATTTGATTAGAATATTTGAATATGGGACAGCAAAGTGAAAATAGCTCAAGATTTTCCCTGCATCAAATTACTTTTTCAATAATAGTTCAATGATATTGAAAAAAATGAATATTTTTTATATTTTTATTTTTCAAATTTATCTTTATTGTTGAAAGTATTACAGATATCTTCTTTCCCCCCCCATTAATCCCCTCGACCCCACACCCACCCCACCCTCAAGCCTTTCCCATACCAATGTCTGTGTCCCTGGGTTATGCATATAAGCATATAAGTTCTTTGATTAATCTCTCCCTTCTCCCCCACTTCCCCCACCCCCACCTTCCCCCCGAGATCCCTTCGTCTGTTCCATGCTTCTATCTCTCTGGATTTATTTTGTTCATCAGTTTATTTTGTTTATTATATTCCACATATGAGTGAGATCTTGTGGTACTTGTCTTTCTCTAACTGGCTTATTTCGCTTAGCATAATACTCTCCAGGTCCCACCAAAGGCAAAGTTGTTTCAATATCTTCAGTTTAAATCACACTAGCAATGCAGTGTTAACTTCCACTTTGGATAAAAGACTGCACTAAAAAAAGTTCCAATCAGCTTTTCTAACATTCAGGCCAAAGCACTGAATTGGTTTCCTCTTTGAGGGAAAAAAGAAGAAGAAAGTAAGTAATTACTGGAATAAATTTTACTGCCAATAAAGGCTGGCTTCATTGTTTCAGAAGTAGCATAAACTGATTTACATTAAGCTATTTGGTGAAGCTAAAAGAGCTAATGAGAAAGCAGCTGTAAAATTTGCACCCAGGTTCCACATATTGGTTAAGATGTTTACACTGAATGTCAAATGTTTAATGTTGATGAGACAAGACGCTATTGGAAGTTAGCCCTTATTAAGAACTTATATGAAGAAAGATACAGAATTGCAAAGTGGCCATTAAGGAGAGACTCTGGATATACACTCTGAAGAATTTAGTGAAGATGAACTTATTGACAATAAATGATGGAAGTGCTTTTGATGAAAAGATGGAGATACCCAGAAGACGAGACTGGCCGAACACTTTACTTTAGAGGAACCCTTGGATACATCTCATGATATTGATGGTGCAATGGTTAAAATGTTGGACTCAAACTTAGAAAGGATTATAACATTTCACTAACTCATAGAAAATATGCTTGTTCCATACAATACATTATATGATGATAAGGCAGTTACTGTTCAAACTACTCTTGATAAATGTTTCAAAC
Organism: Miniopterus schreibersii; assembly: GCF_964146895.1. Lineage (NCBI taxonomy): Eukaryota > Metazoa > Chordata > Mammalia > Chiroptera > Miniopteridae > Miniopterus > Miniopterus schreibersii. The sequence continues at coordinate 45,367,521 of NC_138107.1, forward strand.
AAAGAAATTAAACACTTATTCTAGTATTTCTACTGTTTGAAGTTATCATTCTTAACATATTTTATTTTATTATTTATAACTTTTTATGTATTTTTCACTCATGGTAAGAAAGTTTTTTATGTTTTGACAAACATTTTTATGTCACAGAAAAATAATAATAAAAATTGCAATTCCACATTGATTGTTAAGATTGCTCTGCATGGTTTCAGCTTCTACCATTTCTTTTGGCATTTCTTGAGTACTAGCCAGTGATTTGACTGAATAATCCTTTAATTAATTTTTTTTTATTGTTGTCTCATGAACAGGTCTAGGTTATGCATTTTTATCAGGACTACAAGTAATTTCTTGTCCTTCCTAGTATATCACATCTGGGGGTACATGAGTCAGTCTATCTCATTATTTGGTAATGTTAACTTTGGTAACTTTTGGTAAGGTGTTGTTTGGTGGGCTTCTCCACTGAAAAATTACAATTTTCCTTGTAATTAATAAATAATCAGTTATGGCATACAGTGATACTATAAATATTCTATTCCCCATTAAACTGTTTTTAGTTTTAGCATATGTCAACGGTATTTTTCCTAAATCAATTATTTCAATGGTTGTAAAAAGAGAGTTTATGACTACAGTGTCTCCATTTTATTGTAAGGAAGAGATTTCTCTTCTTTTGTATTTACTATGCGCATTGGTCACATACATTTTTTCAATATAAAATTGATTACTATTCATTTTGATGCTTGACTTGTTCATAACTCAGCTTTTGGGAGCCCTTTCTGTTTTTGACAGGTTTCTGTCATTTTGGAAGCACTTTAAAATTTTCTAGCACCATAAAATATTCTAGATTATTTTGTACTTTCCCTCCATAGCCCCACGATTAAGCATTTCTTCACAGTTCCTTGATTCTTTCTAGTAGGAAATGGTATGTTAGAGATAAAAATATGCTCATGCGTGTTCAGCTTTACTCCTCAGCTTTCAACAGGCAGAGCTGATACTTGTGCCTCTAATTTTGCCCTTCTGGATTTTCCCATTTCACATTTATATCTTCCTTCTTTCATGGTAAGAATCCTGGACCCAAATTTTACAGTCAATTTTGAGGACCAGCGCAGCTACGGCACTGAAAACACTGCAGGTGAATGCCTAGGGGACAAACTCAACTCAGCATATGACTCGGGAAGCTAAGGGGAATATGTGTTTTCCCCTTGGTTCTGTATTGCTTCACTGTACAATGTAGCAATCCAATGACTAGAGATTATTACTGAGGCATTTTTCATTTATACTGGAAAGGGAAATACGAGACCACTGTCCTGTGAAAGAAACATTCTTCCCAGGCAGTAGTCAGACAGAGTAAAGACAGAGGTTGATGTGTATACTATATTCTATGCTTGAATACATTTTTGTAGATTTATATTTGGATTGTAAATGACATTGCATGAGTGTAAGTTAAATATTCTTCTCACTGTCTAGTAAGGTTTTAATGAAAATCAGAAAACAAATCAAAAATGAAAATATATTTTATTACCATATTGGAAATTTTTATACACAATTGAAGAAAGGCAAAATTAACAGTAAAAGTGGGAATACATTAATATATTTGAAAAATATTTCCCATTTTAATTACAATAAAAATAATTTTATTTATAGATTATACTTTTCTTTTTTAGTACAATAATAGTTGCTAATATTTATATATCTAGTGCTATAAAAAGCACATCACATGCATTGTCAAGGTGAAATCTTGAAACAATCACAGATGAAGGAAATTGCTATCCCCACTTTATAGACACAGAATTTGGAGTTCAGAGAGACTGAATGACTTGTCCACATCCACAATGCTAGTAACCGGTTAAGTCAACATTCATACAAGGTCTGTTAGTTGAAGCCAATATAAGTTGGTACAATATATTAACTAAAATGTGAAAGTAAATAATTTCAATTGTTTTAGAAGTAAAGAGAATTTAGTGTAATTCATTTTTGCTCCTTATAATTTATGGAAACGTTAATTTTAATTCATTACTTTAAGACAACTTAATTTTGTTAAATTAAATTCAATAGCTGAAAGATAGTAAAATATGATTTCCTATCTTTCATTGTCATATAACCATCTAAACATAGAAAGAAAGATTGTATTACAGTGGCTTGAAAGTACTCAGCATCATTAGAAAGCATTTAAAAAGATTCAAAAATTACTTGAATGTATAATGTATATTCTAGAAGTTTAGCATCAGTGTCAATCTAGAAATAGTTATTGCATAGATTAAGTTAATATGTAATTTTTCTCTTCATTGAATTTTTATTAAAATATTTCTTGCACTTGTGCTTTAGAGCTTAGTTCTTATATAAAAGTGTTATTACACTGAAGTCTTATCAATCCACCCTGCTGATGAAGATATTACCTTTTCAAGTAGCCTCTTCTAACTGGAGTAAACTCCAGCTATTTTTTGTCCTATATAGGTCACTTGATTAGTCACCTGGCCAAGTGGAAGGAAGTCCTCACCCACCAGTTTGGGTTGGGAAACATCCTTAGAACTTTTTGCGAGGTGGAAAGTTATAACTTTGGGGTGCTCCCCAGGCCTAAGGAAACTTTTCCTCTGTGTTTCTTTTTGAGAGAAGAGTCTTCATGTTAATTTCTTGTTTAAATGAAAAATATCACCTTTAGGAAACTTTGCAGGGTAAAGTCAAAGGCCTCAGTGTAAATTATTAAAAAAGAAATGAGCCAAGATCCTTATTCAGTTCTTTATACCTTACATTCTATAAAGAATTAATACAAAACAACAATACTTTTCTATAGTAAGTTAGACATGCAGAAACGTTTTTATTTCAGTGTAAAGAATGTTGGGAACTGGCTCTCTTTTGTATGAGTATGAGTGTATTGTAAATAGGCTTTATTTATTTTTATATATTTTAATTAAGTAAGAGGTAAAGTCTTGTAGCAATATAATTTGAAAAATAAGAAGGAATACAAATGCTGAGGAGTCAATACAATGTAATTATAAACCACAGATGCTGATGGTGATGATGATGATAGCTAAAACATACACCTTACACAGGACTGACTATTTACTATGTACAATTTAAATATACATACATATATACACACATATGTATATATAAAACACACTGTACATGTGTGTGCATGTATACTGCATACTACATGTATGTAGACACACACTATGAATTAGTGTCATTTTTTATGTGTTTTTATTGATTTCTAGAGTGAGAGGAAGGGAGCGGGACAGAGAGATAAACATCAATGAGAGAGAAACATCAATCAGCTGCCTCCTGCGCGCCCCTACTGTGGATTGAGCCTGCAATTTGGGCATGTGCCCTGTACAAGAACCCATCTGGTGACCTCTTGGCACAAGGGGCAATGCTCAATCACTGAGTAACACCGGCCAGGCTGAATTAATACCATTTTCATCTTCATTTCACTGTTGGGGAAAATAAGGCACACAGGGGTTTAGTAATGTGCCCAAGATCACTCATTAATGAGAACCAACAATGCTAAAGAGCTAGGTGTTTCTTCAAGAATTGGATGACAGCTGGAGCCAAAACTGGTCTTGGATAGAGTAGATATGAGCAATCAGGGAACTTATCTTTAAGTCACTGATGTGTTGTTATGTGGAAATGGGATTGGAAAATAAAAGAACATTATGAGGAAGATGGAGAAGTCATTTTAATTCATTTTAACAACTTTCTTACACAGCTGGGGTCACTTTTTCTGTCTGAAAATTATTTTATTGTTCCTGAGGCAAACAGAAAGCACAATCAATAGGACATGGTTATGGAAACAGATGGAGGTGGGTTTGAAATTCAGCTTTAAAATCCTTTTTCCTACCTGTGTAACCAATGACATTTTATTATCTTGTCTAGAACTCTGATTACTCATCAATGGGCTGCACACATATCTCTGTGAGATGAGAAAGAATTTTATGAGAATCCTGTGCAGCAGAACCTACTACAGATGGTTGGTTCAACAAGCTTGTTTTATCACATTTTTCCTTCTAGCCTCATTGCCACATACATTTCCTAAATTTTAATATTTCAAGTCCTTTACTCCCTTCCTTCTCACTGTCAGCAAATCATCTTGCCTTCCTCATCACAGAGAGTATCTACCAGGTGTAAGCTTTAGCACTTTATCTTCCACTCATTAGGAGGACAGGTACTAAACTAATACATAAAGGCCTAAAAGTTCTTTAATAGTAATCATGTATTGTTAGACAGAAGCATAACTCTGAGGATGTGTAATGTGTTACTATTTTGAAGGTACAACGTACCACCTGGATAAGTGATTCTTAAACTCCTTCACCTAGACTGCCTTGATCAAAGTGAATTATAGTGTCTATTAAAAAGAAGGCTCTTGTTCCCACTTTAGAACTTCTGATGCTGTGTCTCTGAGGAATGGGGCCATGTAATATGTATTCTTAGCAAGCTTCCCAGAAATTTGAAAGTAATTGCATTTAAAGGCCAGGGTTAGGCATTTTTCACTCACCAGGAGACTAATATAACACCTAGTGCATCAATAACACTCAAAAATATTTGAATGAAAAGCTAGATGATACAAATGGAAACCACTGTAATTTCTGGAAGAAAGCCACTTTTACTAAACTGACCACACTTTTCATAGCTGACTTTTGGTATTTATTCTTTTAACATGTCTTTTTCAGTGTGTTTTAACAAGTGTGTTTCAGTAGCAGAGCAGATGGGCAAATGCAGGGAGACTCCCTGTCCAGCACACACACGCATACATACACACACATACACATCTCACTCACATAATTCTTCTCTCTTAGAATCTGAATAATTAAGGGGTGGAAATCACCATATTTAATTCTTAAAATTCAGATAACGTCTATATGTAAAACAAAAGGTATATTTTTGATACCAAGGCCCACATGAACAGCAGTGGGAAACATGATTTCAAACAGTGTAAACATAAAATGTTGGTCCTTGATAATAATTGAGCCATGAACATTGATGGCTATTTTATTCTTGTCAGCCACAGAAGAGTGTATTATCTCAATATTGTAGGTTTAAAAAAATAAAACCAGAAGAGCATTGAAGATAGTCCAAAGCTCTTATGAAATGTAAGAGATGCACTAATGATGAAAGGATGCCTATTCTTCCAGATATGGCCGATTTCAATGATATACTTTTCAACATTTAAAATATATGTAAATTTTGAAGAATTGGGGGAATACATTAAATTTTTTAGTTAAGATTTATGGTGAGATGTTAGACACTTCCTCCCTCTGTCTCCCCTCCTCTAACTGTCACCGTGTACGTTCCATTCTACTCTTTCTCATTGTCTCCTCTGCGCCATAGGGCAAACCACCTTCATCTTTTTTCTAGAGAGTCTTTACAAATTACGTAAACTTTACATAAACATTTAAGAGCAGTTAAAGAGCTTCTCTGTTTGCCTTTCTGATTCCCTGACCTTATCCTAGTATTATGGGAGCACCCATCTGCCTCAGGATCTAGGGAGTGGCTGTGCAGATTAGGGTTAGTTGTAGAAAGAAGACTGAGAAAAGTGAAAAATAATATTTCTCTTCCAATCTTTATGAGGTCATTTTGCAGCAAGAAAATTGCTTGGTAGTGACTGTTGTGGAGGAGTGATTTGAATACCTTCATCTCCACCTTCACCTTTACGAAGGGCAAGAGCTTTGGACTTATTTCACCATGTCTCTTACTGTTGAAAATGTTCTCCTTCCATATGTGGTAATGAGTGCTGCTTCCGGGAGTAGGGGGGTTTGACAGAGGGGAGTAACCTGAAAACCTGCCCCTTTCTAATTTAGGGAGTAGAGAGTAGAGTGTGGGGAACAGGGAGAGAAGGAGAAGGCCAGAGAAAGAAGAAAATCTGAAAATCACCACACTCCCTTCTCCATTTTCCCCTTGGAAATATCCAAAAGACACCTGAGGTAGAGAATCAGGGAGTGGGGAGGGAAGTTTAATGAGAGACAGGGTGCTTTTATCCAAAAGAGGTTAATCATTAAAGGAACTGTAATAATCAGGTCTGATTAAACTTTATACAGAATTAAAAATTTAATTATGTCCTCCCACTGCTGACCAATGGGTAAGAGATAAGTTAAACACAAATATGAAAAGTTATAGACAAGCAACATAATCCAACATTTGCACATTTGCACATCTAATATGCACATTTGTAATATTTTAATTAAATTATGTGATCCTATGTGATAATTTAATGGTATTAAAATTAAATTATCTCAATCTATGTTTAAAAACCTTAATATAACATACAAACTGAAGATGCTAGGTCTAAGGTCTACAGGATCTGGCCTTTGCTTATTTAAATGATATCATCTTGCTCCAGTTTCTGCCTGGGTCACAAGGCTCCAATAGATATTTCAAACCCTTAAGTGTGCCAAACACAGCTGCATAGGGGCTGCCTCCATCACTCCCCTTTCCACTTTTCATCTTTTCATTTCCACTAATTCACCCTCCAGTGCTTACCTGAAATGCATTCTCAATGATATTTTTTACAATTTCTCAATCTCTCATGGCTCTGACTTCGTCATAATTTTTTTGGCATTCTCTCTTTATTTTCCTAGCAGAATATTCTGTGCCTTTATACTTATTTGTGTATATCTGTTTCATGTCTGTAAGCTCTGTGTGTTTGAGGACTGCACTCATTTTATTTATTGACCACTACCCATTCAGGGCCTGGCACATAGTAGATATCCCATACTTTTAGAGAATTAAAATTTTAAATTTTGTCTTATTTATGTGAACACAAGGCATAAATTGTTTTCAAGGCAGCTTTGATATCTGCTCTCTCGTGTCCTTTTCAGTATAACAGCAACATTTTGTAGTTATTTATTTATATTCTTCAGCAGCATTAATATTATCTGGTCTAGCTTTAGCCAAAGTGATTCTAATCTCTCCTAAAGTGTCATAAGTGAACTGCGTTTTAAAATTTGTATAAAGTCTTCTTTGAAATGGGAGTAAAAGAATTTACGAAGCACAACTAAATGGGAGCCATTTCCCTTCTATCAGTGACTCATATCACTGAGGTTTTAAACACCACTAAGTTACTGCTTTGGAGGCACTCTTAAATCACTGAAAAATAGAAAAGGTGTTTTGCAGGGTAAAAGGAGCGCGATTGGCAGTTTCCCTATTACCTTAACATTGTGATTTGTGTTTGAAGAAATGAAAAAGAGTGCATTTCAGTGTATTGGAATGTGCTTGGTCAACTCGAAGTATGGATGAGTTTATTGGGTATTATGGTGCGATTACAAGTATTGAGTCACCCAAACCTTGATTGTGAATTTCTGTTACTAGTATCACAATGTGTCTGAGGGTAGCTTTGGAACTTAGCAGAAATAGAATCAAGTGTGGGGCCACAGGGGGTCTCTCTTTGTCCTCCCCCATTAGCTGTGGGAGCTCAGGTAATTTGCTGATTCTCTGAACTTGGAGTCATCTGTTGTAAAATAAGGATACTTATAACTAGCTTTTAGAATTGCTATTATATATGAAGCACTAAATACTGTGTCTTCACATAGTAGGTACTCAACTAATGGCAGTCATTTTAAAGCACATATCAGCTCTCAGCACACAGTGAGTGCATAAATACTGTGTGATGTATAGTTCTGCCTGCATCCTTATGTGGGCTGTATAAATAAGACACATTATGAGATCACTTTCTCTTAACTTTTCATTATCTGGAGCATCAAGTGGAAGTGATTTTATTTTTATCTCTTCCAAACCTCATAGAATAACAACTAAACTGTGGGCTCATGATAAATGACTATTTCTTAGGCATGTCTACCCAAAATAGTAAAGAACATGTTAAACTGGGGCCAAGCACAGTGTTCTGCAGACACCAGATGCTCAATACATATATTTGCTAGTCAGTTAGTTGTCACCCTTTTTTTAAACAATTATTTTTTAGATTTCAGCCTTTTAACTTTTCTCTAGGGTTCTCTATCTCTTTTATACACTTTTATATTGCTTGTGCTCATTTTTTCCATTTAAAAACTTTGATGGTTTCTGATTCAACTCTATTTCAGGATCATCCCTGTTGTTAAGACATATATTAAGATAGCTCAATAGCTTCTGAAATTATGTCAAAAATATTGTAATGATTCTGTACAGAAATACAGATTCAACAACCATTTTATATTTGAATAACTTAAAATATATTTAACAAATTAGTAACTGATACTAATTGTCCAGGAGCTGGGAATTTGCATAGTGTGGTCGGGATGACCAGTTCAGATAAATCATTCTTTTTTTTTTTTCTTTTCTTTAATATATCTTTATTGATTTCAGAGAGAGAAAGGGAGAGAGAGAGAGAGAGAGAGAGAGAGAGAGAGAGAGAGAGAGAAACATCAATGATGAGAGAGTCATTGATCGGCTGCCTCCTGCACGCCCCTGACTGGGGATCAAGCCCGAAACCAGGGCATGTGCCCTGACCAGGAATCGAACCCTGATTGCCTGGATCCTAGGTCTAGGTTGATGCTCAGCCACTAAGCCACACCCAGCTGGGCCAGATAAATCATTCTGCATATAAGTATATGAATGTGATCACAGTGCTGACATTGGCACTTGGAATTTAAAAACTCGGTCAAGATTTTAATCAAACACTGTTTGTTAATAATGATAGAAAATTCACATGTACAATAAATATTATAGTCTTTTTCAATGTATATATTGCAAATTTAAAATCTTCATATCTATTTTGTACTATGTAACAAAGAGTCTTGTGTAGTTTTGTACTCTTACTCTATTGTTTTTGTGTTTTCATTCAAACATTAGAAACTGTTTTAACCCTAACAAATACACGGTGTTTAGATAGAGGATTGTTAAATGTGAATCTATCTTTAAAAATCTGCTTTAAATATGTCCTCTCTGAATATTAGGAATATTGAAGAAAGAGGGTTATATAAAGAGAGTTATTTGACAAATGTAAACAGAAAATAATCAGCAACCCAGAGATCCCCTTCCTGTCCTTATTGGACTTAAATTATTGACAGGAAGTCCTCACTTTCCTTACTGTTCCCTTCAACACTGCATAAGAGGTTCATGTCTTTCACATTGCCTTAAAGTTTTGACTCTGCTGTAATCCTGATTATTTTTAATAAAAACACATCAAATTTTAAAAATTAAAAAATACTTTTACATAATTTGTTTCTTATGTGATATTTGGCTAAACATCAAGATAAGCAATTTAACTTTTGGTTTTCTATACTTTCTTGACTATTATAAAATGGAGTTACAAAACAAGACCCTAGTGGAGTAAATACATAGATACTTTGCAGATTTTATGTAAATCACAGACAGGAAGACTATATTGGGGTATGAGTCACATGAGTTTATCACAAATAAGACAGTGGTCATATCTCCCAAAAGCAAACTCTGAAAAATGTTTTTACCAGGAATTAATTCAAAGATGTATTTCTGAAAGTGTAGATTTCCCCATGAAACCAAAATAAGACCTATTCTGTAGACGCCCAATGGAAGTCTGTTTTAAAGTGAACATTAAGTATTTCCCTCAACTCACTTTTATGTCAAAGCAACTGAAATCACCTTGTGAAGTTCTAGGACTATCCTTTCTCTTAGGAGGGGTTTTGAATTGGGAGTGGGTGGGCTTCACCCTTTGGAAAAGACTGAGTTGTTGTCTCTAAGTTCCTGAAGGTATCTATTAGGAGGCCTTGTCAGGTCTAACAGAGCTGCCCCGGAATTTCAGAACATGAGTTTCAAGGTCTAAAGTCCATTTTCAGTGGACACAAACAAGTGACAGGCGCATAGCACCATTTTATCACATCAGTTTCCTCAGCAAGGCTTGGTTACCAGGCGTTTCCAAGGTAATTGACACACAGCACCTCTCCAAGTGCCCTTTATCAAATCTGAGTGGAACAAATATGCAATCAAACTTTATTTATTTAGCCTGAATATATGAATTAGTTCCTGCTGTTTTATCAAGTATCCAACTGGCATTTATTAGAATTAAATGATGATCTCCAAGTGAGAAATAAAGTATGTTGGTAACCATTAGCATTTTATTAACCAATTTGGAATCACTAACTAAAACTGAAATCAAACAAATGGCTGGTCTTATAGTAAATAAGAATAAGAAAAAAGAAAAACTCTTTCTCCTCTGGCACCATTAATTCTTTTCAAATGTTAATAAAGAAACATTAACAGGATGTCAAAAAATAACCCACCTATCAGATTTAGCATTAGCTCCCAAAGGGCACGGAGCTGAAGCCCAATTATCGAAATTCTAAATCTGGTTGTATATTTCTGAAACAGTATTCTTAAAATTAACAAAATTGAAATGTGCGATATTTATGATCTTGAAGTTGTTTTCATTTTCTTTACATAGATAATGTTACTAAAATTTGAGTGAATATCTGAGTTATTTTCCCAAGATGTCAGAATGCTTTATTAATACTTGCTCTAATATTGTTTCTCTGTTCGGGGATACTACAAGAACATACAATGGTGTGTCCAGAATTTTTATATTTTCTTAAAGGCAGGGAATGTAGAAGGTTTGAATTCTGAGGTGAAGTGGGGTCTGCAGCATTACTGTGTTATAAAATTACCCTGGGACAGGGAAGAGAAAAAGAAAGGAAAGAAAATGGAAAGATGGAAAATAAGAGAGTTCAGGAATTCATAGTGAGGACTTCTTTCACTAGGAACATTACATGTGTCCTTCTATTAACTCCTTACACTTACTGTGAACACAAAACAGTGCTCGAATTTCAACATTAAAACAAATGAGGCCCAGAGAGCTTAAGTAACTAATTAGACAACTAGCAATTCTAACAGGGGAAGGGTGAGAACTCAAGTCTCTCTTAAGCTACAGCACATACTTTCTCACTACATCCTGGATGGCCAATATGTTTCAAAACTCTAATCAATATTTAGCAACTCCCTAGACATTGCAAAACCAGGGAAAAAGCCCATTTACAAAAGCTGCAGAATTGCAGAACTAAACTGCACACTCTCATCAGGTCTCTTAATTAGCTAAGAGTGGTGCTTCAGAAAAACCGGAGTCCCGAGATGGGACATGGGGTCAGTCAGATAGGCAGGGGAGGCTGAGAATTTGAACCCTCAAATCTGCCTGAATGTACCTTTCTGATGGAGCAGCCCCTCCTACCATCCTTCCTTCCCAACCACTCATTCCTGCCTAAGAGAGCCATTCTTCTCTAACATTAAAAGATGAAACAAAACAAACTTTAAATGATGTTACCTGGTGTAGATACTTCGTAAGGAGACACCAATTTTCTTCAGTATCCATACTCAAACCCCAAATGAGAATTAGATCCAAGCACTGCACAGACAGGTAAGTCAGGTCCTCCTTAGGGGACAGGGGGGGAGGGAAGAGGGAGATTGTTTTTACACAAGACAGTTATCAGCTTGTAGGAATTCTCTTCAGTAAGGCATTAAGGAATACATTGCTGAGGGGATCACCAGAATTCATCAAAAGGCTATAGTGGTTGCTTTCTATAGGCTTGAGAAGACATGAGCTGTGCTACAATGGACTTAGGTTCCCTAGTGGAAATGATGAGATCCCACAGTGATAGAGGTCAGGTGTTGGCATGTATCCTTTAGAGATATATTGGCACAATTACTATAATTAGCCACAAAGGTCTGTAGCAGTGGCTAATTATTCCCAGGGCTCTGGGAATAAAAAAGCTGGGCAGCTTCCTAATGTGCTGTTTGACTTATATAAGCAGAAAAATCCCAGATCTGCTGAGCATAAACAAGACTCGAAGAGCTGTAATGGGGTTCATGGCCTCTTATTCAAGTCTAAAACTTAAACTATCTCACAGATGCAGAATGACTTGATTGGCAGGGAGGCCAGCACCCTTTGAGGAAAGACCCTCGAAAAGGGCCTCAATTCTTTACTGTGAATTATCCTCCAAATCCTCTCTGGAAGCTCTAATCCCTTAAAAATGTAATTGAGAAAAAGTAAATAACCAGACTTACATGGTTATTAGATACTAGCTCTGAACAGAACCATGTGGTCCCATGGTCCAATTAGGAACTAATGGAGATCAGGTGAGAGATGGAGTCTTGTTAAAGTCAATTTTACACTAAATTTATTAGGATTGTTTATCCTATTTCTCTACTCCTGAAATATTTGGAACATATATATATACTCAATAGCTGGCAGAGTCCATTCATTGGTTCTCTGTGCTATGGAATAATAGGTATTACTGTAGAAATGTTCCATACAGTTTCCTCTCATGGTGTCCTTCCCCAAGATACTATACAAAAAGACACCAAATCAAAAGCAATACCACATTCCTGGTAGATATTGCAGACATTAGTGTCACCATCAAGGACTTAAGAGATAGCAGAATGGATATTTCTTTTTTATACCCATTTAACTGTCCTCTTTGACTGCAAAGTCAGTTAGATCTTGGAGAATGACTGAGGATTATAACAACCATAACCAGATAATAGTACAAGTGTTATCTGCTGTTCTGCACAGGGTATCTTCACTGGAACAAATGAATATGTGTCTTGGATGTGCATGCTATTACCCTAAAAAACACTGTCTTTGACTGCCTTCTAATTGTCATAATCAGAAAGAGGGGATCTTCACATATGAAGGACAGTGGCACTATTTATCATCTTTGTTCAGTTCTATGACAATTCTTTTGCTCTATGTCATAATCAAGTATAGAGCAATCTTATTTGTTTGTCTGTGGCATTCCATAGCCTACATGCTGATCCATTGCCTTATGCTAATTGAAGCAGGTTAAAAAGAAAGCAACAAGCACCTTGGTTGCTTTAGTAAGATACATGTGGGCCTGCAAAATCCACAAGGTATCTTGGGGTCCCTTAGGTGGGGCATGTCTGGGGATATTCTGTTAAAGTAAAAGGCAAGTTGCTGTACTTTTCACTGCCCTCCAAGAAGAAATAGAGACACTGCTTGATTAACCTCTTCAGATTTTGGAGCAAATACATAAAATGTTTGGCATGTTGTTTTGAGATATTTACCAGGTGGCCTTCAAGGCTGCAATTTTGAGAGGAGTTCAAAGCAAGACAAGGTTACACAGAAGGTCTAGGCTTCAGTGCAAGCTTTCCTGTCCTGGATCATATGACCCAGCAGGCACAATGGTCCTGAAAGGGGTTGTAGAGCATAGAGATACTTTGTGAGATCTCTGGAAGTCCAAATATGAGAATAACAGCAGAGATGACTTTGGTTTTATATTAAATCCATGCCCTATTTTGCCAAAAACTATACTCCATTTGAAAATAGCTCCTAGCATATAACTGGGTCTTGGTAAACTCTAAGTGCCTAACCATGGATACCAAGTGATTCTGTGACTCAAGCTGCCCAATATGGAAAAAAAGAAAAGACTAGATGCTGAGGAGAACAATGCTGAAGGGTAAACTCTGATTACATTCTATATATGTTCTTCCAGTTCAAATTGTCACTCTTCTTCTCCCTGAGAGGCTAAACTATCTCCTGGGCTCCCTTGCCCTGTAGCTTCTAGCTGTGTTTGGCCAATGGGAGGAACAAAATGGAAGGCAATAGGAGACTGATTATTTATTCATTCCCTGGACTTCCTCTCTGCTGAGCTGATGTTAGCAGTATATCGTTGTTACCCTCCCTAAGGCCACGGCTCCCTTTCCTGTGGCTGCAGCTCTACGTTCCTGGCAGTGCCTAAGTACAGGGTGGGCTTCCCCCTGTTGCTAGTCCTTGGGATCTTCAATATCCTCCTTTCTTGCTGTTACCCTTTTCCACACTTCTATAAACAGCTTCTTTATTTAACTCTCAACCATGATTCTTTTGAGTATACAATCATTGTCCCTAGCCCCCAAATTAATGAGGAAACAAAGACAATCCTGGGAAAACATCAGGTCATATTGTACTGCATTTTTATGACCATTTTAGTAAGAGATACATAAAATCTCCTTTACAGTTATTTTGGGGTTTCTATTATAGGCAGCCCAGCATAATCTTCGAAGATACAACTCCTCCCTTTGATAACTCCTTCTCCCACTGTCTGGAAAGTGCGTCTTTATTGGTCTCATCTCAGCATTTACTGTATCCCATAGACATCTCTCTTTCTCTGAATGTCAATAGACTTAGTGTCTTTACCACTTTCTTTAGGCTGAGAATATCTAAATGTATCATTATCTACCATTCCCTTGCTATCCACTGTCCCTTATCCGAAATGTGGCAAACATGCCCTGACCTTAGTGGGTAATCAATGTATGTTATTGACACGAATGATACTTTCCCCACTTATTTAGGAAGAGCAAAATTTTACAGCCTTCCAAGTGCAGAAGACTGATAGTTCAAGTATTTTTCTTTCTGGATTCTTGCCAATAGCCTCTCTTATGACAAGCTGTTTTTTCTTTTTTCCTAACTCTGCCTGTAAAGCAGTGTGGAAGAATATCACTGGAGGATGCTTTAGTGAAGAGAGAAGGGATATGGCAGAGACGCAGACCCTATTTCATCTTGCCCCATGGTCATGTGCTGGGGCAGCCTTTGGAGTCAGTAGCTCCCAAAGACCTTTCTGCAGGTCATGGTCCTGTTAACTTCTGCTCACTTGACCCGAGTGAAAACTTCTCTTCCTTCCTTCCACCCATCTCTCCGAGGGCTGCCGAGAAAACTGCCAGCCTCCAACTGAGGAGTGATTTTTCTCTGTGTATGTCTGACTGTCACGTATCTTATGAGATAAGGGGCACTAGAAGGGCCAAGACTTTTTCTGTCTTGGGGATTTTTGAATCCTTAGCAGCCAGCACATGTTTGGCTCATAGTAGAAAGAAAAAGAAGTCATTTCAAACAAAGTTGGAAACACATCTTCAAGATCTCACTCAAAATCTGGCACAGTAATTCATGAAACCTTTCTTCTTACTATTTTTCACCACCTTCAAAGATGCGATACCTGGTAGTTAGGTTTTACTTCCTCTGTAAGTCCACATGTAATTTGTATGTGTTTTTCTTTATAGCATTTTTCATACTAACTTACAATTATATAAGTATGTCTTTTCCACTAGCCTATGTAACTATCAAGCACAGTAGCTATATAGCTGAGTGTTTAAACCTTGGGCTCTGACTCCCAGCTCTGCTGGTTCATAGCTATATTATCTTACTTTAGTTACTTAATATGCCTAAGATTCAATTTTTTATTTGTAAAGTGGATATAATCCATTCATTCATGTATTTATTATTCATCTATTTATTATATGCCAGGTGCTAATCTGGCAATAGAGTCAAGAGAAAAGAAAGAAAGGAAGGAAGGAAGAAAAAGAAAGAGAGAGAGAGAGAGAGAGAAAGAAAGAAAGAAAGAAAGAAAGAAAGAAAGAAAGAAAGAAAGAAAGAAAGAAAGAAAGAAAGAAAGGAAGAGGCAGTGAAGGGAGGGAGGCGGAGGAAAGACAAAGCAGGGTGGACAAAGTCCTTGCCCTGATGGAGAGTGCATTCCTATCCCCCACATCCATATCTCTAAAACAAACTATAATTTCAGTACTTTAAAGTAAATAAAGCAAGGTGAGGAAATAGAGTTTGACTGAGCTGGAAGAGGCTTTTGAGTTTATTATAGTCATTGATTTGAGGATTGAAGAAGACCCTCAACTTTTTAGAGCTATGCACACATATTGTTTCTTCTTGCAGTTAGGCCTGGCCTACAGACTTGCTTTGGCCTGTAAAAGCTCTACAGAAGGGAGTTGCACACAGAAGCTTTAAGAAGAGCCAATTAAGGTTTACCACGCCTCCTTCCCCCTGCTGGAATTATTACGGAAACACTTATTGAGAAGGGGCCTCCTTCAGGTTAGACCTTCATGTTGACTCGTCCTGAAAGCAACCCATGATTTGGAGAATTTTGTATATGTGTGTGTGTGTGTGTATATATATATATATTGATTTCAGAGAGAGAGGAAGGGAGAGGGAGAGAGATAGAAACATCAGTGATGAGAGAGACTCATGGATGCTGCCTCCTGCATGCTCCCTGCTGGAGATCAAGCCTGAAACCCAGGCATGTGTCCTGACCAGGAATCAAACCTCTGTCTCCTGGATCATAGGTCGATGCTCAACTGCCGAGGCATGCCAGCCAGGCTGGGGATTGTTTTACTAGAGCATATGCGACCCTGTCTTTACTGATGCAAGTCTTATTCCAATATTTTTTCTTGACACCCAGAAAGCACTTGGTAAATTCTTATCATTATTACTAATTTTATTATAGTAACAGTTGTATTGCCAGTGTAGAAACATAATAGGGATTCACTATCTTTGTCTTAAATTAGTGTGAGTTTTAAGGCATTCAAATGCAAATCTTTTGGTCCTACCTTCACAAATAGGAAAAGTCCAAGTACTTCAAATTACCTGTCACAGGTGGTAGGGTGGCAGTACTTAGTTCCACAGATGTCCCTTGAGAGACAAAGTTAAACTTTACATTTTGAATGCATTTTTCTATTGATTAGCAATCTAAAAGTAGGTACAATTTTGATGTTATTTGGCTCAAAGACATAGTAAATCTAATCATGAATACAGAAAACAAATTAAAAATGTTAAGTCAAATACTCTTAGGAATAATAAAATTTGTCTCAAAATGTCAGTGTAAAGTGACAATTGTTATTTATCTTTAGGCACAAAAATGAGATTTTTAAGGAAATAACTAAGTAAATTAACTAGACAGAAAGTTCAGCTTGAATTGAAATATAGCTCTGTTTCTCTTAAACCTTTGCAAGGGAGCCATAGAGGAAAAAATATATATATTTCTTAGGTGGCAGAAATTGCTAACAGCACCAGAGTAAATCTGCTGTTTGTGAAACATGTAAGGACAGATCTGAAAGGGTGAGGGAAATGCAAAACACATCAGAGGCAATTTTTCAGTGGGTAAAATTAAATCAAAGGAGAAAGCAAGTTTACTGGAATATAAATATATATGATAAAATGAGAACTACATTTTCTAAAATAAGGATATGTCTCTTAAATAATATTTCAGAGGTATCTAAAAAATAAACTCCAGGGTTTAAAATTCTATAAATAAAACTCCAAATATCCTATTTCTGATGTATACTATACACTAGTCACTTGAGCATATTGTTTTTCTTCTTCTCAGAATTTACTATCTACCACAACAATAGCTGCAGCAAAAGAATTAAATTGAATTTGGATCACATGTTAGTAATGAATATAGTGCAATTGCAATAGTAGCTTTAGTAGGCTTGGCTTGAAATAATGTTCTTTAATAGGCTTGATTTGAAAATATGCAAGTAATGCTTTTTCTAAGTCATTGAAATAACCAATGCAACTTCCTTTGTTCTGGGAACTGAACAAGAAATTATTCAATAGCTTAGAACATAGAGTATACTGTACTTTCAATTTTCCTGTTATGTGATAAGACGTATTAACCTAAATTCAAGATTTTTAAAATTTGTTCCAGTAAGAATGAGAAATTTCCTTTTGCTTCACTTTGAGATTTTATTTCTGTATTCCAGGCTCACAGTACTGATTATGTGACTATCAAAATAAGCCTTAACCAATCAGCCAGGTTTTCAGCCAGCAGTTTCAAGGAACTGCACGGTTCAATTTGCACAGGTATCAAAAACGAAAACAAAACAAACCACAAGCACATACACAAACTACCACATCAATAAAATTGATCTAATTTTTAAGTTTGTATTCAGTAAATACTTATTTTAATTGATCGATATGCCCATTTGGTAAGTAGCTTTTAGATTCTGAAAGTCAAATATACTAAATCTTTTAAGTAATAAATCATAAAGAAAAATAATCATTTTCAAGGGGAAATATATGCATATATATATCTTATATTAAGTCATATATATATACACTACACATAATTTAATACACACACACATATACATATATGTATGGGTGTGTGTGGCTTAAATTCTATAATTTTTGTACCCATATTAGAAACAATATAAACAAAGTTTGAACTAATTTAAAGAGGGGGAAAACGTTTTCTTTTGTTCTAAAGTGAAAATAGAGATCCTGTCTTTTTCTTGGGTTCACTGGGGTTGCCTCATATGGCTAGACACTACTGAGTTAGCACAGGTGGTCGGACTCCCCTGAATTTTTAAAATGCATTAAAATAAAAGGCCCTTCCACAAACAGATTCCACCAGAATGATCAAACCTTCAACACTGAAGTTTAGTCATTGGGCAGATGGGTGGGATTTCACTCCTCCCATCGTTTTTAATTGTCATGGAGTTACGTTTACCTTCCCTAAATCATGACAATATATGCTCCTCTTGGTTCAGTTGAAAGGGATGTGCCCTAGAAAAGACAGATTATTTCTTTATCACCACAACATTTATAAATGTCCATATGTTCCGGAGGCAGCACTGAGTGTTATAAGCAGGAATTAATTAGGCTCACTTCCTGCCTTGTTGGAGGGTAAAGGGTGAGATGTCCAGACAGCAATGATGCAGGCACTTTAGGGTTATGCATTAAACACAGGGAAAGAGATGAGTTAAGTGAGTTTTTACCATGAACATTTGCACCCTTGAGCAAAGCATATCAGTGATCTGGGTGAAAAAGGAGACCCTTGGGAGAAGCATGTCATGGTGATTCACGACCACTCCAGCAAGCATAGAGGAAAGAGTCTTGCAGAAACCCCCACCGAAGTGACTGCTGCGCAAATGAGAGTGTGATAAACATGGGTAGAAGCAGTGGATTTTTTCCTAAATCTTCCATCTCTCATCTCAGAAATTATCAGCTTGCATCTGCTCTACATATTATTAAAACAGTTTTGTGCTTTGAGGATGAGGGGTCAAATAGGAAATAAACTAGCTATTAGCAAACATCACAGAGAACTACACTAAAGCAGTGAACATCTTTCATACTGATAGAGTTTTAGGTATATGCTTAGAGAATTAGACCATTTTTATATATCAGACATCTCTAGTAGACCTCTCCTTTACTCCCGATTCTAAATGGTTACCGGATCTTATTAATTCTACCACATCCCTCAAACTCATCCCTTCATCTTTTTCAGGACAACTAAATTAACACCGATTGTTAATCTTTTCTCTCTGGATAACTGTAACAACTTCCTAGCCATTTTTAAAAATTTCTATTATCTTTTTCCATAATAGGTCCTCTCCCTAATAGGTCCATATTGCTAGCTTGATATTTTTTCAAAAGCATACATAACATTATACATTTTTTACTTTGAAAATCCAAGAGCTTTGCCCCAATTAAGCAATGAAATCTTTGGTCACCATATTTTTCGTCAGCCACGTCTTTCTTATTACTTTCCCATTCCCCCATCTCAGCCACAAGCTTGGTGATTTATTGTGATTTTTCATGCTTATCTGTATGTGTATGTATTGTTTCCTTTGTTCAAAATATTGTTTTCTTTCTTCTCCCTCTGATGCCAAGTCTAAATGTTATCTCTTCTGTGTAGTTGCCTGGTCTGTTGCAAGGCAGCTAAACACTACCTACTGTTTTCCCGATGACATTTTATAGGTCTGATTCTTCCAATAAACAAGAGGTCTTAAAAGGCAGGTACAAGTGTTGTTCATATATCCTCACTTGCCAGCACAATCAGTGAACTAATACCACCTTCTCACTGCATGTCGATTGTGACTTTCATAGTTCTTTCAAGCACATTGTTTCATTTAAGCTTTCATTAAGTTTGTAAAGTATTACATGGCAGATATTGTTCCCATATAACAGACAAGGAAATTGAGTATTAAAGCCAAGAAATAACTAAGGGTTTTGGTTTAAGTATTTGCTTGTTTAGTTTTATTTATAACTTAATGTCTTTCTAGTATATCATAGTCTTTGTTATAGAAACATCACATTTAATCCCACACATGTGTATGTGTGTGTGTGTGTGTGCATTTCCCTTGGCTGTGGGTAGAAAGAAAAATTGCCCCTTTGTAGGTACATGACTTTCTTTGAACATTTACCAAGGACCAGAATATTATAAACCAAAAAAAAAAAAAAAAATCCCTTAGCCTTTAATCTCTTTCATTTTGACTTTAACCTCATCATGAAATAAATTATGGCTTGACAGATGATCCAATGGAGGTATTATAAACCATGTGAGATAGGTGCTTTAAGATAATGATTTATGAAATAACCACTGAGGTCAACTTCTATGAATGGAGCATTCCAAAAGCCTTACTATAAAAGTTCTAAGTATATAAAGTCCATAGTATATAAAGTTCTTTGTGCATCTTAGGGAAGGTAACCATAAATTTATTTTGATCATGTCTATGTCAGTCAATATGTTTTATATTTCTTCTTTGCAAAAGACAATGTAAGTGAACACCTGTGATTAATATAGCCAAACCAGAAGGAACTAGGTAATGTTGTCCCTACACTTCTAAATTGGAAATCAACCAGATTTAGTTTTCATGCTACATGGGAGGGAGAGGAAAAGCATAATATTAGCCAAATATACCAACTCATTTTTCAGAAAACAGCAAGATTTAAGAGCAGAAATAGGGAAAATAATGAGAGGAAGAACATTCAGGCATTTTTATGACTCTATAAGGAAAAGCAAATAACTAGATAATGGGTTTTATGGGATAATTCTGTGTTTTCCCATATAGAACAAAGCCATTCAAGCAGCTTTCAGGGGGGCACCTTGCTTCAGTGCTTCTATAGTGGCTGCCGTAGTTTTGTTCTGGTTCATTCACACCCAGTCACTCAGGACCTATTTGTGTGCATAGCCTTACACTTATAAGCAGATGCCTGGGATCTGTAAGTGACCTTCTTCTGACCAACAGTGTGTGTACAAATCTCTCTTCTTATCTGAACATTTAGAGCAAAGTTTGACAAGTAGTGTAAGATTCAGGAGAGAAGACATAAATCAAAACTAAAATCTTGATTTCAACGCCTTGAACTCTTGCTATATATTTTGTCATTCTTGGGCCTTAGTCAAATGGTTAATGAGACCCAAACTATTTGAAATGCAGTCTTTAAAATTTAAGTGAGATGCAGCCACGTTTGAGTAAAGAGCTATTAAAATGATGAAATCATTATATTGTATCCAAGGATAAAGGACATTGTAAATATTTAGTCTTTCACAGCCACAAACCACTTAAATGGATGAAAATAGTCTATTCATTGGTTTATGGTTCTAATAGCCTCCAGGAAATGTCAAATTCACATGCTCTCTCAGAACATAAGATTTAGCTTTTGGATTTTTAATTTAACTAAAAGATGTGTAAAAGCAGAGTCACTCAGCTCCCTATTGGCTCCACATCTGTGTAGGATTATATGCAAACAATGTTTGAGCTAGCATTGGCAGTCACATAGACTCACTAGCTTGAATGTAATTAATTGTAGTTTTTAAAAAAAGAATTGAAGGAAGACAATTTGGAGAAGCACTGTTTTCAGCAATAATCTTACACATGAGGTAAGGCTCAAAGTTGCCAAAAAGGAATCTGGAAATAGAGATCCATCAGACTATGTCTAAAATAAATCATAATTGTTCTGAAAATGATTAACATTGGGTGACAGCCAATGTTACTTTGATAAAATAGTACTTAGTCTGATTCTACAATTGAGTAGACAGGAAATGGCTCACCTTTTGGTAATGAATTAACTCTTTCATAGAGGGCTATAGTAATTCCAAAATATAAGCCAGAAAAAATGTGTAGGATGCCAGGAAATTAAACAGAGTTTCCATGTGTAGCAGACAACTGCTCTTTTTCTATCACTGTCTCACATTCTTCTTACTTTTACTCTTTTCTTATCTGCAGATTTTGGTGGACAACATACCTTATTACTTAAGAAGCTTTTTAAAAATTCTCTCTGTTAACCCAGCTGCATCAAAGAACTTAGTAAACAGTGACATGATAAGATAACACTTCTTGGTGACCCTTTCAGCTTGCAAAAGTTACACAAAATATTTTTCAATACATTGTGATATGGTGGGACAGAGGCAGAGCAAATTCCCACAATTTGTCAAGTGTAGTTGTTACAATTATAATAAGACTTTGAGATGTCCTGATTCCTGGAATGCAAAAAAGCTGCTAAGCTGAGTCTCTCTCATCATATGATGTATTTAAATGCTTCTTTTAGACACACATCTCCTCATTCCATGCCACACTCCCTATCTGCAACATTGCCAAGCCCAGGGTCTCCCTTCCCATGGGCATCACTTAAATCCATCTAGAAAATGATTTGATCTGCAGAATGCAGATCATTTAAAACTAGAAATAAAGAATAAAGCCTTGGAGACAGCACAGAATGTGGTTATAACAGTCCAAGTTAAAAATGACCAGAGCATCAAAAAGGAATTTGGCTACTAGACTAGTGTGGTTATTAATGGACAAATGCTCTTTCCTCAACCGGGGAATGGCTTCTATTCCTTGTGGTTATGGGAAGAGGAAATAGAAGGAGACAACACTTTACTGGCAGACACATTACTGACCCTGCAGAGGCAGCAAGAATAATGAGCAGAGAAAGTTTTAGAGAAGGGAGTTTTGCCAAGCAGAATAATTGCTGCAGGAAATGCAGGATTCCTTGGATGTGATGGTGACTGGGTTGGATCACCCACCATTAGTGTAGGACCAATCAACCAAATGCAACGGTGAATCACATCATCCTGGAATGTTGAAATCACTGGGTCAGAAGGGAAGGATCCTGATTTCTGTCCAGTTGTGAGACAAGGCTCTTCGAGGGAACCAATGTTTCACTTCACTCATGACACACATGGACAGTCACTTGCTATCCATCCATCTGGGATGATACTGACTTCAGATATTGATTCTGTAATCTGACTACGTCTTGATTTTTTTTTTTTTTTTGCTTCAATAATATGGCTATCAAAATAATACACAATGCAGTTTTTAGACTTTTATAACTCTCCAAGGTAAGGCATAAAATAAACAAAATGGTCAAGGTATTCTTTTAATTACATATTTTTATAAATACTTTTTGTTAGAAAGGAACAAATATGAAATGTGTGTTTTTAGATTTGATATTTTGCTCATTTCACATCTCAAAACTGTTTACTTAGAACCAAATCCCTATGAAAACCATATTTGGAACTAGAGTCAATCCAATATAATGCATAAAACAGATGAAGGAGAAATAAATAATGGAAGAACATAAATAAATAACATTAAATGAGAAAGAAAGCCCTGTTAGTGTAGGCTAAATAACATTTAGAAGTGGCCCCTCCTTAGGAGCAGATATTCTGTTTAATGTTTTTCTTCCCCACTCTCATTTTGACCCCTGGAGTCCAGAGAACAGTTTCATCTGGGAACAAGGTCAAAATTAAAGGAGTCAGGCAGAGGGACAAACCAGTATTGATCTCTGCTACTTAGAACTCGAGGCATAAGTGAATAATTCCTGAAGACAGCTTTTGCAGAACTATATTTTTGAGATGCTTAAAATTCTTCCACTAACAATGTGTTCTTCCCCTTGTGATGTATTATTGAATTTTAAAGCAGGAATTTATCAAGGCTTTGGGGACCTCCAAAAAAACAATTTGTTTAAATGAAACGACTCCTGGAAATTGTCATAACGTTACTGGCAGACATTTGGGCAGCTTCCTTTGTAATCTTGTTAGAAAACCTTGCTTGCCGGAGAGGGAAAATAAGATGATCCTCGAAGGAGCTAGGAGAAAAGGAAATCCGGTGTCTCTGTTTGGAAGAAATGGACGGAACAAGGTACCAGAAATGGAGCCTCTCTGGCTCTCGGCCTTCTCTGCCATTGGCCCCACGCTGCCTTACAGAGGGGCCAGGTCTGGCTGCTCTTCTGATGGTGTAACTGGCAGTCCCCTGAGTGTCTGCACGGAGAAGGCCACGGGCGCGGCAGGGCTGTTTCTGAGTTGAAAAGGCAGAAACCAGCGTGTTGGCACTCCATCAGAAGAGAGGTGATTTCCTAACAAAGACGGAGTGCTCAACCAGAAGAGTTTTTGGAAGGTTGCCCTCTGCCATGAAACCTGGTAAATGGTTTTAGTTTTTCCAAAATTGCTTGAAATTTAGTTGCTAGGAGGCTGTGCTGATTGTTCCAATTCTCCTTTCAATTTTGCATCTTGGATGCTTCCCTCAAGTATTTCTGTGCGGTTCAGTCATTAGTCAGAGCTGGAAGGTTTATTATTTATTTTGACAGCCACCAGCCTATTTTGTCCAACAGTGCATATTACTGCTCCATTTGACAGGTGTTACTCTTAAAATCTTTCAGTTTCTTTTTCTCCCTCTGAATGAGGCTCCTAGATCTGCCGTCTTGTTTACCTTCCCGAAGGAAGCACAGTATGTCTCCTGGCTGATAAAAGCTTTGTTTTGCTGCTACTCTTTAGTAGCGGATTAAAGAGCCATTGATCAAAAACTTTTTTTCTTGATTTAATCTAAATTTTGGTGAAGTGCTTAAGCTGGGATCTAATGGGAGATAAAGATAAAAGAATACAAGAGAAGATAGTGAACAAAATGTAAGTAGAGGCAAGAAAGCACTGCCATTTCACTGCAACATACATATCACAAGGTTAGAAAGGTCAAAACAAGCTTTAATTTCAATGGTATGAGCTTTGGGTTTTAAACAAAAGCTGCATAATGTGTTCCATAGTCTCACAGAAAAAAACATAGATGGCTGTGGTAACACAGAGGGGACCACTAGCTCAGACTAGAGGAGGCAGGTAGGTCTTTCTGGAGAAGATGACATTTGAATTAATTTTTAATGATAAATGGTAATACAGACAAAAGAGGAGTTGGTGGAAAGGGTCTTCTATATCGATGCCAATAGAGGGAGGAATAAATTTGATTTTGGACATGTTGCTTATCACATATCATGCAAATATTTGGAAACTATTTTTTTCCTTGTTGTTTATGGCCCATCACTGTTACCCATTGAGCTCTCTTCTCTGCTCAAATGTTACCTCCTTAGGAAGCCTTTTCTGGTCCCTGAATGCAAAGATTTCTCTATCACCTCCTTGTTACTCTCTATTTTTAAGTCTTATTTTATGTTTCTTAATAGAATATTTTATTATCTATCAAGAAGAAACAGCAAATATTTCTTTAGTTACTTATTGTCAGTCTCCTCTTTTAGCAATATTGTGCAACACACCACCCTAACATTTAATGGGTAAAACACAATGAGTTTATTCATGATTCTGTGGCTCAGGAATTTGAGCAGGGCTCCTCAGAGATGATTTATCTTGTGTCAGCTGGTCTCACTCACTCAGGTGGTGGCTGGGCTGGAGGATCAAGGGTGCCCTTACTCACATGTCAGGCACCTTAGTGCTGGGCTGTTGGCTGGGCCCCGTCTCTTCAGATGACCACTTTCTCCAGAAGGACAGCCTGGACTTCCTCACCAGGAGCCTCAGGATAGCAAAAGAATGAAAGCAGCAGCTACCACAGCTCATAAAGTCTAGGCCCTGAACTAGTACAGCTTCACTGTCACCTAAACCACATTTTGTGGTCAAATCAATTCTCACACAAACCCAGATTCAAGAGGAGAAGAAATAGATTCCATTTTTTAACTTGAGCAATTGCATGGATGCACAGGCCCAGGAGGAACTGTTATAGCCCCCTTTGCCTGCTAGTCATCACTCGTTCTAGAATTTGAAGTTGTGTGGAAGAATCATCTAGCTGTGCCGAATCAAGAATATAGTTGCTTATTTTTTTCTTAGTATGTCTACATTAGAACACTATTGAGTACCATACCCACATTTCCAATTCTGATTTTTTTTTTAACTGGAATCTTTTATTTCTATTTGTTTATTGGACATTTCTTCTGATATTCCAGTATCACTTCAGAAACAATATATAACAAATAAAATCATCTCTCTTCCCATGCCATTTTTTTTCTCTTAATTCCCCAAATCCTTGGAATAGGGCCATATACATTTTACACTTTTAGAATGTGGAACATGATAAAGTATGTTGATTTACTCACATTAGCATTAATTAAAAAGTTTAAACACCAATTTGGGAGATATAAATGTCAACTTACTGACTTTATTGACAATGAAGGAAAGTATACTTAATAGTTAAGTTGTTGTTTTTGTTATTTTGCATTCTACTTTATGCTGTGTTCTTTATAAAGCAAACTCTATTTAAAAGAAAAGTATATAAGAAAATAGGAGGGATGGAGTATAGGACTACTGAATTTGAAAGCCAGAGGGAAGTTTTTAAAACGTAATGCTAGATGCTGGATCAATCTCAGAAATCATACTCCTTTTAGTGTTACATTAAGATCTTTATACCTACTTTTTAAAAGTTGTAATACTGTGGCAATTGCAACTTTAAGCAAAGACATTTTAGAGACCAAATGTTTTTTCTTCTCCCTCTCTCTAAAATATGATTATTTCAATTACTTGTAGCAACAATTAATCACTAACTGATTCATCAGCCTGCAGCTGGGATTAGAAAGCTGACTTCTTTTTTTTAATTCTTATTTTACGTTCTACTGTGCTCAGCAGGGATTGAGTAACAGCAAACTAATAATCCTTCTCTATCCTAGTACCTGTTTCTAATACCAGCAAAGAAGAAAATTTTGAATATTTTTCCTGAGTACATTTCCCTCTTCCCTCCAACACACATTTCTGAGAGGAACTTTAGAATTACAAATTTTGATCCATTTTGTTGCAAAGATAAGGCATTATAGAAATATATTTAAGATTTGACCAGCCGTTCTTTACTATTTTTTCATCAAACAACTCATGTTAGAGAAATAGCTATATAACTGACTACAAATGGATAATGATTTTTCTATTTCTTGGCCACCTGACATTTTGAACTTCATGTGAATGATATATAAAATGCTGCATTAATGTTCATAGGCATTAGTAGAGAACAACTACTAGCAAATCCATTAGTCAGATAATGTATACACTTTTAAACTTTGGAACAGCTTTTTTTTTTTATACTTGTATAAAGTTAAAATTAGTTTAGAAATTTATCTGAGTCATGACTCTAGATATACAGTGTATGAATATATACCCATCTACTCAACAATAGATCTTCTTCTAGTGTCCTGATTATCAATATGTTGTATTTCCTAGAATTCAGTGAGGGGATATCGTAACTTATTTGGGTAATTCCTAGGAGGTGACAGAAGGTTGGCCTGGGAGCCACATACTTACCCTCTGCCCAAGTTCACTTAGAGAAATGGTTCTCAATTAAACAATCCATAGACTTCAAACTATCTACAAATGTTAAAGCACAATTTGTGTCATTTGGGCATTTTCTCTACTTTTCATTAGTTTATCTAACTTTGTAAAATAAATCCCCTTCATAGAAATCAGAAGTTCTCTTCAGGACAGTACAGAATTCCCTTTAATATAATCACATTCATTCATTCACTTAATTATTTTAAAGTACAATATCCCTTGAAAATGTTAGCTATGAGTTTTTTCCCTCCTCCAATTCTCCTTAATGTAATGAAATCATAATTAGTGTGCATTTGTGGTATGACACATAGAAAAAACTTAGAAAGGTCTGAGACTTTATTCTAACCGTGTGCCAAAGTAACTTGCCATGGTTTCATGGGGGCTAACAGAAGACACAAGACTCCTGAATCAGAAAGTCAGCAGCAGTCAGCAGTGATGCTGGTGTCCCACAGGCCGGTGCTAAGTGGGCCAAGTGGATGCTTACACACAGCGGTTTGTAGTACAGGAACAGAATTCCAACCTTAGGAAAATGCAATCTTTTATAATTGTAGTAAGAGTGGCTAATTTTCACCCCAAAGGGAAACATTTTCTTTATCGTTCTGAATGATAAACATGAAAGGCCTATGGACAATTGTCTTCTAACAATATCCACCCCTCAAATTAACACTCTCTTGTCTTCTGGAAAACATTACTGTGAGTATACCACTCTTCAGCCAAATTGATTAATCTGACTGATAGAGATTAGGACTAAATCTGTTCCATTTGTCTCATACTGCATTTAATTAAAGGTATTATCAACAGGACTCTGAGTAGCACCATGAGGAAACATATGCTATTAACATCAACTGCCTCAGACCAGACCACCTAAGCAAATCTCATAAACCATTGGACATACCTTAGAAATCCAGGTGTGCATCTACATGACTGATCCACACAGTTCAGTCAACATGATTTGTTTCCATTCTGTGGTCCTAAAGAGAGATATCTCTAACCTGCTAGTCTGTAGTTGAGAAAGTAGCAGAATAATAGGTTAGACTACCAGAAACGAAGTTCAAATGACAGTAAACATAAAATAAGGTTCATCAGGAGAGTATCGCTCTATTGAACTGAACAACCGTGCCCATGTCCAGTTCTGCATAGCTGGTGCAGTGGTCAAACAGTTGTGTGGTCCAGTGAACACCAGCAGGTTTCAGTTTATATGAGCCATCAGTGAATCAGGCCCAGGCATTTAGGGCAACCTCTGTGAATCAAGGGCCCTATTCTAATAGCTTTGCTTCAGTTGGAAGAATGAAGGAGAGAAGTTTCTCCAATGAAATGATTACCTTTTTTTAAAAAAAATTATCTTTAGTTTTGAAAATATTACAGATGTCCCCTTTTTTTTTTTTTCTCCATTGATCCCCTCCACCCCGCTACCCCCCGCCCAAGCCTTCACCACACTATTGTCTGTGTCCATGGGTTATGCATATAAGCATATAAGTTCTTTGGTTAATCTCCCCTTCCCCCTTCCCTCTGAGATTCATCAATCTGTTCCATGCATCCATGTCTCTGGATCTATTTTGTTTGTCAGTTTAATTTGTTTATTAGATTCCACATATAAGTGAGATCATGTGATACTTGTCTTTCTCTGACTGGCTTACATAAAGCAAAAATACTGTGGGTATCAGACCAGTGGCATTACTGAACATATCATTTCTTCTTGACAAGTGAGGCTTGTTGAACCCTTTCTTGTTAGCCATTGTAAGCCATTGAATCCAAGTCAACTCAACCACAAATGGTAATATTAGGTTGGAAAGTCACAAATTCTTCACAAGTCAGGTATTCAGTTTTGACTAGTGCCCCATAGCAAGCTGATTGTTGCTTTTAAAAGGGGTGTACCTAGTAGCTGTGTCATGAAGGCAACAAATACAAAACCCAAGGGACATCTCTGGATGTAGGGTGCTTCCCTTACCAGGGACTCCAGTGAGCAAAATCATCAATCACAGTGACTGGCAGCTGAAAGAAGTCAGTAGTGTACAGAACATGCAAATCTCATTAGACAGCTTCCAACACACCCTTTTGATCTGGGCTTCATTCAAAGAATGCTTATTTGTGGACTAGCCAATATGATGTTTCAGGTAGAAAGTAGGTTTCCAGTTGTAATACAAATAAATAATATTAAAGTTAATAAATTATAGTACACAAATAAATTTTGTGTTTAATGTACTCACAACTGTACACCTACTCTTGCCCACCCCTATATAAGCAGCAAGATCATCCTTTCTGACACCATCTCTTTTAGCTTCGGGGACTCCTTGAATGAACTGCCATAGTCACATTGTTTTCTGGTTGAGATTGTGGGATTTATTCCCTTTGGCTGATATGAATTTGCCATATACAGTGGTGACTTTTTTTAAGGATTTCACCTTAATCTAGGGCCACTTCAGTGGCATTATTAAAATAACAACTCTTAAATTCTTTTCTGGTTTTAACATAAAGCCTCAAGGAGTTTTTTAAGGAGTCATGACTTACTGAACAAATTTATCTAGATTTATTTGGGTCTCTTTTTCATTCATCAGCATTGCAAAGCTCATCCACGGCAATAAGAGTCCAAATACTAGTCAGTGCTTCATCTGTGATTCCCAAAGGAGTTTGTCTTTCTCATGGAGACCTCTGAAAGGGCTGAAGCACCCTCATCATTGGCAGGATCCACTGCAAAAATTCGAGACCATTTATTGTCATCTCTGAAAGGACCTAGAGTCAGCATGCTAGTCTGCAGGAAGGACTAAGCCACAAGACAACCCATCTTTGTCACGCTTTCTTAACATGCATCACTTGCCCAAAGTCAAGCTTTATATCCTTCAGGCCTCATCTCCCAAGTTAACTAACCAAAATTCTAATGGTTTGCCTGATTTCTGCCTACAGTGGTCCTCTTTTTCCCTCTATTATTCCTCTGCACATCTCTTCTGAATAAAAGGTGGTAAAACTTTCTGCCACCAGACCCAGGACAAATCTTAGCATCAGTTATTGCAAAGGAGCAAGCCTGAGGATGATCACCAGATGGGAGCTTTCAGTTTCCCCACTTAAAGAGAATTTGGGTAGTTGTCTTTACACCTACTTCCTAGTATTTGGCCTGAAACCATCTCCTCAATTCCTCTTAATTAAAAGACAATAAAGAAGAAAACCCTTTATTATCCTCTTGACCAGACATGAACTTCCCTTTACACATGTTAATCAGCCCATGAGACCTTAAATTTTCCCCTTGAGGAAGCTTTGTCTCTGCCGGCATCACCTCTCAAGAAAATCAAAGTGTTTGAGATTTTTACCCTGCCTCTTTCATGGATGTTCAGAGAATAAACAAATAAATAAACCTCTTGGATAATAGACAAAGGACTTTATTATTTCCAATGACTGTAATAGCCAGAGTATCAGTATTTACACTGGTTCACCAAGCTTCAATTCACATAGAGGTGCACATTTTATGGGTTATAATACAAGGGAAAAAACGTGAGTCAGAGAAACCAAGTTCTTTATGATAGGTAGAAAGCATGCCTGATTTTTACCAAAAGGAAAACATACTTTTATTATACTGGACAGTAGCAAAAACAAACAACAATGATAACAACAGCAAAAAAAAAAAAAAAAGACAAAAAAACAACAAAAAAAACCCAAAGCTGCTCTTTTCTCCAGAAGGATAAGTTACTTGTATCTCCTGAGGCTATGCTAACATTCTTAAAGCAATAGTCCAGAACATAAGGCTTGCAGAAATGGGAAAGACCCATGGAGAATTGTCCCCCCACAACATTACCATGTATAAATGTATAAAAACAAGTGTTCTGCCTCTTTCTTTGTCTCAGGATCTGTCTCCATTTCTCTCTCTCTCTCTCTCTCTCTCTCTCTCTCTCTCTTTCACACACACACACACACACACACGCACACACAGAGAAAATGTTGAAGAAATGTTTTCTTACAGCTTTAAAACTTTTCCTAAAAATTTTGCAGTTAAAATATCAGGATGTTCATTTGATGTCAACCTAAGAATTTCTTTAATAGCAGAATTAAAAAACCCTACCTTTTCAGTAATTATTAAATGGGAAATAGAATGAATTCTAATCATGTTAGTAAAATAGATGAGAGGAATGACTGCAGAGAATAAGTGGGAAACTGTGGTGATACAGAATGTCAATAAATGTGGCGATACTGAATGTCACAGAATTAGGAGCATTATGTATAGCTAAGCAGATATCAGGCTGAGGAAATCGGCTGGAATGAGAAACTTTGGCAAACATTTGGAAAAAGAAAACAATCTGAGTTAAATTAATAAATGAAAAGAAATCTAGTGAGTTGAAGTGATGCAGGAGGAGTGAGGGTAAAGCAGCCCTGCTTCACTGAGCAAGGTAATAAGTCTGCTCAGAGTATTCTGGACCCTGGAATTTCAGAGACTGAAGATTGAAGGTGGCTATAAAAGAATGAATTGTCGTAGTTGACATAGGAAGGGTAAATAAGGATATCAGTGGAAGCCTACTCAATGTTAGAAAAACCTGGCAGTGTTTCAGAGGTGATGATAGTCTCAACTATATATGGAACGAGAAAACATTCTCCTCAGAATTTTCCAGTGCGGGAGTAGTTTAACTCACATGGAAGTAAGAACTTTTGGACAGCCTGTTATTTCACAGGACATAAAGATCTTCTCTAGTGGGAGGCGACAGGTAGAGCCCTCCCAGCTCCTGTCTGAAGATATATGCAGCACAAGTTTAGGAAATGCCTATTATTATATTATTTTTATTGTACCATAAATATTCATAGCATCATACCACAGGGGGAGATTGTGCCAAAGGAGAGAGAGAATTCCAACATCAGTGAGCTTATGGAGCAATGTAACATACAGGAGGAACAGAAGGAGAAATGTAACATACTGACTTTTAATTTTTATTTGGGACGGATGCTCATGGCTATCTAGAGCCAGCCTCGTTAGTAGGGGATCAAAATAAATTATTCCGTACAGTAAGGAAGCACACTACAAATTCCAAGCTCTAGCTTTGACAGGCTTGTTTATTACATAAATACGATGAGGATGTAGTGACTGTTACAATTTATAATTATGCTTTGCCATCAGGTTTTGTTTTCCCTTTTAAAAAAATGCACCCATTTAATGTGCAGGAGACATTGAATTAGGCCAGTTTAATTACTCTCTCAAGAGCAAATGCCTTTGTGTAGTCAAGGGTTTTACATAGGTGTACACATAAGATGAGCACTTCCTTTTGGGTATTTCTATCTGGGTCTGCCTTGAAACTAAGAACTAAAAGGTGCAAATGGAGAAGTTAATATACTTAGTCTTCCTAAAATATATTTTGCATCACAAGCATAATTCCATGATGAAGTACATTTCATTGGTGCTTAGTTATCTCAGAAGCCACTTACTGCAATTGTCTCAGACCATGCTGCTTATGCAGCCTATCTTGCAACAAAATTTAAGTTAATTTGTACCTGTATTATAGAAACTAAACACCTCTGGAAAATAGGCCAGTGGAAAAGCATTTGTGTACACTGTCCTGTACACAACAAAGCAGATCTGTTTTGCATTGCAACTTGGGAATCCAGTGGCTTAGTGCAGACATAAGCATATGGTGAAATTGGCTGAATTCTAGGAGTGTGAGCTTGGTTTTATTTTACTAGCAACATCTCTAGGGAAACCACTAAAGGAAGTTGTATTGTCATATAAATAATATAATAGCTAACATTTATTTAGTCTTTTCTATGTATCAGGCATAAAATAAACATTTCTATGCAATTTCTTATTTAATTCTAGCCACAATCCTGTAAGGCAGGTACTAAATCTATTATCTTCATTATACATACATGAGAAAATGCAGATTTAGATGGTTACATAGCTTTTCTGAACTCTTAAACCTGATAAATGATATTATCAGTACTTAGGCCAAGTTCTCTATGACCTTGGAGTTCAAGTGCTTCATCAAGATCTGTGTGTAGAAACACCTAAACCCAGTCTACGATTCTACAAAGAAATAAATCTAAAATTGGTTGGAAAACTAAAGATGAGGCATGCAATTTAGTTAACTTAATTTGTTAGAACATAATATTTAAAAATGTTTTTTGTTACATTTTCTCACATTGGAAAGTTATCTTTATCAAGTATCCTGGGTCACAGAGTGCAAATCCAACTTGGAAAACTACCCTGCAAGTACTAGTTGCTGCTTTCAAGTGGGACCTAGCATCATAATGGGTAGTTCAGTATGAAACATCACCATTTTCAGAATCTTATAGTCAGTCCATAATTGTAACCTCAATGCTAACTTTAATATCTCAGCTTTATAGCTGAGTATCTCATCAATAGTTTTTTATAAAAATATTTAAATTAACAAATTACCTTAAAAAGATGTCAAGTTAATTACAGAGTCCATGTTTAGGCATGTCGTTGAGCACAGATTAGGCATACTTATGAATTCAGTATATATTGATGAGAAATAATAATTTTTTAATCTTACGAAATGATTTACTCAATAAAATGCTCAAATTATCTATATAACAAATGCAGGTAAAATGAAATAATTACCTTGTTTAATTGTGATAGATTATTTTTCTGTGAATGAATAAGAAAGCCGTTAATTTTTTATTGTTGTTGATGTACTCAATCACTTTTTTAGAACTGTTTTATTAGGCCTAACTTTAATTTTTGGTTTGTCCCGCTAATTCTCTTTGAATTTTTGAGATAAACAATCAAGTTTTTAAAAAGAATACATATACATTTTACCATTCTAATATCCATGTGTGTATTACTTTGTATAATTATAATTACAATAACTAGGAACTCAAGTAGTAGCAAGGGTGGCATTTTGTTTCTCACTTTAATGAGATTGCCACTAATATGTTTTTCATCAAGTATATTGATGACACTATTCTTATTAGATATGCTTAACCAATTTTTTTTCTATTTCCAGAATATTAACTATTTTTATAAAGAAACTTAAATCTCAAAACAAGTATATCAGCTCTAAGAAAAAATTCAATCAATTATTATAACTTAATGGAAGCAACTTAGATGTTCATCAATAGATGAATGGATAAAGAAGATGTGGTGCATATGTACAGTGGAACATTTATTCAGCAATAAAAAAGAATCAAATTTTGCCATTTGCAACAACATGGATGACATACCAGGTATTATGCCAAGTGAAATAAGTCAGACAGACACAAATACTTCATGATTTCAGTTATATGTAGAATCTTAAAACACAGAACAAGTTAATAAAACAAAACAGAAACAGACCCACAAATACAGAGAACAAGCAGATCATTGCCAAAGGTGAGGGTTGTGGGGGAATGGGACTACAATATCCCTATCATTTCTCTCTCTCTCTCTCTCTCTCTCTCTCTCTCTCTCTCTCTCTCTCTATCTCTATCACTATCTCTATCTCTATCTCTGTCTGTCTCTGTCTCTGTCTCTGTCTCTGTCTCTGTCTCTGTCTCTGTCTCTGTCTCTCTACCGCTATCTCTATCACCTCTATCGCTGTCTGTATCATCTCTATCTCTACCTCTATCTATCTCTATCTCTATCTATCTCTATCTATCTCTATCTATCTCTATCATCTATCTCTATCTATCTCTATCTATCTCTATCTCTATCTATCTCTATCTATCTCTATCTATCTCTATCTATCTCTATCTATCTCTATCTCTATCTATCTCTATCTCTATCTCTATCTCTATCTCTATCTCTATCTATCTCTATCTCTCTCTCTATCTCTATCTCTATCTCTATCATCATCTCTATCATCTCTCTATCATCTCTATATATCATCTCTATCTATCTCTATCATCATCTATCTCTATCTCTATCTATCTATCCTCTGATGAGTACTGGGAAACACCTAATTGACCAAGTCATTCCAATGGCAGTTTTGAAATTAAGTACAGTAAAAATTGCACAAATGTTCTCTTCTCTTTGTTTGTTTTTTCTTCAAATTTGAAGTGGCTCTAATGTTGTTTTTTCCTCAAAACTACTACTATTAGTTAACACCAATAAAATATACACTATGTACTGGATACTACTGTAAATGTTTTATATATTACTCATTTTTGCCTTATGACATTCTCATGAGATATATACTATTGCTATCTTCATTGTAGAGAAAATGAACCAGTCACAGGGAGGATAAGTGACTTTCTCAAGGCCATACAACTGATAATTACCTATCATGAACGATATTGGATGAAGGCAGCATATTAATCAATTGTCTCTTAACATCTCTTCCCACATAATCTCAAAGAATGAATGCCTTTGTTACATTCCTCTTTATCACCGACAGAGATGAACATTTTTCTTCTTTTCTGTTTGTTCTGTATTCTTTCTCATTTTTACCAGTGATCTGTAATTGGATTTATGTCCTTTAGATTTATCATCTGTCATTTTCTGGTATGTGCAGCAGTGGTAGTATCCAGCATCGGATCTGTATGATGGCACCAGTGGTACCAATGGGATATCCAAATGAGTGTGTTTCTTCAACGTAATCTTGGCTGAGGTTCCTCTTACAAAGATTCTGTTGTTTTCTGTCCATTTTCCTAGCAGGTCCTCCATCCTGCCAGCTAATTCTGTGAGCTACCCAACATTTTCCCAATGCATTTATTTTCTTCTTTTATTAGCTAGAGCTGCTTTTGCTGCTCACAACCAAGATCCCTAACTGAGCAATTGTTACCAGGGAATGGGATGCATTAGTTCCCTGCAAGGGGTTGTGGGGATCATCAATTGTTTATCTGGTATAGCTGGGTCAGAAACTAGTCAAAATCTTGCTTAAATGCCAAAACAGGAAGGCAGCAGCAGTAAAAAAGCTAATCAAATCATTGCCTGTGGTCACCTGGCATCAAGTGCTCATTGCAAGTATGACTTTTGGGAATTGAGTTGCTCCAATCCCAGAACAGTAGGATGTACATAAGGAATTTATGGACTTTAAAAGGGAGCAGCAGCTTTGAACATCAATGGTCACCTTAAAGAAAGAGAATGACAAGTTAAAATCCTTGAATTCTAGGCTCATAGCACTGACTGAAATCCAGGGAGTTTCTAGGATCAAGATAAAAGAATCCATTATCTTTTGTTGCTGCAGGGCCTGAGCTGGGTAAAAAACAAAATGTGGTCTTAGAGATAGCAAAATTAGACTATCAGTGGAATTCTGAGCCTTTCCTTCTCTCTTATGTGAAAATTAGAGAATTGATAGGAAAAGAGTATCTTGGCATGGCATCCTAAACACTAACTTCCACTGATAGTCCACAGTCACTAAAGAACATATTGAGGAATTCCTCATACCTCTCCTTAAAGATACCTGTAGCCACTTTCCAGGGTGGAGGTTCTCTGAGGATAGAGATATGCACAAATCTTTGGGAAATGCTTATGTACAGATCTTAAGACTATATTAATCCATTGTGCCTTTGGAAGGATTTTCTTTCTTTATGACCTACAAGGCCACCTGTAAAGCTCATGAAGCAAAATAATGTCATAGGAAGTGTCCAATTTTCTTTGAGTCTAGTATATTATGTAGAACTTGACAATTGTTTCAGATTGTCTCAGAAAGGGAACTACCAGAATTTATGTGCAATTCCTTATTTTCTTAGATAATAAGGAATTGCACAGAAACTAAACTTGGGGATTAATTGCCTAGATAATAAGGAATTGTGCAGAAACAGAATCCTGACAAGGATTTGGGGCAGAGAAAAGAAGCAAGGAAGAATTTCTTGAAATGGGTTCAGAACATAAAGAATATCCCTGATACTTATTAACTCAAAGGCATTTATACTCATAATAATAGGTGAACAAGAGAGCCTGATCTCTCGATATCAATGATCCTCCTTCTGTAGCAACTTCAGAATTTACTTAATGATTGCTATTTACAAGTACAACAATACCGGATTCCCTTTATCAGCATATGAGAATATATTTCCGAAAGTAGTATATTGAACCTGCAATATTGTACTATATGTTTGGATGTCAATTACTTTTACTTTTATCACTTTTGTCATGGAGAGTTTCTATAATGTGGATTAGATACTTATTCTGGATTTACGTTTATATTTGATTTTTCCATTCATCATGCCTCACTCAAGTCAGCATTACCATGAACGTCTTAGACAACTGAATATCTTATTCTACATCATAATATCCATACTTTCTTCTAAGTGAGAAACTCAACTTTCCATGAAAACAAACAAACAAACAAACAAACAGCATGGGATAATGCCTTTTGATTAGTTTAGTTTTCTCAGATACCTCGCTGAAGAATCCATATAACACCAGATCACAGGATGCCACCAATGATTTGAAATACTGATTGATGTATGGTGCTATTTCTTTTATAGTCGGTATGCAAGGAATAGAATTGGAAATAGCACCTTTCCCAACTAGTTCTAATCAACCATTCCGTGTTTTTTCCCCCCCCACCACTGAAATTATGGGAACTACTGGTTTAGAAATTAGTAATAACCAATGAGAAATGTTCTACCAGGGGATTCAACAATGCTTACATGGAAGTAAACAATGCCATCTAGTCACATGCAGACAAAGTGTCAGTAGGCAAAAAAAGGGGTGTGGTACTATATTGGATGAAATAAAAGTTCCTGGAAATCAAGAGAGAAGAGGCTTCATGATGCATCAAGGAGGATGGGTACCTTACTGGTTCCTGGGGAATTTTCATACAACCATTTCTATTTGTGAGAGACTGAGACGCTATTCAGGTAAGATTAGCAAGAGCTCAGAATCCCTAGGCAACTAGAGCAGATCACTGACCTAAGTTCCACCATCTGGATGCCCAAATTTTTTTTTTGAAGACAATATAAATAAAGATTTGTTGAAAATTGATTGACCATGGTTGTTTCCATGGCAGCAGTACCCAGTGACAACAGGACTAGTACAGAGGTATCCAGGCACTGCAGAGCAAGTGGCTCCAGGTAATTTCTCTGATAAAACTTACTTGTAGTTCCTGATGCATAATCTTCCTGTTTTTCAAAATATGATTCTTCAGTTTCAATTGAACTCCAACCTCAAAATATCCTCCAATGGAACACTCTGTCTGACTTTACATAGCTCTTTACATGCCACTCCAAAAGCTTATATTATTCCTTCAATCATGGCACTTCTCATATCATTTATATTTGCTTTCTTTATCATATAAACCTCCCTATTAGAAACAGGACTAAAACTTTCCTGTGGTTAAGAGAGTCTAATCTCACTCAGGGCTTAGTGTCAGGTAAGAACTCTGAAGTTGTGTTTCCACTAAATGAGTGTCCTTGATTTTCCAACCATTACCCTATGCCAGTCATTAAGTTATTGCATCTCAGCACAAACTGTCTTCTAGACTCTGCTCTGTGATGCTGAGGATGAAAATTGCAGAACTACATGCTAGCTTTGCCAGTTGTCTCTCTGTGAGTCTTGGCCAGTAGGAAGCAACAGAGGGAGCTGCAAGGATGGAGGAGGAAGGGGGACTTGCTCCAGCTTCTTTGCATGCTGTTGGCTTCCTGTTGGCCTGCTGTCCCTTTCAGGATTGCCCTAGCCTCATCGCACCTCTTCCCCTTGGCAGCAGCAGTTTGTTTCAGTAAAATGTTGAATTGGGTTTGCAGTTTTTCAATTCTTGCAGAACCAGCCTTGATGTCCTCCTGCAGGAACTCTAGCACCTGCTGCTGCTGCTCAGTATCCCACTTCAGAGGTGTGGATTCTAGTCCCATGAGGTTTTTCCTCCAAGCCAAGAGACACCAGCCTAAGTCCAGCAGGGCCCCTTCTCCAAGGTTTGGGTTTCAGCTACCAGGGCACCTCCTCCAAGTTTATACATTTGCACCCCTAGCCCCAGGATGGGAGCTGCAAACTTCTTTAATAACTTAATTTTTCTTTTCACCTTTTAAATTTTTCAATACCTAATTAACAGTTTTTACATAAAACTGTTTCTGTTAAAATAATTGATTTGATTTTGTCTCTTAAGCGGAGCTTGACTGGTACAAACTCCTTCCCCGGATAGGAGGTGCAAAAGCATGCTCGATGGTACCCTGAACTTCTGCTCTGGGTAACTTAAATCCTAACTAGCCCTGAAAAGTGCATTTTTCCACTCATACTTCTGCCTGTGATATATTGACTCAGAGAACTAGAAAAATCCAGGTGCTGAAGCCAATTTGAATTGTATTTTCAGTATTCGTAATCAAAACAGGTAATGACCTGTTTTATTCTTTGTATTCTTGTATTGTTTGAATAATTTACGAGAAGAATCGTGTATCAATCAAGGTCCTGCAGGAAACAGATTACATATTCAAAGGGGGTAATTTGAGATGAGTTTAATAAAAGATTTGTTTACAAAAGCGAGGGCAGGGTACAGGGAAACCAGGAGAGATAGTGCAGTACCTCTGGCTGAGTTATGTGGAGAGGCCTGTTTCTACCCTTAGATCTGAAAGGACTAAAACCCTTAGAGAGATCTGTCGGCAAGAATCACCTGTCAGGAGCTGTGACCTTTGGCTGAGATACACAGTCAACCTGAAGAAAAGGGGTCAGGGGAATAAATTCTTCTACCCACCTCTGATCTCCTGCCAGGGATCCCCATTAGCTGAGCTCAACTGGAAACTCAAGGTCCAGAGAATCGCTTGATGCGGTTCACAGAGGACAGTCTCCTGGGGGGCTAGCATGGCAGAGAAGGAAGAACAGAGAATCTGGAGGAGTGAATGGGGGGTGTCTTGCACAAATGGGTTAATTGCAAACACAATTAAAATGTTTTTAATAACAGCAACGCATTCAGGGAAACAATTCTTTTGAATAAACAAAAATATACTGAGGGCAGGGATGGGTTAGGGTGGGAAAAGGAGAGGAGCACATTTACAAAACATTTCTGGAAGCACAGACATTAAATATCAAAGAGAAATTCTCTGTCATCTGAAAACATGAAAGAAACTGGAAATATAAGTGTTTTAAGTAACATTTTTAACAAACTTCCATCTTGATTCAGGAAATCACTTTAGTGCTAAGAAGTATAAAGAGACAGTGAAACAATTTGACAAATACCTCCACACATATATAACATATATGTATATGTTTAACATTTTAAAATATAACATGATAAGTTGCAGAACATTTATAATTAATTAAGTTGTTTTCACAGCCTCCTAGAAGAATGTATTTCTAGGATAGCTGACTGCACAATGCTGTGCATGATTTATTTATAGACTACTAATGAAGACATATCTAATCATCATAATTAATTGGTATTTTTGTGCTTTGAGGCTAATCACAAAATCTTTCACATGCAGGCTCAAAGTAAACCTGGCTATGGGGCAAACATTTAGGACAAATCCTGCTGTTGTTTCTAATGTACAGCTCCATTGCATTGATTGATTTATTCAATATTTGTGGCTGTTATAATACAATGCCAAGACAAGTAGCCAATTTGGTCAATCCAGTTTTTTTTAAAGATTTTCTTGAATAAATTGACAAACAAAAAGTAACCAAGGGAATCATATTGGGCATAAAAGTTGAAAACTTGAGTTGTGTATAAATTTATTTTGTTGTATTATGATCAAATAGTCATGTTGTTATCGAAGAATTGCATGGGTGGAATTTCTCTGTTGCTAGTGGGAGTGGGGTTCTTATAACATCTGGAGAAAAAGAATTTTCTAAGACTCATGGGAGGATGAGTGATTTTTATTTGCATGGACTTATATCCCTGGGTTTGCAAAGTCCCATTTCTCTTAAACCAGTCCTGGAGAAGGTGCAGCTTGGGGGTTAGGAGAGCTAAAAACAAAGCCAGTGTCCAAAGTTTTTGTTCCATGGTGGAGCCGGGTCCTGTGTAGAATCAGGCTAATCACAGTCCATTAGTCCATTGTATCTGGATGGGTGCAAAGCTCGAGAGCGCATCCCCAGCAACAAGAGTCCCAAGAGAGCAAGAGGTCCAAGAGAGGGAATCCCTTTGTTCAGGAGCTTATATAGTTCAGATTTCACACCCTTGTAGTGGCCATGCCTATTCTGGCCAATGACCTGTTCCCAGGTGTGACTGACACATAATCACCTTTTCTATGTCACTTAGAATCTGTTGTGCATGCCTATAATATTCAGCTTTCCCTTTGTTCCTTTCCAGTTAATTAAAAACTGGGTTGTTAGTTTACTTTGTTCATTAGATTGCACATGAGTGAAATAACATGGTACTTGTCTTTCTCCTACTGACATTTCACTTACCATAGTGCTCTCCAGGTCCATCCATGCTGTCACAAAGGGTAAGATTCCTTTTTCTTTTTATTATTTTTTTATGACTGAGAAGTATCCCATTGTGTAAATGTAGCACAGCTTTTATATCCACTTATCTACTGATGGACACGGGCTGATTCCAGACCTTGGTTATTGTAAATAATGCTGCAGTGAACATAGGGGTGCATATATTCTTTCGAGGAAGACCATCAGAGTATTTTCTTTCATATTTGGATACTGAAAAAGTAAGAAATTATACAAAGAGGAAAGATGGATAGCAAATATCTGTTTTATTATGGATAGAGGTCAGGTTGAGGATGTAGATTATATTTTCATAATTATTCTGATCCTTACCCTTCATTAGCAGACAGCCTTATTTGGAATGCCTGTCTTGGAAGAGCAGCATCCTCAGAGAGAGGAGAAGGAAGGAGTAGAGTCACATGTGCCCAGCTATTCTTTCCTAAATTTGCAAAATTTTTAAATCTCTTCACCTCAAAAGCATTGAATGAACAGAGTTAGAGAGAGGACCAGGGTTATAGTTGATGTCCTTTCAAAAGAGAATTAGAGATGAAAGATTTGGTTGTGTTAAAAAGAAACAAAGAAAAACATTATTTCCCAACAACTTTATTCAATTTAAGTGAGTCATTGAATATTTTAGGATTAAAATATTTTAAGCATTTTATCTAATTTCTTTGGTGGTAATCAAGGGATCCATAACATGGTTGCCGTTTCCAAAGGACAGAATATGCGCTTGGGTATAAGATTCCTTTCTTATGTTATTAGCCCCAGGTAAAGTGTGTGGGAAAAGGGAATTAACCACATTGTAGTTCCAAGGGAGCCAGAGTTGTGACCAGACCATGGCAGATGGCCAGTGTGGTTTTCCACATAGATCAGATTCTTCAAGAGTAGCCAGTTATAACCTTAGTAGACTGGGTGATTGGGTGTTGACATACCGAGGGTAGTCAGGGCCATCCCATATTGTATATTGAATTTTTTTCAGGATATCTGACATAGGACATCATTCAGGATGTTCAGAACTTGTTTTAACTCACACTGTAATGGTAGTGGGTAATTTTAAATATTGAGGTTTTGTGGTAAAAATTGAGATGTTCCAACCTGATCCCACTCAGCTGTGGGGAAGGCAGTCAGCAGATATATCCAGCAGTCAGCTCTTGCAGGACGTGCGTGAGCTCCAGAAAGCCGCATCACCCTTCCCAGAGCAGCCCCCATCTTATGGCTGAGTGAGGCAAGGGTAGAAAGGCTGGGTCATTTTAGCTCAAGGTAGGTAAACTCTGATGGGCAGCGTAGGCCTAGACTTTGTCAGATCCTCATTGCAATCAGTCTTCTCTCTGTTACCAGAGGTGTCAACCCCTAATAAACATCTAAAATCCCAACCACCACCTCAGTGTTTGCCTCGGAGTCCTTATCCTGTGACAGATGCCTATGGTTTTATGAAATGAGCACATTCTTCTCATAGTGAGATAAGAAATAAAAAAGATTACAGGGCAACGATCAAATGTAACAATGACATTAAGAAATTAGAATATACATTTATATACTTAGCTTTTTATTTTGGACTTGTCCAATTTTTGAACATTCTTTTTCTTTTTAACTAAAAACACCATTTATTTGATCTTCTGCAAATATAGTGCATCTTCTGGACATTAACTTCTAGTGAATATTCTGGAATTGGAATAACTTTCATAATTTATGTATCAAGTAATTTTAATTTTTATGATCCTCCTATATATGAATTTTATTTAAACCAAGTCCTTATTGATTTAATGTTATTTACTTCTACAAAAAAAGGTCATAATTAAGTCATTTATATTGAAATCTTCTTGAGGAACTACTAGAATGACAAAAAACAAAACAAAACAGTGAATGAATACTCTGTCAATGAGAAGGAATCAACCAAAAGGAGAGACAGATGGACATAATCAGCTTGAATTAATCTGACATTAACCAAAGACTCTATGGCTTGAACAAGATTTATTTCTTATTGTTCTTGAGGCTGAGAGGTCCAGGTTGATTTGATTCCTGATGGAAGCACTCTTCCTGACAGAGAAAAAGTATAATCTCTCTTCTTATAAAGCTACTAATCTCATCATGAGGGCCCTACCCACACAACCTCATTTAACCCTAATTAGCTTGAAAAGGCCTCATCTGCAAATACTATTACACTGAGGATTAGGGCTTCACCATATGAATTTTGAGGGGACACCATTTAGCCCATAGCACTACTCACAAAGATAGATTTTGAGATGAGCAGAAAAATTAGTTTTCCAGGTTGTGGAGAAACATTCAGATTCCAGCAGGTTTTGTCATGAGAATGTTGAATTGAAAGTAAAGAGACAGGGGCTGATTTCCAGTTACAGGACTGGATTGGAACTCCTGCCCCTGTGTGACTGGGTGGGCACCCACCAGTTAGAAACTGTCTATC
Organism: Miniopterus schreibersii; assembly: GCF_964146895.1. Lineage (NCBI taxonomy): Eukaryota > Metazoa > Chordata > Mammalia > Chiroptera > Miniopteridae > Miniopterus > Miniopterus schreibersii. The sequence goes on from NC_138107.1 coordinate 45,411,187, forward strand.
TATGACTTTGACCTTTGAGTGTAAGCTGGGGCTACCAAAAGATCTTTCCACACCATTGTTGTGTATTTCTAAATGAGATAAGTAATGAACTCTGACATAACAATAACGGAAAATTAAAGGTAAGATAACATTAAAGATGACTTTTCATTTTAGACATTGACATGATATACAAACTAAGTTTTGAAAGCAATTATGAGAATGACAAACTGTTTAGAGAAGTGAGCAACTTGAAAAAAGAAGAGTTAGTATATAAGAGCTTTTGGAAACTATATGTGAAGCTTTCTACCATTGATGGTCTTATTAATATTTCCACACTCCTTATTAGATATTGTTCTTCCTAGGAAGTTATAATTCCTCTTTAATATAAATAAATAAGATTTTAAACTGTATTTTTGGCACTGGTTTCTCAAGCAGTGATGTCAAAACTGATGGATAATTTGTTAAAGAAAACAAAACAAGGGGAAAAAAACACACTGTGAAATTGGGAGACAGCATATTAAGACACCCTTGTGATGGTGTTTAGGGCATTGGGTTAATTATTACTTCTCAGAAGTTAATGATGAGACCCACTGACTCAAACTAGTGAGTGAGTGAGAAATAAGAACACAAATAAACTCAATAGTAATTTGTTTTACAAGTGTGAGAAAATACTGTTTCCCTACAATGTATTTATTATTATGGATTAATAGATAACCTTTAGGGACTGTGCCCACCCAGCATTAGACATTGACAATGAGTGTGCTACAACACCATTCTTGATTATCACTAAAAAGTGAGTATTTTCTAAATGAACTCTTCACCTAATTTTTATTAAATATATAAGCACACATTTTCTCCTGTTTCCCCACCTTACTCTACTTGTTAAACATTTGTCATCCATCTTTAAAAAGTATTCAGAAGACACAAAAGCCCTTTATAGCTTGAATAATAAGCTGTGCAGAGGAGATACACAAGTTTAGTTAGCACAGGGACAAAAGGTCTTGCTGTGTTTTATACCATGTTTATTTACCCCAACTATAAAAGTAGACATGATCTCCAAAGTAGTTTGATAGATAGTGGTTGAAACTGCAAAATTATTGTGACTAATTGTGTTTAGCCTATTTTGTTAAGCTAATTGAAAATCAAGGTGAAATCCCTCTCTAGATAGATTCTATATTTTATTACATTTATAAAAAATAAAACAGTTATGTCATCCTCAATTTTCAAAAATAATTATATTGTTTTTGAAACTGTCAGAACATATTTCCTGAGTGTGTATTACATAAACAGGTAAGCAATCTGATATCGTGACCTAAATGTTCCATTTAGTTATCACAAGACTCGCTGGTTCTCTGGCTTCTTTTTGGAAACAGTAAATCAATAGCATCTTATAACATGTTTGCCAACGGTGAGGGAGCCATTGTGAGGGCATGCTAAATTCTGGAGGCTTATGTTCTATAAAAGGTCTCAGGAGCTTGAACTTCATCATGAGGGTTACACATTGTACAGACTTCGATGGAAGTAACATTCTTTTTCCTCCCAAGGTAAAAGGAACCATTTAAATTCATTTTGAGGGTTTTGAACCTTGGTGGTCAATTGTTTTCTTTTGTTTCATAAATTTGCAGTTAATGAGGTTTAAACAAAACTTCGATCTGGAGAAATAACTGGTTTGGGCTTTTGACTTAACCGACTTATCAGTTTGAAAACTGTCGATTAATTAGTTTGCTTACGCCCCCCTTTCCCTACCCCCTACCCTGATGGAGCTATCTGTGTATCTGAGTAACCTATGAGTCTGGTGTTACGTATTAGCATAATCTCAGATGTAGAGTTTATCCAAATACATTTGACTTTGATAAAGCAGTTGCTCAATAGAAGGGACTGTGAAAGTTTTTATCATGTTTTTGATATGTATTAGTCAATAACATGTGTTATTCATTGAAATGTCCTTGGGTGCAGTCTGAAAGGGGGTGCAAGCTCCAAAGGGAACACAGAGATATTTCCCTGCTGATGAGAAAGATACACCTGCATCTGGACATCTGGCACTGTCCGCGTTGTAAGGATGCTGGGAAGCAGGCAGCTGGATGAAATCCTGAATCACATCGCACGCGGCTGCTGCTGCACTTCTGTAAGAACACGACTATGCTGATTCAGTAGCCATGAGCATTTGAAGGGTTTTGTTTTTTCTCCTTTCTGGCCATCTGTAAGTTATGGAAGAACAGGAATTGGTGACTTTCTTCCTCACTGGGTCATCCATCCAAATAGCCATCCCCCACATATAATTTTGCCCTGGCCAAAATATTTCCATTCTTGGGTTGGATTCTAAGTTTTCTCATATCTTTCATTCTGTTTCTTCTGCCTGAAATGATTTTCCTCTAATCTACATTTATCAACAAGCATCAATGGCTACCTTTTAATTGAAACATTTGTTGCCCGGCCAGGTGTGGCTCAGCTGTTGAGCGTCCAACTAAGATCCAGGTGATCAGGGTTCGATTCCCCGTCAGAGCACATGCCCGGGTTCCGGGCTCAGTTCCCAGTTGGGGGCGTGCAGGAGGCAGCCGATCAATGACTCTGTAATCATTGATGTTTCTGTCTGTCTCTCCCTCTCTCTTCCTCTCTCTGAAATCAATAAAAATATATTTTTTTAAAAAAGGAAACATTCGTTTATCCTTTGTTCTCATATACTTATGAATTCTTAGAATGTTTGCCTGTAACACTGTTACAGAATTTTTCACATGTAACTTTGCGTTACTTGTTACAGTGATTTTAAAGATATGTCCACAAATTCTTTGATACTCCTTGTCACAATAGATGCAGCTTAATTCAGCTCCTTTTGAGTGGAGGTTGGATTTAGTGACTCTATTCTAGTGAATAGAATTTATCAGAAGTAATGGAGTACTATTTGCAAGAATAGGTTATAAAGGTCTGTGATTTTCTTCCAGATGTTATTTCTTTCCCTCTCTTGATTCACTCACTCTGGAGGAAACCAGAATCATGAGAACACTCAGGCAAACTTTGGAGAGGCCCACGTAGTGAGGAACTGACACCCACCAATATCAGTGACCTTGGAAAGAAATCCTTCCTGTTGACCTTCAGATGACTCCAGCTGCAGCCAACGGCCTGGCTGAAACTTCATGAGAGACTCTGAGTCAGAACCCTCCGGTTAAGCCACCTGAATTCCTGATCCTCAGAACTTGTAAGATAATAAATGTTTGTTGTTTCAGTGTGTGAAGTTGGGGTAATTTGTTTTACAGCAATGGGTAGCTAACACACTTATGTTTCCTTACTTTCTCTTATACTAGATAATACATTTTTTGAAGACAAGAATACCTACTATTGATGCTCTATTTTTAGTGAAGAAAATATGTGCCTGCAGCTGTAGAAAATAAAATATCAAATGCTTAATCCAATAGAAGTTTACTCTTTACTAATATCAAATCCAATATGGGTATCTTTTTTTCCAACCACTGACTCAGATATTTAGGCTATTGATATCTTTTGGCTCCATTAATTGCTGGAGTCACTTCAGAGACATCTGTTTCTTTTTCTATATCTAGATAGCTAAGGAATGGAAAGAGAACAAGAAGGGCACACTGGCTCTTTAATGCCTTGGAATGGAATAGATCCATTTCATTTGTACTTATATCTCATTCCACTAGAAATCAATCACATGGACCCACCTAGTCACACAGGAGGCTGGAAAGTGTAGGTTTCATGTGTTCCCATGAGAAGAGAAGCAGATATTGGAGAAAGGTAGCAGAGTCTACCACAGGTTTCTACCTTTATAACATTTAATTCAATGTTTTACAAAATAAGGGCTTTAAAGTATTTATTGAATGAATATATGAGTAAATTAATAAATTATCACAGAAAATATTATTTTTAAATTAATTATATAAATGTTACAACTCAATATTAATTCAAGTCAACAAATATTTATTGAGCATTTACTATGTGATACAATCAGTTCTATGTAGTAGGAGTGCAGCAGTGATCAATACAGACTAAACCTATTTTTTACATTTCAGTGAATAGAGAAATAATAAAAAGTAAACAAATAAGTAAATAAGGTAATTTTCGATAGTAATGAATGCTCTGAAAAAGCATAAAATAATAATTCAACAGAATGAGTGAGAGAGCAAAGGTGGAGGGAACATTTAGAGAGTGGTCAGAAGGGCCTCTAGGAGAAAGTGACATCAGGGGAGGACTTACCTTCTTAGTCTTGGCTGGTTGACAATAAATGGTGACAGATGAGTAGGCAGCCACCAGTTAAAGCAGCATTTTCTAGGCAGTAACAAAGAATTTGGAAATCATTTGAGAGTTTAAGGAAAAAAACCCTCATAATTTTATATAGAAAATTTATTTTTATAGTCTTAGGCTGGGTCCCCTTGAAGCAGAGCATGAGAAAATCAGCTTCTCAGGAGAATGAGGGCAAGGGAAGCAAGAATGTGGTCCCAATGGAGACTAACCTCAGTCTGACCCCATGGGGAAGCTCTGAAGCACAAATTGCTCCACAGAGTTAGTCCCTGAGGGAGGGGGCTAGCCTCTTTACCCCACCTCAGTTACTGGCCATTTTCTATCCTGGGGCTATAAGGATACAGCCTGGAGGAGGCAGCTCTTAGTGTCTGTAATCTATTCTCCAAAGATGATCAGGATCAGCTATGCATTACTTATTAGCCAACCCTTACAATAGTTGGAAAAGATCAATATGGGTCACCAAGAACATCTACTACAATCACACTGACCACTGAGTGGAGAATTGATTGTGGAGGTGGTGGTATTAGGCAAGTGGAGAGAAGAAAACCAGTTTAGTAGACTTGCAATAGTATACATGACGAGGGAGAGTGAATTAAACTGCCACTGAACTTAGAAAGTAGAGTTGAAGGAAAGTAGAGAAATTTATGATATATTTTGAGTAATGAAACTAGATGTATAGATTGAAGGCACATAGGAATTAAGGGTGGGGTTTTGTTTTGTTTTTTGTATATATGACTAGATACTGCCATTTACAAAGAAAATTTATGGAGGAATAAATAAGAAATATCAAATATCTTTCCAAGATCCCTGAAGATAATTTTATTTTTTTAGAAAGACATTTTATTTTCATATATCACTTGGAGAGAACAGGGTACAGAGGGCTCAAGGGGAGGAAGAAAAATTGGGGAAGGGAGGCATAGGTCAGAAAAGAAAGGGGCAATTAAAGAGAGGAGGAGGGAAGGGAAAAAAAAAGAACATGTGTGACATGGAAGAAGAAAGGAAAGCAAAGACCAGAGATTAGTGTGAGGGGCTTAAGGAAGAGAGAAAAGTAAAAGTAGAGAGAATGTGTAGAGCAGTAATTCTGAGGAGTCCCTGAGACCTTTTCAAGGGTCTATGTGGCATTCCTTTGTCCTACTTTATATCTTTAACGTCCAACTTCAATCAAGCAACATATAGCAACAGGCTGAATGCAGAAGGAGGTATGAGAATCCAGGTATTTCTATTAACCAGGTATTAAAAAGATTTACAAAAATACTAAACAATGCCATATATTTTCTAAAAAAGTGATTTTTAAATAATTTTTATTTATTTATTTTAAAATGTGTTTTTGTTATTTATAAAAATATTTTAAAACTTTTTCAAGTATAATTTCTAATGAGGAAAATATTGATAGATATAACCCACATAAACAAAAGTTCTTTCAGGTCCTTGCTAATTTTTAAGAGGGAAAGGAGATCTTGTGACCAAAAGGTTTGAGAACAATTGCTGGAGAGATTATCTAGGTTTTGTGGCAAATGGTAATTCTTACACTCTTCTGCTGAGCTGAGTTGTTGTTCATTTAGAGAAAAAAAAATGTTATCATCTGATTATTTAGTAATCATCTTTCAGAGGTTCTATTCTGAAATAATATCCAAAGTTGCTAGCTAAGACTGCTGGCAATTTTCCCACAGCTATGTCAACTTCAAGTCTACTCACTGAGTGGAGTCAAGCCAGTATATGAATGGGCCCAATATAATAGAGCTTTCTGTTTCTCTCCCGTATTTTCTTTTTCTATCTAGCCAACTCTGATATTCCATCATTGACAATTGTATTTTATAGTGTAAGAAATTCATTAGTAATTCAAAGAATTTTCTGAAACAATGAATTGCCTTTGATGAGGTATGGAACTCACTTCAAACCTTTTAAGAAGACATTTCAACATAAGGATATATAAGATCTAGAAATAGAGCTGTAACACAGTACTGATTGAGAGATAAAGGAAGAGATAGTAGGGAGAGAGAGAGAGGGAAAGAGACGTCGACTTTGTTTTCCACTTATTTATGCATTCATTGGTTGATTATTGTATGTACCCTGACTGGGATCCAGTCTGCAACCTTGACATACTGGGAGAATGCTCTAACCAAGTGAATAACCCTGCCAGGGCCATAACACCATTATGAACAGAGGTTATCAGCTAAACACTGACTCCCACTCTTGGCCCTTGCTGTTTCTCCTTAATGCTCTTTACATTGAAAATATATATATATTTGTTTTCACAGCATGGTTTGTGGTAGCACTGTGCCCACCCTCATTCCATCTTTGGCTGCCCTTTTCGAAATTCATCTCAGCTCTGCAGTCAGAAAAGTTTCAGTGAGAAGGCTATGGAAAACCCCAGAGTACATGATTTATTCTGTACATTTATTTAATAATTTTTTAAAAGCTAGAATTTTTTTTTAAATCACAAAATTGTGAATTATGGTTGGAACTCGTTTGTAATATAGTCCTTGTTATTCACGCCACTTTTCTCCCATTTAATGTTGTTTTAATGTGGACAATTTCCGTCCTTGACCTAAAATTAGAAATCGAGAAATTTGACATTTTCCTTCCAGATAAGTCCTTAAATATCTTAAAATTGTTCCTTTTCTTTGGTTAAAAATGTAACAAGTCATTGAAAAAAAGTGCCTGTCATTTGGTACTTAAAAGCAGATTCTATGAATAAAAATCTCTTGCTGTACAACAGATACTATGATAATTTTTGACAAGGAAATATTGAGGTAGATGTGATAAGAAATATTAGTGACATGGTCATTATCGCCATAATCCCTGAAAAATAAAAACAAAATGTATTAGGCATGAATAAATATACACAATGCCCAAAATGTTTCACTGATTCAGGTTTGCAAAAGCAGTTCTATTGTACTAATGCAAATGTTAGATTTCATCTAATGCAGATGTGTGCTGTATGTACACAATTAACTTTTACCAAGATCCATAATTATGGATTGTTTTGAGTTTTAAATCCAGCCTGTTTATCAGAAGATGTTTTTTGTATGTGATTTTAAACCACAAGAACTAATTTTTTCCAGCTTTATTGAGATATAATTGACTTATAACATTGTGGAAGTTTAAGATGTATAATGTGATTATCATGTATATACATGTATATATTATGAAATGATTACTACAGTATAGTTAGTTAACACATCCATGACCTCATATACTAATCTATTTTTTGTGTGTAGTGACATTAAAGCTCTAAATTTATAATACTTACAAATTGACTATGGTCACCCTGCTCTTCACTGGATCTGCAGAACTTACTTCTAACTGAAAGTCTGTACTTTTAACCAACATCTCCCCACATTCACTCCCATTCCCTGGCAATTATTAATCTACTATTTGTTTCTATGTGTCTACCTATTCTTAATTTTTTTTTATTTGTCAAAAAATTATTTAGAAATTAGAGATGTTTTGTTTTACAGAAATATCTTAGACATTTTGATGTTTTAATATGTTCAAGTACTTTTGATTTACTTTAACTTTGGATAAAAAATTAATATAACAAATTATAGTGAGGAAATTTCAATTAGTTTATAAAATTTTATTCTTAATACAAGGATAAGTACACAAATATCCCTGAGGATATTCAATGAAAAATTACTAGGTAGAGATCTTCTTTTCACTGTAAGATTAATATATAGTAAATAATGCATTATCATAACAAAATATATTTTAAAATATATTAAATTTCTTTTGGATATCTTCTTTGCTCTATTAGTGTTTATAACTTATTCTTTTTCTCTGCTTTAATTTTAGGTCTCTTTCTATTTAAATCTCCATATTCTCAATTAGTAAAGAATTGATTTGCAAAGATTTTACGAATTGCTGGGAGTATTGGTCAATTTTAACTTTGAAATTAAATTATAAACTTTTGTTACATGATAAAGAGAGTTATCAGAATTAGGATAGTGATTAAGTAATTTTGAAATAAATGTGTATTCAGTAGTCATCTCCCAATTTACAGAAGACTAGAGTGTAGGCATAACACACCTCTCTCTCTCTCTCTCTCTCTCTCTCTCTCTCTCTCTCTCTCACACACACACACACACACACACCACACACCTTAAATGAGAAAATGTGGACATGGTGGCTCAGATAGGTTAAGTAACTGTGAAAACCACACAGCTAATGTCAATTCAAAATTTGCTTTGTGGTAAAACAAGTTGGATTTCTTCTTGTTCTGAGAAATTTAGCGAGAAAATGACAATTATTGAGAGAGACTGCTGCATTCTGAGGTGCAAGGCTTAGCTGTAGAAGCTGTGTGTTTCTAAAAAACAAAGGTATCTTGGAACCTCTCTAGCTTCTAGTTTTCTCTTCTGTAAAGCAGTTAACATTATCTGCTTTACAAATGTGTGAGAATTATATTCCAAAAGCCTTTCTTACTCAGGATTTATTTTTCCCTGTGCTTTTTAATGGATTGTAGCATAAAATAAGAAGCCAAAAGGGGAAAGACACTCATTTGACATGTTGTGTAGGTGGGAGAGGAACTGTACCAATGAGGAGTTTTGGCTACAGAAACACAGCCAGATAGTAGAAAGCAAATGTTATCTCCTATAGTGATCAATGAGGGCTCCACAACCAAAAACAAAGGTAGGGGGCTGGTCCATGCACCTGGAATCTAGGTAGACAACTGCATTTGTTTTCTACTGCTATGTAACACATCTCCACATATTTAGTGACTTAAAACAACACCCATTTATTATCCCAGTTTCCTTAGGTCTGAAGTTTGACCATAGCTTAACTGGGTTCTCTGATCCAGGTCTCGCAGGCTGATATCAAAGCGCTGGCTGGGGCGGTAATTTTATCTGAAGCTCAAAATTCTCTTCCAAGCTCTCTGGTTGTTGTGACTATTTATTCCCTTATGAAAGCATGGTAAATGCCTAGAGGTTATCTATTGTTTTCTGCCACATGACCCTCTCTAGAACATGTGAAATGTGATTTCTTCAAGACCATCATAAGCACATTTACAGCTGCTTTTCATCTTTTACCTCTAGCTCCTCTTTGAATGCCTCATCTGATTAGGTCTGACCCACCTAGGATAAACTTATTTTTGATTAACACAAACTTTACTGAATAGAAACCTTAATTATATTTGCAAATTCCCTTTGTCTTTTCTATACAAAGTCAACTAATCACAGAAATTATTTCATCATACTTAAAGGTCTCGCTCACAACTTAAGGAGAGGCATTATAAAATGGTGCCATGTTTTAATTTTGTCATAGTTGGCATGTGGTTGTCTTCTCATTATCTATTTTACTTCTTTTCCTTAGATAGCAGTCATACAATTTGGGGCCAATATTTTGTGTCCTGGGGTAAAGCTTGATTAGAATGAGCAAGTGCCATTTACAATTTTTTTACTTCACCCACAATGATAAATGGATAAATATGTTGTACTGTAATCTGATGCAGACGCTCTCACACACACACTCGCACGCGCCCACAAACACAAAAACCTCTATGATTACAATATGCAATTTACTCTTTTATTTTCTATTCTGTTCTGTTCTATTCTGGTTTAGTCTAGTCTAGTCTAGTCTATCTCACTCCACAATTAAATGCTAGCTGTACTTCAACAAATTGATATCACAAACCCATGAATATTATCCTAAGAGGTGAAAAAATAGCACACTAAGCCAACCATTGTGATTCTGTTCCCTTGCCAGTGACTGTTGTAAGAAAGCTAAGCATTTTACCTTTAAACAAAGACAGACTGAAATTTCAGAGGAAATGAGTCCTCCAGTGGAATAATTAGGGGGGAAATTAGAGCATGTAAAAGAAAAGGTATCAACCAGGATCTTGAATACATGTAAGTTAATGCAAAAACATTTGCAAATATAATGGAAGACATATTACAGATTAATATTTTGTTATTCCACTATGGCTGCCCTGGATTTTTAGTAAACCAATGCCAGAGTTAATGATGTTCCTATGCATTATATACTCTTCTCACTTGAGTAAAGCATATCTGTGGCTGAAGCCTTGTCTTGCTTCATTTATTTTATAATGCCATTCTTAGGAATATAATGGGAGCCTTGGAAGCTGGTGACAGAGTTGTATGTGCACAAAAGCAGTCCCAGTTTTCTGAAACTCAGTTTTAAAGGATCAGAGTTTCACGTTATGTGAAGGCTAATTGTACAAATGTCAATCTTTTTTTGGGTTCATTAAATTATGAAACTTAATTAACATCAATGTCAGTGAAAGAAAAAAATACCTAAAGCTCTCCTAAAAGCTGTTCATATTCAAATATATGTTGATTGATAGAAACCTATTGTTTTCTAGTGCTTAGTAATGTTCTTCACTGCATATATTACCTGGAGACTTCATCAGACACTGAGATATTTGGAACTCTAATGAAAAAATAGCTTCTGTTGTTAGTACTATTTATGAGCAGACCTAGTGACTCTTCTTATACATCTATTGAGCGTATATCTGCATCTTGATTGATTTCAACACATTCTTTACCAGCCAGTTATTGGTCACAGAATCCCATGAATAAAAATAAGAACCTATTTGTTGGTTGGCATATCAGAACATGTTAGGCAGGCATGGTTTCAACTTATAGAGTATCGTATTGACTTTATTTCTAAGTAATATGTAATAATAAACATGCAAATATATGATTTATTACTTTTAATAGGCTTATAAAATGTAACTTAAATTAACTTTGTAAAATACTTAGTGTTGATAATAATGAAAACATTAGGCAAGGAATAGGATTAGACTTTAAAGAAATCATGAAGCTATCAAGAGTGTTAATAGAAACATGAATCTAGTCACATCTTTCTTGAGCCTTATTATTGGATACATAAAATACACTAGTTCTGATATATGAAAGTAAAATAATGATTCTAAATTTTTTTTAGAATAGGAATAAACATGAAGTAATAAAACATTGAACAAAACATTGAACAATGGATATCTATGATTAGTTTCACTGCATATTTGTGATTTGAAATGAATATGTTATAATAATCACAATGATCTTGTAGCAGTGTAGAGAACAAAGGACAGACACACAAATTAAATAAAAGTCAAATGTGTTATGAGGAATCAAAAAGATATAGCATTTTTTTATTTAGCTTATAAATTCATTGTTAATGAAAGCCTTCAACACATAGCAAAATGAATTATTTCTTTCTCTTTACCCCTAAATGCCTTTAGAGTTATAAAAAAGAATAATGCAGCACTAGAGAATAGGTTTAGCAATAGAAAAAATAAGTAGAAAAAATGCAAACAAGAGAATCTATGAACCAGCAATCTAAGTATGAATAAGAGAGGAAAACTATAAGGATAGATCCAGTTGTAATATAATATTAACCTCCTAACAAAATGTAAGTGTAGAGGCAAGACCCAATTGCATAAATAGCTACCCATAATAATATACAATTGGCATGCTATTATTTTCTATTAGAAAAAGAGACATTAAATGAGAAAAAAATACAACATTAAATGTCTGATAGAAATGAGCTCTTAATTAAATCTTCATCTGAATTAAGTTAGCATCTCCCTTTCACTTTCTTTATGTGTCATATATAGGCTGCTAAAAATTCTTGGCATAATTACAGTCAAAATAGATGTACTTTGCCTGTTCTGAAGAACATGAAGTTTGGCAGAAAATAAAGAACCCAAGCCATAGCCAAATTACTGAATCCTTAAATTGCTAATGCAAACAAGAAAAACCTATGGCCTGTTTACCTGGAAAAATAATTTTACTTTGCGAGCCCTTCTCTGTTTAGTATATAATTTACAACTTTCTGCCACATCAAAAATGATCTCTGACTATTTTCTGACTAGTCATCAGAGTCTTTGTTTGCTGAAACTTTGGTGTGGCTGCTTTGAGAAACCCTGGACTATGGAATAGCTTTAAGAAACCAGCTTCCTTGTGCATCCCTAGGAGCTGCACTTTCCTTATCCTTTAAAACCTTTGACTATCTTAAAAGCCCAACCTGAAATCTGGGATGCTGCTTTGACCCTCAACAATAACTTCCAATTCTTTCCTTGGTCACATTGCAGTTATGTGCACCTGTACAACAGTTTGCATGATGTGGTTGGAGTTGAGCTTCATAGTCAACCTGCCTGAGGGTCAAGCTAACCCGCAAATGAGACAATAGCATTCAAAACCCAGTTACAACAGGACAACCCATATAACCCACACATGGGGCATTCCTAGAACACCTAGCTCAGGAGATCAAGGAGATTGCACTACTAGGTCCCACAGGACACTTACTACAAAAGGCCACCCCACCAAAACTGAGAGTCATAGCAGTTCTATCTAATGCATAGAAAAAAAGACAAAATGACAGCCAAAATGGAGAGACAAAGAAAGAGGCCCCAAATGAAAGAAAAAGAGCTAAATAAAATGGAGGCAAGCAATTAATCAGAAACAGAGTTCAAAGTAATAGTTATAAGGATGCTCAACAGCATAAAAAAAACAGAAACCATGAAAAATAATGAGTTGGAAATGAAAAATACCATATCTGAAATAAAGAATACACTGGAAGGAATAAATAGTAGGTTGAATGAAACAGAATTGAACCAGTGAATTAGAAGACAAGGTAGAAAAACACACACCAAATCAGAGCAGCAAAAAGAGAAAAGAATTTGAAAGAATGAGGGTAGTTTCAGGAAACTTTGGGACAACATGAAACATAACAGCATCCACATTATGGGTGTGCCAGAGGGAGAAGAAAGTGAGCAAGGGATAGAGAACCTATTTGAAGAAATAATGACAAGACTTTCCTCATCTGGTGAAGAGAAAAGTCACAAAAGTTCAGGAAGCACAGAAAATCCCAATCAAGATGAACTGAAAGAGACCCATGCAAGACATATCATAATTAAATTGGCAAAGATTAAGGACAAAGAGAGAATCTAAAGACAGCAAGAAAGTGACAGTTAGTTACCTACAAGGGAGTTCTCATAAGGCTGTCAGCTAATTTCTCAACAAAAACACTTCAGGCCAAAAGGAATGGCATGAAGTATTCAAAGTAATGAAAAGCAAGGACCTGAAACCAAGACTACTCTGCCCAGAAAGGCTAGAATTTAAAATTGAAGGCCAAATAAAGAACTTCCTAGACTAAAAAAAGTGAAAGAAGTTCATTACCAAACCAGCACTGCAAGAAATGATAAAGGAGCTGATTTAAGAAGATGAAGAAATAGAGAGAGAGGGCAAAATAAGCATAAAAAAGAAAATGGCAATAAATAAGTACTTATCAATAATAATCTTAAATGTCAATGCTCCAGTCAAAAGACAGGGTAGCTAAATGGATAAGAAAACATGACCCTTATATATGCTGTCAACAAAAGACCTACCTCAGAACAAAAAATTCACACAGACTCAAAGTGAAGAGACGGGAAAAAATTTTTTCATGCAAATGGAAATGAAAATTTAAAAAGCCTGTATAGCAATATTTTATTGACAAAACAGGCTTCAAAACAAAGACAAGGTCACTACATAATACTAAAAGGATAGATCCAACAAGAGGAGTATATAAACCTGGTAAACATATATGCACTAAATGTATCTAAATGTATAGGACTTTAGGGGAGAGATCGACAGCAATGCAGTCATAGTCGGGGGCTTAAACACCCCACTGACATCATTAGATAGATTTTTCCAGACAAAATATCAGCAAAGAAACAGCAACCTTAAATAACCCTCTAGATCAGATGAATTTAATTGATATTTACAGAACATTTCATCCCAAAACAGCAGAATATACATTCTTCCCCATGGCACATGGAGTATTCTCAAAGACAGACCACATGTTAGGACACAAAATGAATCTTAACAAATTTTAAAAGAATGAAATCATATCAAGCATATTCTCAGATCACAATGGCATGAAACTAGAAATGAACTACAGAAAAAAACCTCAAAAACAATTAAACACATGGAGGTTAAATAGCATGTTGTTAAACAATGAATGGGTTACCAAAAAGATCAAGGAAGAAATAAAAAACTTCCTGGAAATAAATGCAAATGAACACACAACAATCCAAAATCTATGGGACACAGAGAAAGTAGTACTGAGAAGGAAGTTCAAAGCATTACAGGCCTACCTCAAGAAGCAAGAAAAATATCAAGTAGACAATTCAACCCTACACCTAAGAACTAGAAAAAAAACAACAAGAAAAAGCCCAGAGTAAGTAGAAGGAAGGAAATAATAAAGATCATGCTACCCAAAGCAATTTATAAATTCAATGCAATTCCTATTAAAATACCAACAGCATATTTCACAGACCTAGAACAAACATTTTGAAAATTTATATGGAACCAAAAAAGACCCCGAATAGCTGCAGCCATCTTGAGAAAAAAAGAACAGAGTGGGAGGGATCACATTACAGGACTTCAAACTGTATTACAAAGCCACTGTAATCAAAACTGCCTGGTATTGGTACAGCAACAGGCATATAGATCAATGGAACAGAACAGAGACCCCAGAAATAGACCCACACCATTATGGTCAGTTAATATTTGACAAAGGAGGCAAGAGCATCCAATGGAGTAAGGACAGTCTCTTCAATAAGTGGTGCTGGGAAAACTGGACAAGTACATGCAAAAGAATGAAACTAGACCACCAACTTTCACGATACACAAAAATAAACTCAAAATGGATAAAAGACTAAAATGTAAGTCACAAAACCATAAAAATCCTGGAGGAAAACATAGGCAGTAAAGTCACAGACATCCCACGTAGTGGAATTTTCACTGATACATCTCCTAGGGCAAGAGAAACAAAAGAAAAAATAAACATATGGGACTACATCAAACTAAAAAACTTCTGCACAGCAAAAGAAAACAGCCTCAAAATACAAAGGAACCCCATGGTATGGGAAAACATATTTGCCAAGGATGTATCTGATAAGGGATTAATTTCCAAAGTGTACAAAGAACTCATACTACTTAGCAAGAGGAAGACAAACAGCCCAATTAAGAAATGGGCAAAGGACCTGAATAGACACTTCTCCAAAGAGGACATACAGATGGCCAAGAGACACATGAGAAAATGTTCAAAGTCGCTAATCATCAGAGAGATGCAAATTAAAACCATAATGAGGTATTGCTTCACACCTGTCAGAATGGCTACTATCAACAAATCAAAAAACGACATGTGCTGGCGAGGATGTGGAGAAAGGGGAACCCTAGTACACTGCTGGTGGAAATGCAGACTGGTGCAATCACTATGGAAAACAGTATGGAGGTTCCTCAAAAAATTAAAAATGGAGCTGCCTTTTGACCCAGTGATTCCACTCCTAGGAATGTATCCTAAGAATCCTGAAACATTAATCAGAAAGAATATATGCACCCCTATGTTCATAGCAGCACAGTTTACAATAGCTAAGATCTAGAAACAGCCCAAGCGCCCATCAGTAGATGAGTGGGAAAAAAGCTGTGGGACATTTACACCATGGAATACTACCAGCTGTAAAGAAGAAGAATCTCATACCCTTTGGGACAGTATGGATGGACCTGGAGAAAATTATGCTAAGTGAAATAAGCCAGTCAGATAAAGACAGATACCATATGATCTCACTTACAAGTGGAATCCAATGAACAAAATAAACTGACTAACCAAATACATGGAACAGACTGACAGATACAGGGAGAAGGGGAGGGAAGACTGGATAAAAGGAGGTGAAGAGATTAGTCAAAGAACGTATATGCATAGCCCAGGGATACAAACAACAGTGTGGTCAAAGCAGGGGGTGGGTGGGGGCTGGGTGGAGGTGGGCAAAAGGGAGGGAATGGGGGACATCTGTAATAGTGTTAACAATAAAAATAAAAAGCAAAAACACCCAAAAAAGTGATTAAACGATCTTTCACTGGCATGCAACTGTAATCAGTAGTTTAACCTACTCAGTATTTATTGTTAGATCTTCACGAACATTCCCAATAAGAGTAAATTTTAAAGAAATTTTTAAATAATGCATCATTTGTAAAAAATGACTTTTTTTCCCAAAATTGGCCACATTTTATTAGACTGTTATACTCTGGCCTTTTAAAATAAGCTTGAAATCTCTATATTTCTATTCCTAGAATATCTCAATTTCGTGGCTGAGGGAACACATAATGGGATATGTAGCCTTTCACCTCTAAGTTTTACATTTAAATCCAGTATCCATTGTCAGTAGCCAAGTATTACTGCATCTCATGACCATCCTAAAACTGCTACAGAAGATTTAGTTGCCTCAATTTAATTTTTTGTGAACATGCTGTTTTTATTACTTCAAACTAAAACCATGTCTGGATGAAAATCTCAGCTGGATGTACATTAAATGGATCAAGAAATAAACTGCATTCAGAGTCTGAGTTGTATGTAGAAGTTCTAGTTCACTTGTGAAGCTTTTTCTAAGACCTCTAAAAAGAAACAAATACAATATTACGATTCAAAAATTTTAATATATTTTAATTATAAAAAAATTAATGTTTTTTATTAAGCTATGAAACTTTAAGAAAACCTATGTTCTACCTATATTAAAAAAATATATGTGGAGCTTCTGTTTCTGGCCATGATGAAGTAACTGGTATTATCCTTATTATAGAAGCCCCATTTTTCTACCATAAACAACTATAAATATTGGTAATGTATGTAAAGCAACTGTTTCAGGTATTAGGCAGCAAACAACGGAGAACTACAGTCCTTGAGATAAGAATAGCACACAAAGTAAGCCACATATTTACCTTAAATTTCCATCATAAACTGTTTTCCAAGTTGTGTAAGAAAAATAGAGCTTAAACTGGGAACAACTCTATTCCTGGATGAGGGAACAGAGATTGTTATTAAAGTTTACTAAAGGGGTCAAGTGTGGGAGCAGGATGTAGCAAAGAAGGGAGCCACAGAAACTAAATCTCAAAATTCTGCACAAAAACTTCAGTTCTGCACACATAACCCAAGACTCTGGTAGACATAGACATCGCAGAGCTAAACAGAGATTTCAGAAATTGCAAACTGCTGTGGAGATATTAGATTCCAGCCTAACCGGTGTGGAATCACCTTGAAAACCAACCCAGGCTTTTGCATTGAGACTTCAAAAAGGCCATGCTCTTGGAGTCAGGCCTATATCTGAGAAGAAAGAACAAAGTTAGAATAGACCAACCCTAAGAAAAGCTAAAAACTAAAGCTTGAGGTGATTTAACTGCTTACTGGAAAATAAAATAACATTTTAGAGGATTATAACATCATCTAGAGCGTCAGCAATGGCTGGTATCCAATACAGGTTCACTAAGCATGTGAGTAGGAAAGAAACAAGTGAGAGACATTCAAGAGATAAAGCAGTCTGTAGTCACAGACATGGAGAGGATCTTGATGTCAGTGTTAAGGGAGGAAACTTCAAATACTATTAAACATTAAATTACACATTAAATAGATTAGGGGAAAAGGTGAACACACTGGGCTAATAAATGAAATAATTAAACAGAGAATTAAATCCATTAAAAAAATCAAAGAACACTTTAGAACTGTAAAGTACAATATCTGAAATTAAGAAGTCATTTGATAGCTCTTGATTTTCATCAAAAGTCTTACTGAAATTCAATAGTGGAAGTTAAGTACTTGAAGTAAATGAAGCTATGGAAATTGGTTATCTATAAAGCAAAAATATGAAACTTGATTCTTATTTTGCTTCATAAACAAAAACTACTTTGAAATGGATAAAAAACCTAAATGTGCAAGTTAGAACAATAAACTTCAGTAAGCAAACATAAAAATATCTTCATACTTTGGAGAATGCAAATATTCCTCAGTAAGATACAAAAGACATTTACAATAAAAGGAAAGAAATATAAATTTCACTATACCAAAATTTGAAATTCTGCTTATTCAAGAAACCATTAAATCATAAATTCAAAACAGATACTAGTAGAATTATTTGCAATACATATATCTGACAAAGAATTTGTTCAGAGTACATAAATAACTCCTATCAAACAATTTGAAAAGACAACTTTATTTTTAACAGACAGATTGAACAGGCATGTACACACACACACAGAGTCAAAAGCAAAAAAGAATATCATATCTGAATGGGCAATGAGATTATTATTCAACATCATTCATCATCAGGGAAATGAAAATTAAAGTACAAACTAAAACATACTTTATAGATTGGGTCAACAGACTGATCAGATCAAAGGTTGGCAATTATGTAGAGCCACCAAAACTCTCATACATAATTGGTAGGAACTTAAAAAGTACAAGCAATTTGGAAAGTGTTTTAACTTTTTTCCTATAAGTTGACACAATAATTTCATTATTAGAAATTTCATCATAGAAAATAAGTACATTTGCCCAATTCATGGCCAGTTTATTCATAATAGGCCACTACTGGAAACAACCAGGCCAAAATTCAAAAACAGAAGAATAGATAAATTGTGATACATTCATTTAATGAACTACTCCTTGGAATATAAAGAGGTTGGAATACTGACACACATAAAGGCATGGATTATGTTTATTGAAATTAGCCAGGCAACATAAATAGTGATTCAATTTAAATTAAGGATAAAAAAGAGACAAAATTAACTAATGGAGATAGAAGTCATAAAATATGCCTCTCTGAAAGGCAAAGGAAAGGAAAGTAACTGACACAGGTAATAGTCCAGGGTAATTGAAATATTCTATAATTTGGTCTGAAGTGTGGTTACATGAGAATATGCATATACAAGATTCATTAACCTTTATACTTAAGATTTACAAATTTCAGTGTATGTCAATTGTGTTTCAATTTTTAAAGTCTATTGGATGGCTTTAACAGTTTCTAAGAAACTAAAAAATATGATTTGTGAATTCAAATGCAGATGAATAAAAAATTTCTAACTTAAACACAGAGGAAAAAACAAAAAGAATGTAAAACAAAGTTAAAGACCTGTGGGATGCTGTCCGATGATCTTATGTATGGCTAATTGGAGTCCCGGGAGGAGAGTTGAGAGAGAATAGGACATAAGTGATACCTAAGGAAATAATAAGCTAAGAACTTTCTGAAGCATGCTAAAGACATCAATCCACAATTTCAAAAATCACAATGAACTCTAACAAGAAAAAAATATTTAAAAAACAATTAACCCATATTATGGTCAAACTGCTAAAACATCAAACATAAAGAGAGGTCTAAAAAATATCTTAAGTGGAAGAAGAAAAATATGGCTGACTTTTAATAGGCACTCTGGAAACAAAACACTGTGGACTGATATTTTTAAGATGATAAAGGGGTCAAAGAACTTGCTCACTTTTAATTCTATATTTATATAAAATATATTTAAATACTGAAGATAATATGTTTCTTTTAAAATCTGAAAGTATCTGTCACCAACAGACCTTCACTGTAAGAAGTTCTAAAGAAAATTCTTTAGCCTAAAAAAGTGATCTTGTGAAACCATGAAAGTGCAAGAGTGAGTTCACAGCATAGAATGAGTGTAGGTGAAAATATGAGAGGAAACAGCTTGAATTGAAATGCTTATGGGGTTTATCACATATGAAGAAATAAAATATACAACAATGCAGTAAAGTTGGGCATGGCCATCCAAACCAATCTCTTCTAAGGGTTTTTGCATCATTTAGGATAAGACAAAAATAATAACATATAGTAGACATTAATAAGTTAAGAATGTATGCTGTAATTTCAGGATAAGCAACAACAATAAAACTAAATGAGTAACACAAAAAAACTAATAGAAGAGACAAAATTGATTAATGCGAAATTTCTGATTAACTAAAAGAAAAAAGCAATGGAGGAATAAAGAATAAAAACACTTTGGCACAAGTAGCGCAAATGGTAGAGCTAAAACCATCCCATCAAAAATTTCACCAAGTGATACCTGTGAACATCTGTCATAGGTGTAAAACATGAAGCGTAGCCTCGTGTTAAATTTCAAAAGTCCAGCAGCTACAAAAAGTTTATTAAAATTAAATAAAAAATTAGATTTTAAACTGCAGTGTTTGTTTCCATGTTTGAGTATTTGCCATGTTTAATTTCTTGTGTAAGCGTGCTGTGTTATTATGAATAATGAATAAGTGGCAATTCTGATTACAATCACCAGATATATAATTTCTAGGAAAAAGTAACTATGATATAAATTTATGTCCTTGTAATAAGAATATTCTGTATTCTTCAGCTTTCACTTTAACATTTTATCTCAGTTCAATCATTTTGGTAATTTATGTGTATCAGTTCAGATTTATGTGGCCAGATGTCACTACTGATTAAGCAACATAAGCTACTCTGAGTCTTGTATCCCAAAAAGAGGATGTCTTAAGGTGATATGGATATAAATCAGGACCCATGAAAATAAACAATAATTCATGAAATTGATCAATGTGTAGCTTCATTCAGTGGCCCTGTTGGAGTAAACCTATGAAACATGAAAACTCTTCCTTAGTCCCTCATTGTTCAATCAGTTCAGGTCTCCATCTGCTAGGACTTGATAACTCCATAGGGCTCTGTACATTTTTCTTGCTGATATTTTAGTATTTTAGGATAGACCTTTTTTCAAACCATTTCAGAAATGCAAATTCACAAATTTTGATGATCACGCTTATAAAATTATTGTCATATAATAGACAAAAATTATTAAATTGTGGATAAGATTTCCTTTTTTATCAAAGGAGACCTATTAAGGAAATTAAAAGATATTGCAAGCAAAATGCACAAATAAAATAAAATAAGAGAAGCAGGATTTTGCAATGTTTAGAGGCAAATTCTAAGTTTCAAAAATACAATCAGCTTGGTAAAATATGAACAGCTTCTAATCTGATAGCATATTACTTCTCATTGCCTCAGCAAAACTATTTTTGAATCTACAAAGCATTTGCCACTGTCCTATTCATGGGAAATCTATCACAGTTCTGCAAAGCACTCAAATTTTGCAGAAAATTATAATGCTGAAAATGATCACACAAGGCTCCATTTTAGCTTTCGCCTAGTTCTGTTCTTGGATATCAGAATGTGTTGCAGGTGTTTAATCCTGAAATGACTCCACAAAACTTGATCTCGTCACCAATGAAATAGTCATCTCCTTTTAAAAGCAATCAATATCATTTCAGTCATGTAATTGTATTTTATAAACTCTTTATAATTATATTTATGCATTTATGTTTCCAATTATTTAAAAGTCAGTATTTTTTATTTGTTTCTAGTATTTTAATGGTAAAATATTGCCTTATGAGTATATTCTAATTCTAAACTATCTGCCTTGACATTGAACTGCATTGTCACAATTTGTTAGAGATACGTTAGGCATTTTGAAAGTAAGGAAAAAATCTATTGAATAGAGTTAGAAATTGATGCGTAAAAAGGTGAATGGTGGACTTGGGAAATAAGGCACACATTTTGTGCAAGTAACAGCTATTCTGGCTGGCCATGGTTTTACATAAAATTTTGGAATTACCTTAGAAGAAAAACATTTTTTTTTTTTTTTGCTAGTAACTGCTTACTTCTGTCAAAACTTAAAACTTGTTTTAAAGACATCATCTGTGGGCAGTTACTTTTAGAATGCTTTTCTACTAAGGCAAACACAATTTTTAAGATATTCGGAAAATATTTCTGCAAATACAGGACAACTTTATAAAATGAGTAAATTGATTTAGTAGTGCACTGAGGAAAAATTAACAATTAGATGTGAGCATGGTTTGTAATAATTCTTGCATATTTATTTCTTAAATTACTTAAATTAATCAACCATAAAAGGTCAAATTTATTTGAGCTATGGTTTTTCACAATTTTGGAATTTCCAAAATACTCACTTTGCTCATAAGATACACTCTCAACAGGTCAAGTAATATTTTACAGAAAACATTCTGATACTGAAATTAGCTAGAACTCAGAGTTCAGATGATGAAACCAGGAATGTAAGTTTTTGTATCTTATTTTTTAAAAGTTAATATTAACATAGTGTATTTCTAAAGGAGTTGGCTTTATAATTAGACAAACCTCCATTTAGTTCCTAGTTGTGCTAGTTTACATATATGTGAGACTTGTGCTAGTTTTGTAACAGTCTTAATTCTTAGTTTCCTCAACACTAAAATGAGTTTATTAATTTAGCAAGGAATTCACTACTTTCAAGAAAAAACACACAACATCATGCTATAAGTAAAAATAAAGGAAGTATGGTGGTGTTGGAATATTAAAATGATATTTCATAATACTCAAGGATGAATCAAGCAGTAGGACTCATGACTAGCTAGAGAGAAGGACTTAAAAAGTCCTGATGAAAGAAAGACGGGCTCTGTGTGTCTAGGGATACATGGTCTCCTGTCTTGATTCTCTCTCTCACTCTGCTTTTTATCTGTTCTTTCTGCAGACTGTTTTTCCTGCTTCGGTTGCATAAGGCAGTTTTATATTGCTTTAATTCTAGTATTAGTAACCTAGTACTATTAATAATCTGCAAAATAATCTTATACTTTACTTAGTGGTTTAATGTCAATAGTGATATTGATCATGTACATTTGAAAGCATTTTATAAATATAGACTAAAACAAATGGTTAGTTTTATTAATCTTATTAGGAGCTAATTTCTAAATGTAATAAAAATTAAATACAAATATAAAACAAATTAAATAAAAACCTGTAATAGCAAATTTTACTTGGATATTTTAATATGAACTCATGATATTTATAAAATATAGTTTATATTTCTGCCTTCTGAAAAGTTTGACACACCAATGAGTATAACTATTGCTCAGAACTTGGGTTCTAAGTACCATTTTATTAACAACAAATCAGGGCTCCTTGGAGAAGTGACTGATTCCAGGTCTGGAGCAAAGAAATTCCAAGGTGAGCTTACAATATTTTATAGTGCCTGAGAGTAAGTAAATATTTAAAGATAAATGAAGACATTTTAAAGGAACACAAGAGAGAGCTCCCCATGCTTAACCTTGTAACAATTCAAGCATAGAGAAAATAAAAGGAATGAAAGGAAAAAGAAAAGAGAGAGAGGAATGGAGAGAGAGAGAGAGAGGAGGGGGAAGAAAGGAAAAGGCATGAGATTCAAATGAAAGTAAGAATAAAAAAATAAACCAAACTCAAACAAAACCAAATAAATTTTCTACTACCAGAGACAATTATAGTATCAATTTCGTATTTTAAA
Source organism: Miniopterus schreibersii (assembly GCF_964146895.1). NCBI lineage: Eukaryota > Metazoa > Chordata > Mammalia > Chiroptera > Miniopteridae > Miniopterus > Miniopterus schreibersii. The sequence goes on from NC_138107.1 coordinate 45,434,541, forward strand.
AATGGTCGAGAGAAAAAATAAGAAGATATTTACTTTTTTTAAAAGAAAAAAATGCAGTAAATTCCCAAATTATGTAGAAAATCTACTTTTTACAGAAGAATATCAGCTAATAATTTTTTAAGTCAACATTATTCAATTTCAATTATTCATGAAATAATGATTTAAGCAAGGTCTATCAATGGTCGCTAAAATTATTTAATATTTTTAAATGGAATAATTAAAATTATTGCTAAATTAATGTCACAAAATGATATTGATTGCAAATTAATAATAAATTATTGATAATTGACCTAATGCTTTTATGATGTACAGTCATTTTTATTAATTGATGGATTCCCTTTTTTAAGAATAGTTTATTGATTTTTAGAGAGAGAGGAAGGGAGAGGGAGAGAGAAACATCGATGTGAGAGTGCAGCAGTGATCAGCTGCCTCCCGAGGGCCAGCCCCCCACAAGGAGGGATGGAGCCTGCAAGCAGGGGATATGCCCTTGACTGGGAATCCAACTGGCATGCTCTGGGTGCTTGGGATGAGCTCAACCAACTGAGCCCCACTGGCCAGGGTGGAATATTCCTGCTCCTGAGTTTATGAAAGTGGCTATTTCAGAACTGTATGTGGCGGTTTCACTCAGCTGTGCGAAGCTGGGCAGTTTTGCTGAATTTGGCTGGGCTTCCTCACAGGTCCCTAGACTCCCGTGTATCTTACGGCTCATTCGGCTTTGATTTGCATGGTCTCTGATCACTTCAGGAAGTTTGGACTATTAAAACTTGTTAATAAGAAATTGGTTTAAGCTTCTTTTCTGTCTTAACATTTTTTATCTTTTTATCTCTTCAGCATCTTTGTCTCAGATTTATCAGAAGACTATCTGGTTGAATCAGTCCAATTGCTGGATTGCTCTTCTTTGGGACAGGAGTCTTCCCCACCCATTCAGATGCACTTGGGTTAGAGGGAGGCATATGTCTTACATTCCAACAGGAAACCCAAAGCTCTGATTGGAAAGATTCCTTTAGAAAAGATTGTGCACTGGAAATAGTGATCACCATCTTCAGAACATCTTGTCAACTCAAGCATTGTCAAAGCTATTAGCAAACTAAGCCTGTTTTCAGCAATGATTCTAACTTGAAAAAGCAAAAGGATTGTGTTTGAGTGAGAAGAAATTCAACTGATATTTTATAATAAATGATAGGAGCTTTTTTATCTCATCTTGTATGTGTCATGATCAGCTTTCTGGAAGAAGATGCTGCCCTGAATACATTACTTTACTAGTTTTATAAGAAAGGCCTCAGACCTTTATCAAGGTATAACTAAGTGTTCAGATAAAATAGCCAACTTACAATTACAGCAATAATAGGATCTGATCTGTTATCTGATCCATGGATCTGGCACAGGAAGCTCCCTGAAAATCTATGCAAAGTAAAGGAGAATAGATTTACATTCACATCTACCTTTCTACAGAAATGCAACTCAAAGGAACTTCATGCATTTTGAAGAGTACCAATGTGTACTCTGTTACATAAAACTATTTAATTCAATTTAGCAAAGATATGCTATTATAGTTTAAGAATACTAACTTTTGTGAAGATATTAAATAAAAATCAATACCCTCATAGAGTTATGCATGTATGGTTATAAGATACACATTAATTTATGAGTAATGCTGTTAAAATATGACAGAGTATTAATATATGTGATATAAAACTATCTGAAAGAGTAGTTCTGAGCAAGAGTTACTAAGAAACTTTTCCATGCATGGTGTTTAGTGACCTTGACAAATGGGTATGTTTTAGATAAAAGGAGAGGAAAAGGGAGGTACATGCAAAATGAAGGAAAAACAAAAATTGTTATGGATTAAAGATTAAGGTATTAAAAACAATAGGCTGAGTCTAATCACCAGGCTGTGCACCTGAAACTAATATAACATTGTAGATCAACTGTAATTTAAAAAAATTTTAAAAATATTTTAGAAAAGGCAATAGGCTGAGGCTGTTTATAATTTTACAACAAATCTTTGGAGAAGCGTAAGGAGAACATATCCTCTCCACCACGATTTTATGGGGCATGTTGTTGTGCTTTGTGAAATTAGGCCTGGAAAATTTTGTTGAATAAGTCTGATAAATTTCAAAAAGATGTTTTATTTCTTTGCTAATCTACCTGAATACTTAATTACCCTGCAAGATGCATGTGTCATTTTTGTGATTCAATATAATCTTTTATCATAAATATCATCCAAGTACTGAAATGAACACAAATCAGGGACTATTTGCTGCTCCCTAGCACTAGTACAGAAAATGGTTTTACAGAATTATATGTTCTTTTTTTTTTTTTTTTTAATTGTAATTAAATTCTGACAAAAACTCCACTAAATAATGTCTTTTTAATTAGAAATATGTTTTATAAGTTTCTCTTAATTTAAAGCACTAAGGGTGCTTTTGACTATTTTTCCTAGGAATTCCTCAAAACCCTAAAATTTTTTTGTGTTCATGTTAAGTAGTAAAGCATATAATCTATTGTTATAGTTTATGCATTGAAACATAATTCTTACTTTTTTCTCCAACTAGCTCTTTAGAGCTTGAATATTTTAAAAACCCATTCTCTTCATTTTTATTTACCAAATGCAGTGATATATTTTTATAGGATGTAGTGAGAACTAAATGAGATATTCGAGTAGATTTAAATGTGTGAACAAGAGCAAGCAGTTAATACATGGGAGCTAGCATAGTAATCTAAATAATAATCTAACCACACAGTATATACATGGAGAGCAATCTTAACACTATTAATACTATTGCCAAATACAGTATCACGTGGTGTCACTGCATTAAAATCATGCCATCTTCTTACTCTTCTCTTCAAACATTTTTTTCACCTTTATCCTTTATTTCCTACAACCAATCATTTAGTTCTAGAAACAGTCTTTTTTGAAACATCTCTTTTCTCTCCAGCCAAATTATTATTCATCAACCAATATTCAGTCAAAATTTAGAATGTGAGCATTTAAATGTCAATTTTTATATGATTCAATATATGTCTAAGTTCTCTGTTGCAACCTGGAGATGTAGATTGGCTCATAAGAATTCCAAAGGCACTGGAAAGTGAATATAGGCTCAAAAATGGTTTTAAATATTAGCTTCTTTTATGAGTTGGTACGTGAGCTAAGGCACTACTGCTACCATGGGGAAGGGTTAAAGCTTGTAAGAGCTGCAGGAAAGGTGGACACTTTTTTATCTATATTCCCCCAGAACAGCAGAGGTTATTAAGAGAAACCTCTTTTTCATGGACTAAAGAAAGAATTCAAAAAATAGAAAGGACATGTCCTCCTACATTGTGCTACCTGTTCAGAGGTGGGAGAGAAATAGATATGCAATTTCTTAGTAATCAAGATAATATGCACACCCAAGGGGATATTAACAAATCTTGTAAGGTTTGAGGAGGGATGATTTTTCTTACAGGCCTGTGATAATTCTCCTCTGACCTCGGTATCATCCCAATATTACTATTTCCAGCAAAATTTCTATCTCTATACTATTTTATTAGATTGGTGTTCCTAAAACTCTAAGAGACTACTATTTTAAGTACGTCTATAAATTTCTTCTTTTATTCTGAGACCTGACAATGCTTTCTTTGAGAATAGCCTAAGGAGTCCCATTTTAGCAAAACCTGTTTTGAATGTCCTTAGACCTTTTGAGTAGTCCTTAACTTAGAAGGCCCTCATGATCAATTACACAAAGCTCTTCTTTCTATTTAAAATGTTGGTCTTTTCTTGGAGATTTAGCATAGAGATTTCATTCAGGAATGAGCCCATGTTGCTCGGAACCTCTGTGAATTCATTAACAAGACTAATATTTTACAAAATTAATTCCTTCTGTACTTCACACCCCTTCTTGACTTCCTAGTTAATGAGACTTAACCTTTTTTCTGTTATTGATATATTTTTAATAATACTTTTAGGTATCAATAATTTATCATACATTTAGGTTTTATTCTTTATAAATTGAAAATAAAGATAGTAACATGATAATATGCTTAATGTACTGTTGGCGATTATATCTGATACAACGACTTTAAGTACTTGTCCTGGAAAATCTAACTCAATTGGTTGGCTCCAACAATCAAGAAATTTTTTCACTTATAAATGACTGGTCAAAGATAATAATTTTCGGGGCCAGTTTGTTTCAGTATCCTGGGTCCATTTTTGTTTGTGATCTCTTAAAGGTGTGTGTTGGCATAAACTTCAGGCAGCTTTCCTAAAGCTGGTGGCAGTGTTCCCATTGGCACTCTTCAAAATGCAAAGAAGAGGGTGAATGCTTCTGACTTAATGTTGCCAGAAAAACTGTAAGAGTCACTATAATTGAAATGTTTAGATAATATATGTATCTTGATGCCAATCATTGGAATAGAATACACTGATTAATCTAGGCCAAGCATTGCTCATCTTAGGAATTTGAAGTAGGGTCACTCACATGCAAAGCTTGGCGATATGCTAAAACTTGGATATCTTAAGCAGATTAGAATTTTTATTTGTAAAAGGAAGGGGCTGCATAAGTGACCAACCTGCTACTAGAGTGATTGTCTTTCAAATACTATCTTTTGTCCTGTACTGTTTCTTCAGGATCAGAAGCAGTTTTATTCCACATTGTGCAAAAGACAAGAGCGGCTGTGTGTTAGTGTAGAAAATGTTTTCCCTTTACACATCTTACAAGTACATATTTAGTTAAATACCATGGTCCTTAGAATCCCACTTAAACTCCTGGGCTAATTATCTCAAGGGTGATCCATTAGATGATTAAAGACCACGTTTAGGTTATTAAGATCTATTGATTATTTGTCTAATTTATTCACAGTGGTAGTGTTTCTATTCATTTCATTCACCATGTGGTATCTTACTAATAACACTTGTTCAAACTGTGTTTTAAAAGTAATATTTCATAATCATCTCTCAAACATTCCGAGGTTTGCATTCCTGGAAAAGTCAGTGTGAGTTGAAATGGTAAATATCAGGTCTGATATTCCCGTAGAAGTAATTTTATAACAGGAAGTTATGTTGCAGACAAAGGGCTTGATGCATATTTAGTTTAGTTTTGTTTTAGTAACGGCTACAAATCAACCATTTCATCAACTCTTAATCAAATATAGAAATACATACTTTTAAGACAAAGAGTACAATGTTTTTCAGTGTGCTTTGAATTGGGCAACATGGTATCCAAGTATATAAAATTTATGAATTCTAATATAGAATTCTAGAATATTTTTCTTTTTACTTTATAAAATTAGTATGTGAATAAAATATTAATCAGAAACAGAATTTAAATGGATCATTAGACATAATTTCAGCAGGGTGCTTTAAGGTATATTTAGAAATCCCATGACTGACTGACTGCTGGATTTTGTTTGAACATTTGTTTATTTATTTGGAAGTTGGTTCATGGATGCGTATTTTGATAGCTTATATTAATCATTGCAATATTGTCTAAGGCAAAAATAGTGTAGATTCCTCTGTATTTGATATTTTGACTGGGTGACATCATTGTGTTATATCCAACCTGTTTCAGGAAATATATGGGTATTAAAACTGCAGTATTATAACCACTATTGCCAATATTTAATGATCTATTTTTTTTTAATTTTTCCAGCTTTTCCCCTTGTTCTTTAATGACTATATAAGGTGCACTGTAGTGGGTGACCTCTACAGAATTTGCTTACCCATTATCCAGTTTCCAGGTATTACATTGCGCTAATATTCCCCCATTAAAATTAATGTTATAATAACTGTCATTGGCATGATGTTTACCATCATTTATATAACGATCTTAGAATATATTTTCCAAATTAATTCACTAGGCAATACACAGATTATACACAAAGAATAATGTGTGAAATTTTACTTACATCTTACCATTGGGCATTATATTTTAAACTTTCATTTAAGAGTGTTCATATTGACTTTCTCTCTCACTCTTTTTTTCAGGAGGATGTTTTAGTCAGTTTATCATACTGTTGGCACATTGGACATCAGTAAAATAATTTTTTCCAGGCTTGTTTAGCCATGTAGGAACCATAATGGTCACCCAGCTAAGAATCAGCTCTTAGTGCCCACAATGCAGATTACCTTTGAAGTAGTAATATCAGTGTTTCAATAGGGGAAAATATCACTATGTGTGCCAATCATGGAAACAGATTTATAAAGCCCTTTTTCCTGCTGTCATAGACAATGTACAAGAATAAAACATACATTTATTAATATCTGAAATTATGTTTATGCTTGTGTTATATTTATTAATTCCTAAAATCATTTTTACCATGTTAAAAGTATTTTTTTCATTTTACATTATGTAGAGATTTTGAAGTTATTCTGGATTTTCATGGCACTGAGTTTGCAGGGAAATACTCTGTGCCTTTCTAATATCTATTTCTCTCTTAACTTTAGCTGACAGAAAGAACCATGATTTCATTCAGAATATCAATGTGTATATCTAAATACTTGCCATCCGGCTCCTTTTGAAATAAATGTAACCACCACACCATTTTTGTCAATGAGTTGTAAGCAGAAGAACACTGAGGATTTCTGGAAAAAACTTTTCTTTCCTGATTAAAAAAAAATAGTGTTGGTATTATTGTCCCCTTAGACTGACCCTGCCTTTTCTTTCTTATTATGCAAACATGATGTCTACAGCCACAACTTTGTAATTGTCAGGTAACAAGCATAAAAATGAAAGCCAATGCACAAAAGATTGGAGTAAAAAGAATGGAGTCCGTATCCTATATCTGCAAGCTCTGCTCTGCCAAATCAAAATCTGCAACCACTTTCAGGATTCTCATGTTTGAGAAAAAAATTAGCTTCTCTTTGCTTTAGTTACTATTGCTCAGTTATCCCTTATTTAACTGGTTAACAAAAGTTCCTAACTGGCATATTAGGTTTAACCATATAGAACTTCTGATTTTAATAATTTTTTTAACTTACAAGAACAACAATTTTATGTAGTTAATCTAATATATGTTAAGTTTCCTCTGTTTTAAATATACTTCCCTGAACAGGACTTTCATCTGTCAATTTGCATACTTTTTAAAGGCTTAGTCTATCATACAGCTTCTGGTAAACATAGGTTTCAGCATATGCTAAATATTTATTTTCAGTTCATATTAAACCAATGTCCATTCTAAGGATGCTTACAGAAGATTAAAAAAAAAGATTCTGCTGCTTCTGATACCATATGTCTACCAGGTACATAGCTCAGTCCCAGGCCAACCCCTAAAGGCTGAATGGTAGAGAATCTGGGAGGCTGCTTCTGACTATTTGCCCAGAAAGTCTGTACTTTCATCTGCTGTCTAATATTCCCAGCCTATTCTGATGTGAAGAAATTCTGTGTGGCTCTCAAGATAGAAAGTAAGAGTCAGAATGGAGGAATGTGAGGAGGGCAAGGGACATCCCTACTTCTTGGATTTTTGTCACCTCTCCTCAGTCTTCTTACTTGAAACCCATATAATTTTTAAACTCCCTTTTGATTTAGCTTTTTGTCATTTAACGTTTTTGTTACTCTTTGGTTTATAACATAAATGTTGAGTCCAGTGTGCTGAGCTTTAGCTTTTAAAACTCAAAAAAGTCACCTCTAGTCTATTGTTTGGACCAAAGGCATGTTTGAATTTCAAAGCTGAGAACTTTATTTCGTTTCAACTACCTTTCCTCCCTGTGGCAGTAGGTCAATTGACCTCACAACTAGTTTAAACAACAGATTCCACAGACAAATAATGGAATTGCAGTGAATGAAGAGCCCATGGTCTAAAGGTTATTTTGTCACTTTGTTGGTGGCCCTGCTCTGCTCTCTCCTGTGAAGCAGGCCCACCTCCTTAGACCACTGACGGAGCAAGAGGATCAAAGTGAAGCAAGAGGCTGACCACACGGCTGAAGCACCCAGTCAGCTCCTGCAGTGGTCCCAGGAAATAGACTCTGTCTCTTCCAAATCTATAGTTTCCTTTTGTGAAAAGGACTGGCCGGTAGAACAGATTAGGCCATGAGGAATGGTAAGCACAGGTTTATGAACCACGTTAACCTGATCAACGTCAGCAGGAGCATCACGAGACGGGAATATTTGCCCCACTTTACATTCAAGAAAACTAAGCTTGAGTTTTTGGGTACAGATTTCACTGGCTTATTGTAAAGATTGATTTTTTATAATTGCAGTTACAAATTATCATTAAGTTTAGTGTCTTAAGCAATAACCATTTGTTATCTTACAGTTTTTACGGGTAGGCTTTGCTGAGAACTCCTTTTAAGGTCAAGCAAGGCCTGAATCAAAGTCTAGGCTGGCTGGAGGCTCTGAGAAAGGACCCATTTACAAACACATTCAGGTTTCTGGCCTAATTTGGTTCTTTTTGGTTGTAGGACTGTGGTCCCTGTCTCCTTGATCTGTTGCCCCTTCATCCTCAAGACAATTAACAGAGCTTCAAATCTTCCTTGCCCTGGAATCTCTGACTCCTTTGGTCAAATACCTCTGATGTTCTCTGTGCTTTGAAGAGCTCATGTGATTACATTGGATCCACTGAATAATCCAGAATAATCTCACTATCTCGAGGTCAACAGATCTGTCATTTTAATTACTTTGCGAAGTCCCTTTTGCCATATAACATAATGTGCTCACAGATGTAACACAAGAGGATGAAGACTATGAGGAACAGAATTCTGCTTTATCATACATGTGTTTATAAATATAAAAAATTAAAAAATGACACATTGACATATAGCTTAGTTATGTTCTAAAATTTTCAATATTTATGCACAATAAGGGTGGCTTAAACATGTAATCTGGTGTCTTGGAGAAACGGAAAACCCTCTCTACTCCTTGTTTGATCAGTATATGACTTGAGATACATTATTTAATCTCAGAGCTCCTGCATTTTTTCTTAAAACAGGAATAATGCATTTTATCATACCTACCTTACTGAACTGATATGAGCATCACAGGAGGTAAACAAATAGTGGTAAGCACAGTATTATAAGAATTTAGCCCCTGTCTTTTATTTCTCATCATTGAGACTAGATTGTGATCAAAACTTCTGCTCTTAGATGGGAAAAAAAGAAAAAGAGAAAAGTCAATTTTAGAGGAATGTATATTTAGAATATTTAACGCTAATGAACTTTGAGAATCTTATGGAAAAACCCATATGGTGTGTGTAAGTACAAATAGACAGAAAAAGTGAGAAGAGAAATTTATTTCTCTCATGTTTTATAATGCCAAGAGATAAAGCAGTCCTTGCTCTGGAATCTCACCTGTCACATTGTGCTCTATAAGTGATGGGACACGATGGGCCATGTCAATGAGACCCAACGTGACACAGGGTGTGGTTTGCTGTCTGTGTAGGAATAGATAATTTGGAAAACTCTGCAAAGGGGCAGTTTGGGTAGAATTTAATGAAGAATTATTAAATAGATAAATAAAAAGTAAGAAATAGCATATATGTTTAATAAAAGAAAACATTTTATATTTTAATAAATAATTTTAAAATTGTATTATACTTTAATAAAATAAAACACTTAATAAAATAAAACAAAATATTAGACTTTCACCTTCGACCTCCAAATTTTGTAATCGTCTGTCTGGCATTGAGCTTTCATTTGTGGTTAAGGTAGCAAACCTCATGCCGGAGCATTCCCTTGTCTAAGGAGACTATGGTGATCTCAGCAAGGTAATTGAATTTTGCCCTGACCCTCTTTGGCCTCTGTGCAGAAGCAATTTGTGAATTATTTAGGAAAAAAGGAGAAGGACATTTGCCTCAAGAGAGAAACGCCCGGCGCAAAGAAAAATCTAGTTCAGTGGCGCTGTCTCTTAGAATCCATCTGCTTTCCCAGCTTGAAATGAAAATCAAGATGGAAATTTCTATTCATCCTTATGCATTAACAAGATTCCTTCCTTTCACCGACAATCGTTGTATATCCTCAACTAGGCCAACGGCAGATCTAAAGCTCTACAGATCACGCTGAGGCTTTTGTTATTAAAATGACAATCTATGACTGAGCCAATAAAACAGAGTAGCCCTATTGTAAATAAATTTGGCATGAACATTTGGGCATCTCAAGCAAAAAAACGAAAGCAAATCAAGAGCAGTGTAGATTCTAATCTTAGCATTCCTGTTGAGTTATATCTCTTTGTATTTATACAACTTTTAAAAAGAACAGCAACTTATAGGTATGAGAATAGTGGTGAAATAACTAAAATTGCTTTTTCTTGTCTCTTTATTTGGTTTTAAAGTACTTTTTAATGTTGTGATTAGATAACTTACTGTTAGAAAGAATAAAAAGTGCTAATATTTTCATTGAGCTTTAAAATAAATCACAAATATGTCTACAGAACACCAGTTCCCAAAGATTACAGATACACTATTTTCTATCAGCCATCAACAGTATTGGCATATATGTGACAGCCAAAGGGTCAGAGTGAAATGATTTAATAAAGACATTCAAAACTCTTGTAAAAAATGAAATTGCAACCCGGCTGTCACAGCCTTAGAGAGTTGAGGGGACGGTATGCACATTTTGTTTTATATCTAAAGCTTTGATCGGCCTGCCAACAAGCATTTGTGCTGTCACTCTGAGGACACCTAATAACACTGAAGTGGCAGACAGCTGTTGATGGATGAGTGTTCGCATCCATTTGGTTATTTGTTGCATATTTCTTTCCTGACATGTTCAAATGAAAAAAAAAATCATACAAGAACTTTTACAATTATGTGAGCCAACCCACACCAGAATTCCATTTTGGTTTGTTTTGGGAAATGCCAGCAAAAAAACAAACATGCCCACAAACACAAAAGGTTCCTGGGAGATAGGGAAGATAATGTCAGTTCCATAGCATTATTAATATATTCCTGTTGAAGAAAGGGCAGCAAAATACTGAATACCTAAAATTAAAAGTTGTAAAGAAATCAGACTTGGCAAAGAACTTTCTGAAACTGTTTCAAACAATTTCCTTGGCAGTGAGGTATCTTGCTATTTCCCCATTGCAATTTTCATTTGCAAAAGGCAAAGGACCTCAAGACTGAGACTTTAAATTGCAGCATTTGATTCTTTAAATATTAGTAACCAGTGTTTAGAGACTACAGTGGCCTTGTAATCAAACACTCAGCAATCTCATTTCATGAGCTATTACAGGTTTGTACAATGTTAGGCTCGAGGTTGGCTCAGGGTGCATGTTGGAGCATACGTATTGGCTTCAACTGGATCTTTTATTGTGCCACCTGGGTGAATAAATGCATGAAAATACATCCACCCCTTGATTTCTCTACCCTATAATAATGGGCCAGTTTCTGTCAGCGCTTTTTATGCTTCAGCTAAAAGAAAGCAACCCAAGCTAGCTTAAAGGACACACAACAAAGAGATGGGTTTTGCTTGTTTGATTTTGGCTTTTATAACTGGAAGATCCTGGGGCCGAGTGGAAATCAGAATTGTCTTGCTTTGGTTGCTCGGGAGTTGTCACTCTGCATGCGTTATGCAGGCTCAGAAACGTCTTCAGACTGGCTTCTCTCATAATAAAGTGGCACGATGACTACCGCAGATTTGCACTTCACTTTGCCCCCAAACCAATGTCAAGAATTAAACCTAAAGCTAGCTTCTTTCTCCAAATCCACCAGTAAACTTAATTGTGCTAATTGAGTCAGATGTTTCTTAAGCCAATACCAAGAGTGTGGTTGACAATCAACAAATAGCAAGCACAAAACAAAATTAAATTAGGGGCATATTAAGGCTCATAAGTTAAGGATTAGTGTGTTGATGAGCTTGATAAAGGAATTTTTGAGGGAATTGAATTAATTAGTATTAAATGTCTTCCTGGAGGAAATCATAGTTTTAAGAGTTACTTGAAATACAGGAACACAGGAGAGAAGTGTGATGAACTAGGAGGAGAAACTGGAGGTGAGTGTATGTGTAACCAATCGCTCCTACATCAATAGTGTTGTACATGCACCTGTGACACACTTAAAAATATCTACAGATGAAGAAACTATTTCAGAGAGACAAGTAACTTTTCCAAGATTATTGGTAGAAATGGTGGAGGATAATTTGAATTTATATGTTCTAATTTCAAAGTTCATGATCATAACCACTACATTATTATTGTACTCAGGTTTTGTTTTTTGGGTTTTTTTCCTTTATAAGTTGGTCTCTTTTTATTGTGAACTTCCTAAGGGCAGGGAATTTTTTTCTGCTTTATTTACTACCATATCCTCAGGGCCTAGAATAGAGCCTGGCTTAGAGTGGATGCTTAATTAACATTTAAATATTGTTGAATTAAGGGTTACATGCCTTGGTCAGAAAATGACATTTGACCTGGAGTTGGTTGTTATATAAGACAGAGGGCTAGAATTGACCATAAGAAAAATATGATAATTATATCTACTATAATCCTTGAGAGAAAATTCTGGATTTCAAATCTGGCACAAACTTTATTAGCTATATAACTGAAATATAATTTTATGTTTCCTCGTTTTAAAAATTATGGTAATTTACAGCACATCTTGGTGTCTTATTGTGAGTTATTGAGATTATTAAATAAGGTAACACATATAATTCAATTACCATGCTTATCTTGTAAGCACTCACTGAATATTAAATATTTTTATTCTTATTGTTATTACTCTTCTCTTCTACTTCGTCATTACTTTTATCACCATCATCATCATGTCAAAGTAGTACATATATATATATCCTGAAAGATGCTATTTTTTATTATCTATTTTTAAGTGTAAAATGGTTCTTAATTTATACAATGATCTGTATAAATTGAATAAGCATTCCTGAGAAGAATATTTGGGCTTATTTTTACTAAATAAGTCGCTCTCTGGGGACTGTCCTCATCAGAAGTCATTTAAAATTCTACCTAATGAGGGCTTTGCCAGTAGCAACTCAAAGAACTTAAAGGACGCCTTTGATATCCAAACAGAATATATTTAATTCTCACTTAGTATACCCAAGTAGTTGAAATGGATTACCTAATTTTTCAGTTTCTGGAAAGGTAGAAAATACATCTGATTCTGGAGACTTAATGAAATTTTATTCCCAGTCTGTAAGACTGATCGTACATTCATCTCCACTTTAGAAACCTGTTTTTAATCACACTTCGCCCACTGAAATGTTAATGCTCATACCTGACATATGTAGCTGTTTATCACATAGAATCTGACAGTATTAGTTGTTTAATGTGTATCAGACTTGTTTCTCTAAAAGTTTTTATCATTACCTATTCTCATGATGACAGCATCTTGCCACATTAAAAACTTACAATATAGTTAATTAATGTGTACACACACACACACACACACACACACAATTCAAGAGTGCTTTTTAAATGCTCACTTTATATGATATAGTTAAGGAAAGTAATTTTATTTTATAATGAGGAAAAATCTACATTTCAGAGCAGTAAGTCATTTATTTAAGGTCACTTGTTTAGTAAGTGACAGATTTCAACTCAGTTAATTTTTACACTTCAAATCTGGACTTTGGATTCCTTTCTAACATAAATATTGCTGCTGTGTATGTATATTGTTGTACTAAATTTGGAGATATATGAGAGCAGGTACTTTTTCTTGACTTCTTTACACTTCTCAGAATGTATAATGTATTTCTCAGAATACACATATAAGCATTAAAAATTATGCTTAATTGATAGGAAAAGATACTTAAGAGCATATATAGGGTGTGTATGTTGCAAGCCCTCTTTTCTGTGGACACTCTCAAGAAATAACTTTAGACAAGGCTGAAATTTAGCTTCTTAGTTTACAAAATATAGAAAGTGGCACACACGCTCAATCTGGCTAACTTGATCAGAGTTTATTTAAAAAGATGGAGATCACAAAAGTGTGGGAAGGGAGTAGGGGAACTGCAAAGAATAGGCCTGAAGAACCTGGAAAGAGAGAAAGTTTAGAAAACAGGCTCTAGTCAACTGGCACTAACCTCATAAAAGGGAATCAGGGAAATAAGGAATCTGACTTCACTCTGCCTCCTTTCTTCTGCCAATCTGTTGCTGGGGAGAAGCTATCTATTCATATGGTCTATAAAAATCAGTCTACTGGGGCAGAAAAACTGATAAAGGGTGGAGAGTAGATCTGAAAGCTCAACAAAAATATTGAACAGAGTGATCTTTCTGTATAGTTGTGAGAAACAAGGAGATCATATGTGTAAATGTGCCTGGTAGACTATAAACTAAAGTAAATAAATATATCCATTATTTCATGTTATTTGAATGCTTAATAAATAATTGTTAATTCATTCTATCAGGGTGCAATTTTTTAATAAAACATACAGTTCTGCAACTTGTCTAGCTAAAGAACAAAATTTTAATTCTAGTTCTATTTTATTTTCCAGGAAAGTATTTGATGGTTCAAAATATCTAAATTATTATTATTGTTTATATTATTATTGATTTCAAAGAGAGGAAGGGAGAGTGGGAGAGAGAGAGAAACAGTAATGATGAGAGTCATTGATCAGCTGTTTCCTGCACGCCTTCTGCTGGGGATCCGGTCTGTAACCCAGGCATGTGCCCTGACCTGGAATCGAACTTCAATCTCCTGGATCATATAGGTCTATACTCAACTGCTGAGCCATGCTGGTCAGGCTAAATTATCATTTTTTAAATTGCTGACTTAAGTAGGCTTACAGTTAATACAAAAAAAATCATACAAAAACAAGAATTACATTTGTCCTGCAAATTCATCATTTCTTTCAAGTCTTCCCCACCTACTTCAACAATCTTTTAACTGTGCTAAAATAACAAGCACAGTCATCAAAAACTCAGATATAAAGAAAACTAAATGAAATGACTCAGAATTTTACACTTAGAAGAAATTGAAGATCCTTAAGCCCTCCCTTTCCTATCTACAAATGACAGAAGTGAAGCTCAAAAAGGTAAAGTCATTCATCCAGGGTCACAGACTATCAAATGGATCAAATGGGACTGAGTGTGAAGACACCGAATCCTCCGTGGGGCTCTTTCCATTACTCTGTCTTCACTCAGCTATACACAGAGAAGGGTGCTAATTTTCTTAGGAATTGGAGATTGCTATTATTGACTCCTTTTCCCCTCATTGTTTTTATTTTCTGAACATTCATTATAATAGATTAGAATATGGGAGTGGTATGTCACCACATTGACCCCAGAACTAGTTCATCTTATTTGACAGTCAAAATAGGGGTTCTGCTTTCTAATGTTTCCATCATGTGCTTTCTAATATTATATCTTAAGACAAAGATGACCATCCCATCAAGATGGGAGTTCAGATCTTCCTAGAGGCTGTAAACAACTAAATATTGTTCAACCAACTGATTATCAAACATTCACCCATTCCTTTCTTTATTCCTGTTGAATCAGTGGGATATATTCAATAAATAAGATGTAGTCTCTGACCTCAAGTGGTTTATAGTCTAGTGGATAGGACAAAGAAGAAAACTGATAAAACCACAGAGATGTATTTGATCTGAGGTGCAGCCATTAGGTATCATGTAAGCACTCAATAGTCACCAGTCTGTTCTTAATGTCTCACATGTATTAGCTCAATTAATATTCACCCATATCTGAGAGATAGGTATTGTCTTCCTTGTACTTCATATAATATAATGAAACTCAAATACAGTGAGCAAATTTATCAAGGTGTATATAGTTATATAGCGAACAAATCAGGGCTTAAATGACACAATCTGACTGAAAAATCCAAGCTTCACATCACCTCTATGCAAGTAAAGTACATTGTTTGTACTGTTATGTCACTCACAAGATTCTCAAAAATATATGGTTGTTTTTGTGCATGTGACTTTTTTAGCCCCTCAGAGAAAAGAACAATATTTATGTTTCTGGGACTTACTCAGAGTATCTAGCATCATGTTTAGGAAATAATTGCTTTAGAAAGAAATTAAGATGTCAATAACCACTTCTCTTTATAAACCTGCAACTAAAGAAAATGCATAAATAATAGCAAATGCAAAGAATTAGACACATGCACTGGGCAACATTTTACAAATACATTTTGTAACAGCAAAACTTAGGCTCTTGTAGTAAGGTAGGATGACCTCGATGCTCAAAGAATAATCCTGTCCTATTGTTAAATCAAATAGGATGTCTAATTAGCTAAGCACAGATTTTTCTTTCTTTTTTCCTCCCCCAGAAAGCCATTCAATTTTTAAAATATTCAAAATTCTTAAATGAAACAATTTTAATCATCTATCTGTAAGTTGGTAGCACTATAGGAAACTGACAGCCTGGCATCAGAGTTAAACACCCTTTTAATTCTTCTTGCTCCTAATTTATATCATTAACGTATCTTAGACTGTCAAAGTAATAAAAGCCATCAGTGGGGGGAGAAAAGGTTACTTGTACGTATGAGTATCATGTATTTATTAATATGATTGTTTAAATCATATAGTGAGAGCTTATCTGCAGTGACAACCGTCGCTGACCACGTGTATATTAGTGTCGTCCCACCAGGGCAATGGTCCCAGCGAGCAGGCTGTCTCTGGCGCCAGATGTGATAACACAGCGCTGAGCCCGCGGCCCCTGCTCTCTGCGGCCTCTGCCTGCCTGTGCGGCCTCTGCGCACAGCAAAAGCGAGCGGCTAAGATCAAACCAAAGCCTGGAGCACCTGGGATCACGTCTCTTATTTGACTGTTTTCCACCCAGAATAATATGATACCTCGTGGGCACATTATCTAGAATAAAAAACAAAAACAACCTTCACCCTGAGCATGCACCCAAGGTGCAGCTTCACTGTGACATGAAATGTTTTTCTCTTACTTAGTGTCTTTCTCGGCCCGTTACCTTCCAGGGGCTGCTGTCTGGGGCTGCTGAAGAGGTTTTCCCTGCAGGACCAGGCAGAGGATTGCGAGCATCCACCCGCCTTCCAGTCCCCAGCTTCTCGTGGCTCCTGTGCGAGTTCGTGGCACCGTGCAGACCCCCCAACATGCCAGCCTGGGTTGGGCAGTGCCAGGGTGTAGCACTGTAAAAGAAATGTAAAGAAACCAGCCCTTGCTTTGGGGCCTCCAGTGTGGACTTTCTTTTCCCCTTTCTCGTGTCCGGGGCCTGATCCCCAGCAGAACTCCTCTCATACACATGCGTGTGTGTGTGCGAACCGTACCTATGAACATACACAGCCGCGCTCACAGATGAGAAGCACACACTCGCCCACTTAGGATTCCCTCGGAAGACGGGCACCGCTTAATAGAATGCAGTGTTTTATTTTTAGTTTTGAGAAAGTATTCATTAAGGGTAGGCCGGGAAAGGCGATCAAAGCACATGAAAGGGAAACTGTATTCTTTGTACTTCCCTCGTCGCCTTGACTGAAACTTAGCCTTCTTCACCTCTGGCCCCACTCGATTCACTAACCTCCAATTTTCTTCTCCCTGTTGTGCTAAACTAAAAAATGTGCCTAGAAACCAAAGAACAGGGTTGCCTGTGACTTATGTATGTTTGGAATAGGAATTACCACTTAAGTTTTCTCAGATACTTTTGATACTTTTGAATTATTTCCCACCCTCAAGGAAAGAGGACTTTTTATTTTTTTCTGGTTTCTCCACCCCCACCCCCCTTTTCATTGTCAATTTAGAAGCTGCCTGAAACAGGCGCTAGGAAAACACTGGGTGGCAGTCCCTCTCCCTTTCAGCCGCCAACGCAGGACGGACTGTCATCCGGAGAGCCCCGGCTATGTAACATCATGTTATTCCCCTGCCTCTGCTTGCTGCCCTGAAAGTCTCAGTTCCCCCGAAGCCCAGGGTTCTGCAGACACAGGGCAGAGCAGAGAAGCAGAAATAGCAGGTTTTCCTCAAAACAAACCCGTGAGATTTCCTAGAGCAGCCGAAGCACGGAAGCTGGAAGTGACAGATGTCCTGTTCAGTGATCCAGTCAACGGGACTAAAGCACAAAACTCCCAACAGTTGTTTCCAGTAACCCCACCGGTGGTTTTCTAAGTACAGACGCCAAGCCTGTGATCCGGTGTCTTCTTCCTTCTTCCATGTTTATTCTGTGCACTGTCATCCTTCCTATGAGTTTCGTGTAGTCAAAGCATCTGCAGGCTCTAGCATCTGGAGCCTCTGCCGCATCGTTTCTTTCCCTTCACTCTCCGAACACGCTCCCCTTGCCGCATTCAAAGCGTGGATTTGTGTGCTGGAGCTCCCAAGCATGCACAGTCCAGCATGCCCGCTGGGCTCAGCAGTCCCAGCGCAGGGCTCAGGATCAGCTCCTTTCTAAACTCCTGAGCACTGCTGGATGGAAAATAAAGATTGTTTAAAATTAATTTTAAAGGTTAGTAAAAATGACAATGCAAGACATTCAGAAAGTAATTAAATAGGTAATATGTGACAGTATGAATATTGTAAAAATAAAATATCCCATATGATATATTTGATGCAAGATATTTATTTAAAAGAGCCCAAACCATTTAAAGAGCCTAAGTTTCTGCTACGAAGAAGCAGGTGGTTTAACTAGGTAGCATGAAATGTTGTACCTAAATGGGAGTTATCTATATTTGTATAAAGATCTAGTATTTTGTATTGTTGAGGCAATGCCTATAATAGTCTGAAACTAAAAATAAGCAAATAAATAAAAACAACAAATAAATCAACACTTTCAAAAATGTAAGGGCTAGTTTTCTAGCCAAACAAATTCACCTCAGAGTTCCAATTCCTTTAAAAGTATTTCTTTTCTTTATTATCAACAGCCCATAAAGAATTTATAGGAGCAAAATTTTTTCAATATTAAGTATTGCAAAATTAAATTAAGGAAATGAATGAATAATGTATAGGCTCTGTAATGATAGGTAACAGTCAGAAAGGACTATACAAATTTATTATTCAAGTGATTTTTAAAACAATAAGAGCATATAAGTCCTTTTTAAGCAAACACTTCTTACAATCTATGTCACTGATTTTGTTGTGGGTCCTGGAGACTCAGCAGTGCATGGAATAGACAAAGCCATGCTCACGGGGCATACACCTCACACAGTAAGCACTTGCCTCTAATTCTACATTAGAAGGTGAGGACATCATTTCTTATAAATCATTTAAATCCTAAACTATCTAGTAACTTATCTTAGTTTTTGGAGATGCTCAAATTTTGTTGTAAAAAATAAGTCAACTGTGCTCACTTCAGTTGTACATATACTAAAATTTCAAAGGTACAGAGAAGATTAGCATGGACTCTGCACAAGGAGGACCAAAAATAAATAAATAAATAAAAATAAATAAAAACAAATCAACTAATGCCTTTGACAAAGAGATGCTCGCTTGTAAAAAGCAGTGTGCCTGCATATGAAATGAACAGCCAAAATATTTTTAATTGCATATTTCATAATAAAAAAATTACATTTAGGTCTGTATTGTGATATTAATTATAACATGTAATATTTTGATAGCGCACTTCTAGAGACATTAATACCTTGCCTATTTCTGTGCCTACAATTTAACTTAAATACCTGTAATAATATACACAGAAATGGTAACATTTTACTTTTACCAGAAATCCAATATTGAAGTTTTTATATATAAAGTGGAAAATCTTGTCCATGTGACTCATGCATTGTGCCTGTGACTCTAATGCCTTTAACAAGACAGCCTAATGGCCCATTATTGTTTTTAACATGCCACCTTAAAATAACCTTTCTGCAAATTTTCTGACATATTTTATCTCAGCCTCCATTTATTTCATTTATATTGACCCTGGTCCCTTTAAAATAGCTGGTTTTTGAGAAACATTGGTTTAAGTACAGCATTTCTGCAAAGACTTTCGGATTCTTCCAGTAATTCCATGTTGAGGCTGCTTAGTTTTATGGGTAGCAATCTGCTCTTCTTTTGGAATCTGTCAGGATCAGGAAAATACACATTAATCATTTACTATAGGAGCCTGTATGGCTCCCAATGTCCCCTATTTCAAGATGACAATTGGACACTTATCAGAAATTACCCACATCCTCACAAGGGAGGAGTTTGCTGTGTGGTGTTAGCCAAGGACTGTACCTCCTCTTCAGAGGGTGTTCCCAGGGAACCTAGGATGAACCTGTACGGTTGTCATGTGAATACTGGCAGGGCTGCTGTATATTTGTTCTTTGTTTATTGATGTACTAAAGGGACTGTTTCACTTCCAGACTGAATCTAAACCCTGAAGTCGCTCCAAAGGAGCAATGTAGCTTAAAGAGCCTTTGGGTCAGGAGCTACACCACCTGCAAAAGACCTCCTTGGGCTGAAGTTCGGCCAGGTAGTGGAGGTGCCAGGAAGATCGTGGTTCTAAACTGGACAAGCAGTGTTGTGGGAATTCAGGGAGAGATGTAGTTGGTTACTCCCCCATACCTGTGATAACACCTTTTTGACTGTTTGACATTGTGTGAAAATACATGCTCCCAGGAAATCATGGAACAGAAGACTTCTGGAATAATTCTCACCAACTTAAGTCTTTACAACATTACCTTTGAGACTCATCTTCTCTAAGATTCTGGCCTAGGTTTATAGCCTTTTCATTCCTCTTTCCTTCCCTCGGGGTAGGATTGTCATCAGGGGAAAAACTCTTACACATTGCTCTTGGAAATGCAAAACTCAGAGCCAGCAATTGAAAATGCGAATTATTACTTCTCTAAAAGATAGGAGAACTGAATTGCTCTTTCTTAGCAAAAAAGCCAGGCAAAACACCCAGGAGAAATACACATGGTATTTCTTAATCCAAGATCATTCTGTCTCTAAAATGTACAATTATGATTCTTCAAATTTTGATTCATGTCACCCCCAAGATTACTAGATCATTTATAGTGTCACTCCTATCCATGTCCAGACATATGTTTCAGTTTGAAAGAGAGAAAAGACAGAGACTTAACACCTCTATTCATTTCATTCTATTCACATTTCATTGACACTTATTTTATTCCATTCAAATCAAGAATTTAAAACTGGAAAGTAAAGATTTAACATGCAGCAAAAAATAAAAGACAATATGAAGTAGTAATCAAGTGTCAAATTAAAAATATTGAGTTAAAAAATCCCGATACATGAATGTTTTTGAAATGTGAATTCAGTATTGTCATCAGCCCAGCTGGGTGTGGCTCAGCGGTTGAGCGTCGACCTAGGATCCAGGCGATCGGGGTTCGATTCCTGGTCAGGGCACATGCCTGGGTTGTGGGCTCGATCAATGACTCTCTCATCATTGACGTTTCTATCTCTCTCTCTCCCTCTCCTTCCCTTTCTCTGAAATCAGTAAAGATATATTTTAAAATAAAATTTAAAAAAATAAAATAATAATTAAAAAAATAAAAAAATAAAACTTCCTTTGGATAACTTTTGAATAATCTTTCAATAAAAAAAAAAATCAAAGAGCACTTTAAATGTATCCAAGGAGTATACTCAACTCCAACACACACTAGGTCCTTAAAAATGTTATTGAATAAGTAAATGAATAAATAATTGAATAAAGGATATAACGAATACATAAATTAAATACAAATAAATAAGTAAATAAATAAATGTCAGAATAGTTCAGGAAAGTTTGCTCTTGTCTGGACTAAATGAAAAATCAAGCCTGAGAGTTGAACGAAAGAAATCTGAAAAATAGATGCAAAGAGGACTGTGCCATATTAGCATTAAAAATGTGCAGGTGAGAGTAAGAAAGGCATTTTCTGCAACTGAGGTTTGGAAAATAGGGGAACATTTAAAAAAAAATTATGTAAGTGATGCTTTGAAAGTGATATTCAATGAAAATTAATCTGGTAGAGTAAGAATATAAATTAATAGAAACCTTGTATAGTTTTATAAAACATATCAAAACCCTTTAATTTGTGTATTTAGTATTTGCCTGGCAATCCAAATTAAAATTTTATCTTAAGGAGATCATTGGA
Source organism: Miniopterus schreibersii (assembly GCF_964146895.1). Taxonomy (NCBI): domain Eukaryota; kingdom Metazoa; phylum Chordata; class Mammalia; order Chiroptera; family Miniopteridae; genus Miniopterus; species Miniopterus schreibersii. The sequence goes on from NC_138107.1 coordinate 45,456,381, forward strand.
CATATACAAAATTATATTAATAGTGATACTCATTTTAGTATTGTTTCTAAAGATTTTTTAAAAATAACAAAAAGTAAAACAAACCAAATAGCTATAAACAAGCTACAGGTTAAATGAATTCATTCATAAAATATGTAAATAATTTATTAATAAGGAAAAAGTGCTCATACTGTATTAATTGAAGACAAGTTATAGAAAGAGTTTGTTATATAACGCATATTATATGAAAAATACATACATTTCTGGGTGTGTTTGTTTTTTTCAAATTTTTTCATAATAGTGTATTATGACTTTTTATGGCATACAATGATTTCCTGGTTTGAATTTAAACTTCATTTGTAAGATTCTTTCATCCATCTATCATGTATAATTTATCTATTGACTCCAATTAAGAAACATTTGTTCCAAAAGAAACAGAAAACAAAACAAAACAAAAAAATTAAAATGCCACCCCAAAAAGAAGCAGGTGTCCTTAAATATAAATTTCTCTTTCCTGTTTCATGGGTTCTGCTCATTTGCCTTCCCTATGATTACCTCGCCATTGCGATTTATCTATCGAGGTGCTGTGAAAACCATTCTCGATCTTTCAGGCCAGACATGATTTCCTTCTTCTCTAAACTCCCGAGGCAAGTTGACCACGGGAGGACCCTGGATGCATCAGCAACGCACGGGCTTGAACATCAGTCTCATCAAACCTTTTTAATGCCGGTTTGAAGTTACTGAATTATGCTTTAACCACAGGTTCTTCATCATTAAAATGGAGCCATTAAGTGATAATTCACAGGATTGTTGGATAGATGATGTATGTGGAGCACCGTGAATAGCCCTTAACCAGGTAAATGGCTTTAGACTTATGAGCTCTCCCTCCAGGCTTTCTGTTTATATGTTTTCCTAACTGCACTGAATAGTTTTTAAGAGTGAATAAATCGGAATCTTTTTATCCCTGGGAGTGTGACGCAGTGATGTGTAGCTAACAGTTCAATAAAGAGTAGACAATGTGAATAAAAATTCATTATAATGAAATTTAAAAACTTTTAAATATCCTTTGGGAGTTATACATACGATGAGGTATTTCCAGTAATATACACGTTTTTCTCTTTCCAGATGTCTCTGTCTCTCTAAAATAACAGGAAAATGTTTGTAATGGTATGGGGAGCAAAGCAGTAATCCCGGTGAAGTGTACAGTAGGAATTTCCTAGTTGGTCACCTGCTCACTTGGTTGGTCAATAGTTAGAACCACAGAAGAGGCAAGAACAAGGCTCAGAAAATGGCAGAAATCAGTGAAAGAAGTTAGGCAATTTATCAAAATTATGAAGATAGCTTACTTTTTAAGAAACATGATTCCTTAAAAGGGAGGTTTTCTTTTTGATGAAATGAGTTCACTGGCTTTGCTAATTGCCTAAAAATTGCCTTCTTGGTCAAGGTGAGAAGGTGTTTTGGGGGAAATTACTGTGGGGCTTTTATGGGGGTGGGGAGGGTTTCAGTTATTTCCTTTAAGGCAAGCAAGCAGACATGTACGCAAACCAAGAAATTCCTCAGAGCAGCGAAGAAAGATTTGTCTACTGAAATTCTCTTTAATGACACAACTGATAGGCACATTTCAGATCAAAGCAGACAACAGTAACCTTATAAATGTATTTTTTTAAAGTGAGGGTTAATACAGTGTAATACTCTGATCATCCCAAGGTAAAAAAAGTTTTTTTTTAGGCATTTGCTTGGCATAATCAAAGGCATTTACCTGGCTAAAATGGGCTGAGTAACAGCTTTAGAGAGGAAAACATGCTTTGTTAGAATGCATTTGAAAGAAACAATAGCAACAAAAAACTTTGCTCAAATATTTGAAAGAAACAATAGCAACAAAAAACTTTGCTCAAATCATTAGAGAAACTAACTACAAACAAAATTGAAAAATAATTGCAAGGCCTGGCTTCTATGTTTAATCAGGTGGTAGGTATCAGGGTCTCAGCTAACAGACTCTAGGTGAATTCTCTACCCTTATTAGTAATTGTAGCATCACATTTCACAGAACAGCTAAAAATAACAGCAATGCATAAATATTATTGCCATGAGGCCCTTTTGCTGAGGAATGTATTTTGCATCATATCCTCACTGATAAAAAAATCCCTCAAACCAAAAACCAGATCAATAGAACTGTCACTGAGTCACCCACACTTCTTAAGTCCGTTTTCTTCCAACCGATGCAGCACCTGCTGTTGTTTCTGGTTTTGTACTCTCGCTTGCCCAGGGAGTGATGGTATTTACTAGAAATCGTAGGAATCTGATCAGGGTCTGACGGTGTCACACAGGCCAATGTATCTTGCACCCCGTTGGTAAAGAGAACTGCCAAGGAAATGCTCTTAATTCACAAAGGACGGATCAAGCACCTGAAACATGAGCACAGAAGCTGTGTAGGAGGAAGAGGGAGAAGAAAGGAGCAGAAGAAAGAAGAAAGTGGCAGATGTAATTTTTCCTGTATTTTTTGTTAGTAGTACTGGGTTTTGATAAACCCCTAATGATCCGAATATTGTAGCCATGATTTTCTGAAGACAATTTTAAAGGCCCAACTCTGGCTTGAAGGTGGAAAGATGCTCCTTTGAATTCTGGAATAAGGAAGATGCCATTATTTCCAATGTTACTCTTTTATTTTTCACTTTTTTCCTTCCTCCCTCCACCTCCCTTCTCTCCGTCTTTCTCTTCCTTCCTTCCTCAAATGATACAATCACTGAAACAACATTTGGCTAAATAATTTTGAAAGAGAATATTTCATTATGTGTGTGTGGGGGGGTGGCACAATTTAAGTAACACTTCCTAAATTATGTCTTTGCCCATTTTAAATCCTTCCTCTGAGTATTTTTATTTTGTCAGGAATTTGTTTGTCATTTTTTACCCAAATGGAATAATTTAAATTTTCAGAACTTATAGGGACATATCTACTTATAATACTTTTTCATGTCTTAGTACTTCAGATGTTTAAATGTTCTTATATGTAACTAGAAAAAATGAAAATGTTGACTATATCAACGCTTTCTTGGAACAATTAAAATAAGTTGTGTTCAGTGGAAACACCACAGTTAGCCTTTTGACAATGGCAGGAAAACTGGTTCATCCTTATTTTACTAAAAAGCAAAACCTTGTTACAACAGACATGTGTAAAATAACAAAGTGAAATCTGAATCTCTAATATAAAGACTGGCAATAGCTGTTTTATATGTCTTGGGTCGAGATTACATAAATCTAAATTATAAAATGATTTGATGTACAAAATATTTAGCAAGTTATTGTGCTTCAGAAAGAAATCATTTAAACTAGTGCTATTTTCAAAGAATCTTCCCGTCTTCCACATAATATATTAAGGATGTGAAAATGACTTTATATGTTCAAAAACAGGCCTTTAACGAGAAAAAATATTAGACAATTCTAAGTGCACAGCTATTAACTGGCTGATTTCTGATCCCTGACACAGGATGTCATCCTCAACGCGGTGTCTGGCTGCTCAGCATCCTGTGGGAACCGCAGGCATCTGAAGATGCCTCTTTACAAATAACAATCAGTTCTGATAGAGGAGACACAGGGAAAGCCAGTTAAATCTTTCACATCATTACCAGCCTCATTGTTTTGCAAATCAGGAGCATGAAGCAGAACACGTGCAGGAATCCTCCTGCAGGTTCCTGAATGCTAGGGATTTCAAATATGTGAATCCTTGTTGATTAGCAGTAAGTGAATAAGTCACATGACAAGCCATTACCTTTACCGGCTAAGCGGCTGGTTTAAATTAAAGATTACACGTTATTGTTTGAATTCATCAAGATTTGTCCATCTTAAATGATAAGCCTTTCCTTACTCATATGTCAGTCCATCATTATCCTGATGTCTGCCACATCGGATCACTAGCTCGCTTGAATAGCTCATAACAGCATTTTGAAAGTATCCTATTTATAGTAGAGATATGTAGAGGAATCCAAAACACTGTCTGCTTGAACAGGCTAACCCTTTCTTGGCAAGAAATCCCTCTCAAGAGACTCTGATTCCTGAAATGATCAAGTCTCAAAGCTGAGTGCCACACAACGGAATAAAAGGTGATTTATCTGCATTTTAACCAGCTGTTTTCCCCCCTTCGTAATTTGCTTTTACAAATGCAATTATTAATTTTCTTCAGGAGGTGACTAAGTTGATCATATTTCACTTATAGGTATTTAATATCCATTTTCCTGTAATGATTTTTCAGTACTATTTTCTACAAATGTCACCATCTTGAGTTGTTTATTTGAATCCTGAGTTATTGCTCTAAAAATGAGAAGCTGTTAATTATAGAGTGCAGTGAACTAGGCAGCAGAGAGCTTGCATCCCAATGTTACTACTACTATCAAGACATATGAAGGGTGCTGGTAACTCCTTAAAAATTCATTCCCCAGTTTCCCTGTTTGAATAAGGACAGTTGTCTTACTTTAGAGGGTTACAGCAAGCTCTGGACTAAGAAACGCCTTACCCTCGTTTGTACTTTTTCAGACTGGGCTTTATCTCGGTTTAGGCAGAGGAGGCGCCTGAAGCTTACTGCCCTGTGTTGCTGAAGACGGCACCTTCTCACCTAGAACAGCACACAGGACGCAGAGCCGCACCTCACTGGCCCTCAGCCTCGCTGTTCTGTGGCCAGCAGGATGCCACTGCACCCCCCACGCTTCCGTTTGTTACGCACATCCAGGCAATATTAGTTACAGGGAGCACGCATGGAAAGAAACTGTTTTCCCCTCCCACTTCCCATCTGTTGTGGAACACACACAGGTTTTTCCACCACAGGTTTAGAACAACCTCGTGTCCTTGGAGCACAGACTCAGACTGCGCTGTAATAACAGTGTGAACCTTCCTCCCACTCCTCAACCCACAAGCCTATTTTAAGGCTGCTTTCTAGAATAGCCTTGGCCGTGATGCTGTTGGAACATAAGCTACCCTGTTACAAGCACTGGCGTGAGACTGACTACTCATGGTGAGCAGACGGGCGAGATAACCCCTCTTCAGCCCAGTGGTGCCCTCAAGCCTTGCCCCATCTGTACCGGCTGGAATGCCCCACTGCTCTTTCAGAGTGAAATGGTACAAAACGACTCCTCTCCAAGGCAAAGCCTAATTCTATTATTATTTTTGCTTAACACATTTAATGTTTTCACTAAATATTTGCTGATTTTTATTAAAAAAATTAAATATGATTTCTATATCTATTGTTAACTTATTGCCTCACCCATGGACTCAGTGATTTGAAATTACACATGAGGCCCAGCCAGCATGGCTTAGTGATTGAGCATCGACCTAGGATCCAAGGAATCATGGTTCGATTCCCTGTCAGGGCACATGTCTTGGTTTTGGGTTCTATCCCCATTAGGGGGCATGCAGGAGGCAGCCAATCAATGACTCTCTCTCATCAGTGATATTTCTCTTTCTCTCTCTCTCCCCCTCTCCCTTCCTCTGTCTGAAATCAATAGACATATTTTTAAAAAATAATAAATTACACATGAGGAATAAAAATGACTTAAAATATTAAATGTAAAAAGGAAGAACAGTTGGGAAATAGCTAAGGAAATGGCTAATTCAGTAATAAAGCTGAATTAAAACTCAGGCCTTCTCTCTCTCTCTCTCTCTCTCTCTCTTTCTCTCTCCTGAATGCAGTGATTTAAACATGGTGTGTCATAGGAGACAAATTAGAAGGGGCCTCTAATTACAGAGATATGAGTCCAAAAGCATAGATTCTATTCTTGGCTTAATCACAGATAATTTGTAGAATCTTTCCTAAATTATTTTTAACCATTTCTCCATATTAAAATGCACTCAATATTAATTTGTTATTAGTTTATTTAAAAATATATATATGTTAGCAACTAACTCTATGACAAGTTCAGGAAAACAAGATGGATAAAGTCCTTATGGATCTTACTATTTATTTTGTTCTAATACATTTTTAGTATCACTTGACTATACAAACATGATAATGTCTGAATTAAAGCATGGGCCACATAACTTCCAATAGCTATAATGTGCAATTTATGTTGTTTTTAACAGATCAACTTTAAAATGTAATTATAGTTAAATTTTTAGACAGCCAAGTACATGACAAAATTCTATGTATAACATTATTTCACAGTTAAAATTGTTTACTAGGAAATTTGAAATTAATTGGTAGTTATAAAGACAGCATAGACAAGAATGGGTACACTGCACCCCCTACTGACTTCACTGGAGACAAAGACTTGAGATGAATGGGGACAATGTTGAGTTGGTTGCACATATCAACTTATTTAAGCATCAAGAGAAGAAGGCACATTGCACTTTTCCACAGGCTGAGCTAATAGTAAAATTGTAAATTCTGAAAAGAGAATTAGAATAATATTTTTTTTCCCCAGGGTGGCTTTTATCTGAAACACTAACTCTACATAGCTAAAATTTATGCCTCCAGTTAAGCTTCTTAAATCTTACCATTTTAAAATTAACTCTTCATAAGTAACACTTTATAACTAATTTCTCATAACTAACCCTTCATAATTTGAATGCTTAGAAACTCTACTGTTTTATTTGAGTTTATACTATAATAACTTATATTTCCAAAGAAGTTGTAATGCTAATGGCATTTACCAGGTATTGTTTGTAAAAGTTATGAATAATAATAGTCCATCTGGTATATTCCCTTTTCAGCAGAGGACTCATACAAATTAATGTTGGCCTGGATGTAATCCATTTAGGATGACTCGTGAGAGTCATAAAAATGATCTCTCATTCTCCTTTTAAAAAATTACCTAGCAAGTATTTGTCTACTAGTTATTTTTATGCTTTTAAAAAAAAAATTTTTTATTGATTTTTTAGAGAGAGAGAAGAAGAGAGGGAGAGAGAGAGAAACATAGATGTACATATTCCAGGGATCAGACCCACAGCCTGGGCATGGACTCTGACCAGGAATTGAACAGGTGACCTTTAGGTGCAAAGGAAGACTCTCAACCAACTGAGCCACACCAGCCAGGGTTTATATTTATGCCTTTTTAAAGGTTCAATTTAAGATTCTTTAGCTCTGTCAAATACCTTGTGTCTCTCTGGGAAAAATACCTAAAAACATCAGCAGAAACACCACATCAACAGTAAAGCTTATGCTGTATTTATGGGAGAGAGAAAGAATTAAGAGTATATAAAGATGCATCATGTATAATATAGGAAACATAAAAACTAATATTTATTACATGCTTACCAACTACTTTTGAAATGTCCTTTATCAAAGTTTCTCTTTGATGCAGACACATGAGTTAACCCTACTTTACAATTGAGAAAACAGAGTCCTAAAATGCATAAAAACCATCCTGAGGTCACACATCTAGGACATGACAGAGCTAATATCCAAACCTTAGTCTGTTTTAAAACAAACTTATGCCCTTATCTGCTGTGAAATATGTTTTTCTGTGCATGGGCTTGTGGAAAGCAAACCTAGAACATAAAATGCCAACATGTCATGATTAAATCAATTTTGTTTGTTAATTATGAAAATTACCCATGAAAAACTATTTTTTTAATATCAGTAGACCATGTCCACCAGCTACAATTAAGTTAGTTCTAATTCATACAGCAACATCCTTCCCCCCCTTTTTTTCCAAGTTTATCTTTCCCTTTTCTTGGTCCATCACTCTCCTTTCTTTAACTTATTCACTCTTGATGGCATCACAGCATAAACAGCTGAAGCAGAAAGAAAAAGGTTTGAGTATATAAAATTTTTTTAATCCAAATTATAAGACCCATTGTTTGGGTGACTTTTGAGGGGCCATGAAGGATCTCTTTTACTCTTCCTTACTAGGATGAAGTGTGGTAGAGTAGAAAAGCAGAGTATGTCTTCCCATAGGTGGGGATTAAATTTCAGCTCAACCACCTGCTGGGCATAAAAATTTAAACACATAATTCTGTGTTCTTAGCCTATCTGTACATTAAGCTAATAATACTATGTTTATTTTGAATGAGTTAAAGATTATATTTAATTCAACTTTAGAAAGTTTATTGAGTCAAATACTTTTCTAGGTTCTTAGGATATACCATGAACCTAATAGACAATTCTCTTACTACCGGTGGGATTTGCATTTTAAAAAGGAGAGATAGAAAGTCAATAACTGACATAACTAATAAATAATTTTTAGGCTAGAAAGTGATTTCAAAAAAGTAGAGCAGTACAAAGGATTTGGGAGTGCTGAATGTGGGTGGAGCACACTACAATTTTTAATATGCAATGCTGGGTAGGTATTGTAGAGAAGGTGACAATTAAAAAACATAAGATAGGTGGCTAGGTGAATCTCCCAGAGGAAAGGGTATTGCCAGTACAGAGACTCTACAGAGGTAGTGCTTCTGATTAGAACAGTACATCAGGAGGGAACCTGTGACATTTACCGAAGGTACAGGTGATATAGGTTCTTGCCTTCAGAGAAACACTCAATAAATGCAACTGTTATTGTGTTTAGATTAGAAATGTTAAACTTAACAGAAAAAGTACTATCCTGTAACTGAAAAAAATAAACAAACAGCGTTGTAAACATTTTTTAAATTCTTACTATGTGCCAAGCATTGCACTGATCACTCAAACCATCTCTCATTTATTTATTCCCCATAAAAGCCCTACATGAAAATGTAATTCCCATATCCACTAATACAGATGAGAAAATGGAGACTCTAGATCAAACTCTTGTTAAGTGACAGAGGTTCTATCCATGACCTCAGCATGATTCCTTTTAGTTTAATGTTAAAGGCACCTATCACTTGGTCTCCTATCCAAAAACTACTCGTCATGTCCTTCTGGTTTCCAGATTAGGCCTTTCTTTCTTTTTATTTCTCAGGTGGGCTCCTTGAGCTCTCTGTCATTATAGTCTTTCTGTAAAAGGCATTGAGTGTACTGGTTGTAGAAAATAAATTATTTTTACACCAGCTTTCTTCTCTATTGCGCTCTTTCACTAGAGCCTGAATTTAATTGCTCTGTAGCTATAATTAGCTCATGCATAGGGATTTTATTTTAAATGTGACCAAGCAACAGTTTTGTGATTCCATTTCCTAAATCATATATTTCAGGTATCCGTCCTTTTGTTGTTGTTATTTTATTATCTCTCGAGGTATTTTTACTTACGTTAGCATTGATTTAATCATTCATTGCCTGTTAGATATATTTTTTCTCTGAATGATTTTACTGTTAAAAAAGAGAATTATCATTAGTCTTTGTTGAAGGTTCTACTTAAAAATATGCAAATATATAATCAGATTTTAATGTTGCCAATATAAAAAAAAAGCCTGTGTTTAGGGATCCACTTAAAATAGAGGTAGTGTTTCGATAATGTAAATATTACATGCTCTTTCTTTTTAAAAATTACTGTCTTTCTCTATTATTAATTTGATATTTCAAAATCCACCCTAAAAGGAACCTAGGTTCAAATATGTCTTCTAAATCTAGATTGGCATTTGTTGATTGAATATATTATTCCAAGGTTAATGTCTATAAACCATAATGTCTCCTTTTTTTTCTATTTCCATATAATATTCAAAATCATGGTTTAATATTTAGATTCCTCCTAATTTCACCCCTCTTGTTTTTAAGTCTATTTGTTAATGACAAAGAAAGAATTTAAAAGTTATTATCAGAAGATTCAAACTTCAAGAAAGCATAAAGAAACACAAAAATAATGTACTTATCAAAATATATGTTTGCTTTTAAGAACATTTAGATAGACAGTTGAATTTTCTACTTTTAATCTGCTTCTCTGAACATGGTTTGGGTAACATCAAGTTCTTACTTCCTTAGGCATGGCCAGTATGGTTTTTCAGGGTGAGGCCTACTCACAACGCAGCAGATTTAGAATGGACAGCTTTCAACACAGACGTTTGTCCTGCTCCCCTCCTGAAATCAGTGTACAAGGTCTACAAATTCAAATGAGATTATCTGCAAATCCTGACCTCCACTCAGTGACTCATAAACTCATTGCTTATGTCAGTGCTGTGGCACCCAGCTATTAGAATCATTGACTAATGCAACTTTCAGGGTTTAAGAAAATTAAAAGTTTACATGATCCAGTCATCCTGTTTTACAGATGAGGAACTTGGAGTTCTCATATAAGAAAGAACTAGAAAATATATTTGTGACCTTAATCTTAAAATAGTTTAAAAATTGATATCACATAAATGTGTCAACCAGCAACATTTGTTGAATATTTAGCATGCGTGAGGCACTGAAGTATTTAATTAAATCCTGGCAAATACTCATGATTAAAATGGAATAAAATGTGATTTTCAGCAAAAAAATCTCTAAGAACATTTATAGTTCTCAAGAATAGGTTACACGAAAATATTACTTTTAATGATTTTTGCTACCTATAATGTCGGGATATAGTAAAGCTAGGGGCGGTGAGAGGTGAAAAAGCCAAGGCATTATTGAGATGAATCAGTGAAAATTGAAGATCTAAAAAAGTAACTTAAATGTTCAATCAAATACTTTACCCAAAGGACAGGAATATCTATCATGTTATAAATGAAGAAGAAAAAAGTGACATGTTGAATCAGGAAGAAAGGAACTTTTTATTAAAAGAAGAACTTTAACTATTTCATGAAACTCTAACCCTTTACTCCTAATAGAATACTGAGAGTAAATCCCAAGATATGAAGAAATTAGGGCAACCACACAAATAAAAGGCTATGAAGCAATGCCAGCTGATTACCTTTCCAAAAATATATCTTTTTAAGTGTAAATAATATCTTACTTCGATATACCTTCTGTGGTTTTCCCCTATTTTTTTCTATGTGTATTTTTTAGCATCTTGAATTAAATAAGGGGTATTCACAAGAGGTGTGTTATTCAAGGTGCCACATAGGTCTTAATATATATATATAATACATTTCAGAGAGAGGAAAGGAGGCAAAGAGAGACAGAAACATCAGTGATGAGAGAGAGTCATGGATTGGCTGCCTCCTGCACAGCCCCCACTGGGGATCATCCACAACCTGGGCATGTGCCCTGACCAGGAACGTCCTGGCTCATAGGTCGACAGACAACCCCTGAGCGCTGCCAGCATGGTGGTCTTAATATGTTTTTTTGGGGGAAAAAATCAGTATGGACTGCTGGTAAAAATCCCATTTGATTTTGAAAAATGAGCCAGCCACATTATTTAAAAAAATGTAACTAGTAGATTTGAATTTTTTCCTAACTAAAATGAGTTTTATTGTTTTTTCTGCTATAACATTAGGCATTGTTTTACTTTGTCTTGTTTACGTAGTTTTACATTTTTACATGTCAGGAATTTCACCTGACCAATTAAAAATTTACAAATTAAATAAATCTCATTTGATTTACTTCCAATTGTTACAAAAACTCATATATGGTCACCTCCATTTTGCAGTAGGAAACTGATGTTCAAAGAGTAACTGACTTATCCAGTATTACTGACTTAGTATGTAGAATTAACAAAATTTGAACTCCAGAGATCATGACCTTTCTAAAAATCTCATATATTATATAAGAATGTCTATAGAGTAAAAATATGTAGTCAGTTGATAATGACTTCAACTTCATTTTTAGGCAAGCCCCTCAAGAAAGATAGTTAACCTTTTACATTTTCTAAAACAATATCTTGGAAAGAAACGAGCTTGTGTTCTTAATTCCCTGACCCACAATGATTACAGGCTCCATTAAGAGCCTCTTGTCTTATAGAAGCAGAAATGTAATCAATGTAGGTTACTGGTCATTCTCCTGAAAGATTAAAGGTTACTTCAGAGTTAGGAGACACAATTAAACTGCTAAAATAAGACTCGCTTCACTGTGATACATAGTATGTGTCTGGCATAGAAGCAAAATGAAGGAAATGAACACTAAACATTGTTAGAAATCTCATACATTTTAGCCTTTATTTCACTTTTAAATGATTTCTCTTTTGCACAACATGGTGCTGCTTTTCCTTGGACTTCTTTCAAGTTGAGAATGTTTTTATTTGTATTGATTATTCTTCATAATCTACAAAAACTAAAATCACTTTTGTTGTTTAGTTTCTAAATTAAAATTTTCCTTGAATCAAACATCACATTTTATACAATTAATGCATGTGGGGCATGTGCTAAGCTCTAGAAACACAACTGTGGAACACATGGCCATTCCTTGTCCGTGCAGAACTTGTGTTTTGTTGGTGGATACAGACAAGGACATGGTTGAGTGTGACATAGGATAAGGGTTAGGAATGAAAATATGTGGATTCTCTAGATGCTGGAAATTTGAAGGCTCATTCTGGACTTGGCACGTTTAGAATGTTTTTCAACATCAAAGGTGAAGTCAGACAAGTGGAACAAAGTTGGCCCAATAATGAGTAAAGGAGAAAGAATCTAGTAGGCAGAGAGAACAGAGGAAGTCAGAGAACTAGGCGACCAATGAGAAACGGGGGCATATAGAGAGAAAGGAGTCAAGCAGGGGGGGACAGCAGTCCCAATTCAACGTAAAAAACGGAGAAAAGAGCAAATTTGGGAGTAGGTATATTTGGTTTAGTTTTGGACACTGACATTTTTGCAAATATGGGATACTTAGTAGGAACATTTTACATATATCTATCATCTATCTATATCTATCTACATGCTTCTAAGAAGCATATTTTCCACATTTTAACATTTATTAAATCTGAATTCATAGCATAAGCATTTGTAATTGTCAGTAGGCTTTTATTTTCTTGATTGTATGTAAAGTACTGGTGCATGTTACAGTGAACGGTGGCATAAATTGAATGAAATATAATACACCATGGGTTTTTAGACTCACCCTGCAGTATTACCTGGAACCTAAATCATTCACTGTCAACTTCCAGCCATTAGATATCATTTGTGATATCTTTAGTGAACTTCAAGCTCTCCTCAGCCTGAAACCAATTCCAGAATTCAGGCTACACAGCACATTATAAATCATGATGAAAATCCCCAAACAGGGATGCTCCAATCTTGCTGTTTAAAGAAGAGTGATTTAGAACCACATTATCATTTTAAAACTCTCTCTCTAAATCCTCACCGTGTTGCTAAAAAAAAGGGGGGATATATCATCACCTAAGCAATTGTTTGAGCACCTTGCATGAATACACTGTATCTGAATATCTGACAGGCAGAGCCAGGGAAAGAATCGGTGACATCCTGACTGCCTCCTGCGCCAATCAGGACTATTCTGAGACTGTGCCACCACTTAAATCAGGACTGCTGGAATTCAGAGAGAATGTCCCCTAGATTCTTTTCCATCACCTCTTTTATTTTTTAAAAGAAGAGTGCAAAACTCTGAGTAAATTTTTAAATGACCTCCTTTATGTAGCAGCTTTGTGAGACTCATGCTAATAAGGGGCTTGAGGGTGATAAACTAACATAAAATATATCTCAGACTCAGTCTCTCGTGAAATTCCAGAGAATGTGCTTAGTTGAAGATTAAAGCTTTGGCTGGAATGCTATGCTTGAATTTTTGTGAGTCCTCTTGTAATCAGAATGAATAATGCTTTCTCAAGGAGCAGAAGGTTACTTAATAACTAAGGTAAGTTATTTGTAGTTTTATTGTAGCAATAAGTTAAGTAGTTGTGTGTGCATGTGTAAGTGTACACATGCATATGTTACTAGGGATTCAAATAATGAAAAGATGCAAGCCACATTTCCTTTCATCAAGTGGTGGACACACATATAAACATCCCCTTTCAATTGAATGAAGGGGAAGGAGAAAAACAAGCAATGTGCTTTGAGGGTACAAAGGCACAAAAGATTTCATTTGAAGGTGAGAGGGCTTTAAAGAAGAAGGTGTAGTTGAGGTAGTCTTGATAGGTGCGGGATTAGAGGAGGATATTAGAGGCTGAGGAATTAGGTGCAGATGTCTGAGGCATATTGCGTGTCCAGGCAATGACGACAGTCCTCTGTGGTGGGGAACGAGTTTTGGAGAAGGCCGAAGTGGGAAATGCAGCCTCAAAGGTAGTTTAAGCGGCGAGGGCCAGCCCACTGGGCTGTGCTAAGTCTTGTACTAGTTTCTGGGGAGTGGAGAGATTATTGAAGGGTTCTGAGAAATGGGGAGTCACAACTGGACCCATGTAAAGCTCTTACACCGAATAAGACCTCGAATGTATGCAGTCTTCCATCACTGCACAAATGAGAGGGCTGAGGTCAGAAAGAAAGCTGCTCAGTGCTAGCCTTGTTCAGCCTTACGTGCTCCTGTTTGAGAAATAATAAATTAATCTTAACAGTATCATTATTATTGTTCAAAATGCATAGGGTTTCCAAATGAAAAAGACACCTTTCAAGCTCCTAATATTTAACTACACAAACGGACAAAATATTCTTAAGTTAGAGACACATAGGTATCCTTATAACAGAAGAAACTTCCATAATACAACCCATAGATGTCATGACCTAGTAGAGGCTTGGGATTCTACGTTGGGTAATTGGAGGGCTCAGTTTGTTCCCGGTCCCCACCCTCCAGCTCACCTGGATCCTCAAAAGAAACTGACAAGGAAAGGACTTTCCCATACACCACAGAGATTCAGTGACTTGGCAAAATGTGAAGGAGGCATCTTGAAACATCAGTACAGGATAGAATAAAAGGTCACAAAGTAGTAAACATTTCAAAGTTGAAGAGCTTAATCAAGAAAAATATATTGGAAGCTTTCAGAAAAAATATAATTCTTAGTATATGGAAATGCTTATAGCAATAGTTCTCTGCTATGCTAAGCAAAATCTTAATCAGTAATACTTGACTATTTTAGTAACATTTTGAGGCCAAAGAACACTTTAGATGTTAAACATTTATTCTGAGACAAAATATTTTTATTAGAAGACACTGTGGGCAAAATAATGGAATACATCCAGTGTTTAAATAGCTTGAAAAATTGGCAGATGGTGGGTTTCTCTCTCTGTTACTATTTCATGGCATTCTCGTATCAATCAGAGTATCTTTAGAAAAAGAAATTTGTTTACTTATGTTGTCATAATACCTTTTCTTCAAAAATTGTTAGCTTTGATATTTTTCTATAATTTAAAAATTGAATCTCAAAGTTAAGTACAATGCCACAAAAATCTCATCCTCAAAATTCCCTTATTTAAAAAAAAAGAAAAAAGAACATGAAGCCATTGTGAACTAATTGGCTAAGATAAGAGAAGAAAAAAAATTAGACTCAGAGTCGGTTTACTTCAGAAGAAATAAAACTTAGCCCAAAATGAAGAAAATAAATGTACTGTGGAAACATGGCTTTTATTACCTGGATATCAGTGCACTGTCTGAATTTAGGTAACTGCATCAACTTATTATCAATTTTAATATCATTTTGATGTCTCTATGCCTATCCTAGAACAATTCTATAGTAACTCCCTCATAATATATTTTCATTTCTAAATTTCTTAATTTGTGCCTCTAGCTGAGTTTCCTGCCTGCCTTTGGCATTGCCAATCTTTTCTTTCTATGTCTTACCTTTATGTCAAGGCCAAGTCTTCATTGGGACGTTCCTGAGCTTTCATTTTTCTAAACTATTTTTTAATTTAAACCACGCCCCTTTACACATTCCATCGTCATTTCACTGCTTCACAAGTGTGAGTAATTTCACGTGAACCTGGCCTTTGCTTTAATCTAGGAGATAAGCCCCACATTCTCTTACTATCTTCTCAGCATGGTCTGGGGTACACTGAATACAGTGATTATTTGGTTGTAATTAGTTATTGATAGATTGCTTTTATGAAAAAAAAACTAAATGTGAAATAAATTGACACAATAATAATTATTATTAATTAACAGAGGTAGACCTTTCTTTTTGGAAAATAGTTACCTGGGGAAGGTAACCCTATTTCCCCAGAGGGGATTCTGAACTACCTGTTGGGGAGGGAGCTAGCTGAGCCTAAGCTTAATGACTTAAGTCACTAAAAACTTGTCATGAAAAGTTTGAGTGCTTTAGTGTGCTAAATTTTGTTGTATCCTTATATTTTACTTATTATGAAATTACTGGCAGTATTTCATGCTACAAAATATGTATTTTACACTTTTAAAATTTTTACATCACATTTTAATTAATATAGGACATAAATTAATGTAATTATTTAAATTGGCACTAATTTTTTTTACATTTATTCCTTTCTCTATTAAATATTTATGTTGTATCTACCAGTACCATTCTAGGTACTGGGAGTATGTGGTAAATGAGACAAAATCTCTACCTTCATTGATTAGTGCTGCATAGAAATTTTTGATTATGTCAGGAATTAGGGCTTTTAAAAATCTGACTTCTTGAGTTGTTATTTTACAAATAACTTTCTTTCTTGGGCAAGATATTTCACATTACTAAGCCTCAGTTTTCTCATTTATAAAATGGGAATAATAAACAAACTTCATATATTTGCTGTGAGGATTTCTGATATTAATGACCATACAGCACTTAGTATGGAGTAAGTGCTAAAAAATCAATGTTCAAAGAATTAGTAGGTCCAAAGGAGCTTCCAGTATCCACCACAATTCAACTTATGTCCCCTGGTCACCAACCTACCCTACTATTCCCTGCTACTGAACTTCCAATGAAGTCTCCCTGGCTATCATCTTAACCCAGTCCTTGGTGCCTTGGGGCCCCAATAAATCTATATTTTCAAAAAGGCGGGAAGCCTGCTACCTCACCTTATATTTGCATAACTATGGATCCCCTTAACCTGTCTAATAAAGTTGATAATGGACTTTAAGATAATTTTATGATAAATATTTATGATAAATATTTATGAAATTTATGATAAATATTTAGCCACTCCTCTAGTTAAAGGGAAAAGAATATATACATATAATATCAAATGTATCAAATACATATATATAACACATATTATATATACGTTTTTCATGTGTTAGTAGATACATTGCCGAATAACAAATGATTCAATACAATTTTAATGTTACCCCCATTTTCTGGTTCTATATAATTGCCTATGCAGCCTTTATTTGTTTTGTTTAAATATATTGGTGTCTGTGGTTTATGAAAAATTATCAGCTATAATGAAGGATTTTCCTGAATCTCTTTCTTTCTTTTTGTTCTTTCATTCTTTCTTTCTCACACCCCCATCACACACACACACACACACACACACACACACACGTCATCCTCCCATTATGGTATTTTAAGAATTAGTTACCATCAGTTGCTTATTTCAACACCTCCCTTAGATATTATTTAATATCAAAACACAGTACCTAAGCTTTATGTTTCATTCTTCCTTTCTTTTTATTTTTGGAGCAGAGGTTTAAGTGCCATTTAGTGTCCGCTTTGGATAATGGGGATGCTAAAAGGCATTTCAGAACTAAAACAACCGCCCCACTTCCTTTCCACTCGTTGCTGCGGGCTCCCTTCCACGCGGCAGCTCCGGAGCCTTGCTTTTCCGGGCCAGTCACTGACGATGCAGCGACTGCTGCTTGGCCCTGACGGCCAGCTGGGCCCACTGCTCCCTGAGAACTTTCCTTTCTTTCTTCTTCTTGTCTTTCCTTTTTTCTTTTTCTTTTGTTTTCTCCCTCTCTCTCTCTGTCTTTTCTGCCGGCCAACAGCCGGTTGTGACGGACCCGCTTCCTCAGCGCCCAGCCCCCAGGCCCCGCCGTGGCTGGCCGGAGGGAGCAGGCCGGCCGCACCGCTCTCAGGCCCAGCTGCAGAGCTGCGTGGCTGCTCTCCCCGGCGGGACCGTCTGCCCGGAGCAAGTTTAAAGCCAAGGGACTCCAATAAGCCCGCTCGTCAGAAACTTCCCACTCTGCAAGAACATCACCCTAAAGGATCTGTGTGAACTGTGAGCCACACGCTTCGGAAAGAAAGCGACACTGTTCGGAGAAACACCGCAGACTTCAGACAGAGAGCCCATTGCAGAGCTCACAACGGAGGCCTGCGCCAGGAGGTGGCACACTCCACAGAAAACTGCAGAAATGTATGGGATACAAAAAAACGGATCCAAATAATATCATTAAATAAATGGAAGCACAGTTTCATGATACTCAGTAAAAAAAAAAAAGGCATTTCTAAAGTTACCCAAGTAATTGAAGATCTTTTATCAAGAAAAGCTGCATCTCCCTTACATTACTTAGCGTATTTTTCAGTACCATTGAGTGATATTCAATATTTTAAATATTTTAAAAGTATGCAATGGTATTAATTTAAATAATTTAGAAGGCAGTCAAAGATAAAAATTAGTGTGAAAAAAGTTCTAAAACTTGAAATGATCGTTTTGTACTAGAACTTTTAAATGAAATAATAAAAATCTTACTTTCATAAAATTGTTTAGAGCTATAAAATGCTTTCATTTTAATGGCTGAAGGGCTCTTAAGTTCTTTATATTTAAATGTATTTTCCTACAGAAACAATGAAATAATAGAACTTATGTTCCTAACCAGAGCTTAATATACAAGAGCTAATACATATAAACAGCCTTGGCCAGTGTGTTCATTGGTTAGAGCGCCTGGCCACACACAGAAGGGCTGCCGGTTTGATTTCTGGGGCGGGAGGCAACCAGGTGATGTTTCTCTCCCCCTCTCTCTCTCTCCATCCCTTCCACTCTCTGAAAAGTAATGGAAAAAATATCCTCAGGTGAAGATTAACAACAACAGCAAAAAGAATATGCACGGAACATTTAATTGTGGCATACTTTTCTCTCAAAAGTTTAACATTACAATGCAGCCAGGTCTATTATTATCTTGTGATTATTTAATGTTATCTTCACTTATAGAAAATCATTTTGTGTAGAAAGCTCATAATATTGCTTGAGAATAAAAAGTAAGTAATAAAGTTTTTGAGAGAGGAAAGAAAACAAGAAATCTTCAAGACGATGACAATGTGGAAATTAGGTGCTTGAAAGACCCTCAAGAAAGGAAAATGTGAAAGCAGGAAAGTCTCCTAAAGCTCAAGAATGAGGGGATATTTCATTGCCTGCAACAAGATTGACCAAGGACATGGGTCTCTTTGTTTTCTGTTCTGAGGGTTAAGCTTTGCTTTAGTTATCATTTTGCTGTGGAACAAATCAGTCCACAACTTAGTGGCTTAAGATGACATTTATGATTATCTCTCACAGCTCAAGGTGCTAAGATTGGCAAGGTGATTTTCACTCAGTGCCCTTCATGAAATGTGGCTCAGGTGGCAAAAATCATCTTTTGATGATGTCGTTACTCTAATCAAAACAAACATCAGTGCTGTATTTTTTATGAAAGCAACTTTAACATTCTTTTTTAGTTAAGATACAGTTAATATACAATATTATATTAGTTTCAGGTGTACAACACTGTTATTCAACATTAACTTACCTAAGGAAGTGATCACCACTTTAACTCCAGTCACCATCTGCCATTGTCCAAGGTTATCCCAGTATTATTGGCTCCGTGCGCCCCGTGTAATACATTACATCCCTGTGACGTATTTTAGAGCTGGAAATGTGTATCCCTTACCATTTTATTATTATTTTTGTCTTTCTCTGCAACTCCTTGCCCTCTGGTAACCACCAGTTTTTTTCCTGTGTCTATGAGACAGTTTCAGTTTTCTATTATTTGTTTTGTTTTTTATGGGAAATCATATGGTGCTTGTCTCTCTCTGTCTGACTTCTTTTATTTAGCATAATACCCTCTGGGGCCATCCATGTTGTTGCAAATGGCAAGATTTTATTCTTTCGTTGGCTGAGTAATATACCATGATATATATCTACCACATATTCTTTATTCATTTATCCATCAATGGACACTTACGTTGCTTCCATATCTCAGCTATTGTAAATAATGCTGCGATGAACACTGGAGTGATAGTGTATCTTTTCATAGTGTTTTCATTTTCTTCAGATAAATATAGAAGTAGAATTGCTGGGTCATATGGTGTTTCTGGTTTTTTGATTAAAGGAACTTCCATACTTTTCCATAGGAGCTGTATCAGTTTTCAATCCCACTAACAGTCCCCAAGAGTTCCCTTGTCAACACATCCTTACCAATACTTGTAATTCGTTGTATTTTTTATAATAACCATTCTGACAGGCAGGAGGCGATATGGTAATACCTCATTGTACTTTTGATTTGCATTTCTCTGATGATTAGTGATGAGTATTTTTTCGTATGTCTATTGGCCATCTGTATGTCTTTGGAAAAATGCCTATTTAGATCTTCTGCCTATTTTTTAATTGGATTGTTTGTTTTTAGCTATTGAGTTGTATGAGTTCTTTATATATTTTAGATAGTAGTCCCTTATCACATACATGATTTACAAATATTTTTCTCATTCATGTTGTTGGATTTTCTTTGCTGTGCCAAAATTTTTTAATTTGATGTAGCTCCACATTTATTTATTTATTTATTTATTTATTTATTTTTGTTTTTGGTGTTGGATTACAAAATAATTGCCTTTTTAGCAGCAGAATACTTTGTATGCTTTATAACTTTGGTCTGCTCTTTTTATTATTTTTTTTTTTTTGAGAGGGAGATTCTTTCTCTCCTTCTTACCATGCTTACTGCTTCTTGTTTAAAAGTTGCCTCCACCACGATTACTTCCATCTCTACTCTCCCTCCCTTATAGACTTACATCCAGTCTGTAGCTCCTTTTCTGCAGTGATATGGCTCATCCAGCCTCAGGCCAATGTGATGCTTTATTTTGTCCGTGGATCAAGATTATACACGTCTTCCTGACTAGGTAGAGCTGCAGTGGGCCAGCAACCATAGCCTCAGTCATATGACCAGTAGAGCTATTTATTTTTCCTTTTTTTTTTTTTTTAAGTTTTTGTTGTTTTTTTAAGATATATTTTTATTGATTTCAGAGAGAGGAAGGGAGAGAGAGAGAGAGAGAGATAGAAACATCAAGGATGAGAGAGTCACTGATCAGCTGCCTCCTGCATGCCTCTTGCTGGGAATCGAGCCCACAACCTGGGCATGTGCCCTGACCGGGAATCAAACCATCATCTCCTGGATCTTAGGTCGACACTTAACTGCTGAGCCATGCCACTATTTCTTTATATTAAAAATATGTTCCACTTGCTAACATGAAGCATATCCCCCTAACCCTTGAATTCCAACAGTAAGCAAGGCTTTGAGTCCATTGTCTTGTCCAGAGCCCATTTCGTCCCTTTACCCACAGCAGTGGAGCTCGTAGCCACCGGGGAGCCAGAACCCGCATTACTGTGGCTTCATCTTTACCTCTATGTTCCCTTTGTGCTCTACAAGATTATCTCTCCTTTTGATACCAGTGTATTTTTTTTGTTGTTTTCCTATTTGATATGTCATTGTCATGTGCGAGGGGCAGAATCTATAGCAACATTGTGAAATTTTCAGAATTATCTGAGAGCTCTCATATTTCAGTGTACACAATCCTCCTTCAATCAATATCAGAGACACACACCCGCCTTTAGCTTTCATGCATTATGAACTCTCGCTATGATCAACATCCTTCATAATTTTTAACATAGTGACATCCACAGAATAGACTAAATTAAATGTTAATAATGATGAGTTTAAAGAAGAAAATGAGGGAATTATGTGCCTTGTAGGATCTCCAAAAAGTAAAGACATCTTTCAAGTCTACTCTTTCATTCATATTTTACATCTTAAAGCACTCAATTGAATTCCATATCACATCAGTGTAGAATAGTAATGAAAATATGGTACCCAGTGACACAGAACAGGAGGACATGCACAGTGTTTGGAAGAGAGGGTGCCAGGAAACATCTCAGCATAACATATTATTTAAAATAGAGTTATCAGTGGGTTGCCTCGTTATATATATGCACTGCCTATGACACAGAGGGGCTCCCTTAAACCTCAGGAGCCAGTGCAAAGGTGCTGGGTGCCTATGGAAACATGAAGCAAATGGGACTTATTACCAACAACATTGTCAGCTTCTCAGTTTTGCTGAGAGCTATCTTGAATTGGTCGTAATGGTTATTTACCAGCTTATTTTCCTTAGATATCACAATTATTTTTACCTTAAGAAATAACATATTTATATCTTCTTTAAGGGCTAGGAGAGAGGTTTAAATTCAATAATGGGAAAAGAAAGATAATAGAAAAAATAGAGAATAAGAAATAAGCTACTAATTTCCATAACACCTAGAGTATTTTTGGCAAGAACTCTCAGCATATGACCCATATCATTTTAATTTTGCCTCCATGGCCTAATGAATTATATTTCAGCATCAGAATGTGAGCTTATTAAAACCACAGTTTTTCAACGAAGTGTTCTTTCTGCCCTTTTACTTCCAAATTTGGCTGTTACTTGTTATGTATTATGACTAACCTCAAAAGTGTGCATTTAAATATTATTGCATATTTAAAATGAAGGACTTAATTATTGCAACTATATTTTCATGCTTAATTTTTTTATTGCCACCAATTTTCAACCATTCAATAATCCCACTGTGGTTTTTATATTGAGATAAAATAAGAACTTAAAAGAAAAGCTTTATGACCCCCTGCTTACCAGGGTAAGCTCTGCACAACTCCCAAGCTTGGATCCCTGCACTCAATGGACCTAAAAATAATTTTGACCTTTAAAAAAGTCATGACACTGACATGAAAAGGTAATCAATACAAAACATCATACTGGGTTAAAATATAGAACATTTCACTAAGGTAAAAAATCAAATATACACATTTTTATAAACGAAATTTATTAAAAGTTTAATTTTAAATATTAATAATATTTAATGTATCAGCCACCTGTCTAAACTAATATTAATTTCATTAATATAATAAAACTTGTTTAACATTGCTTTTTCAAGAGGAAAATTGAAAAACCAATGTTGAAAATATTGTTAAGTCTTGAAGTTTGCTAATATAAACGGAAAGGTACAGTTGTGGGAGGATATTTTGAGGAAAAGCTCACATAACTTTAAATGTATTGTATGTCAATTCTAGCCAAGGTACTGAGAAAAGTACCTATTGATAGCATTCATCAGAAAAACCTGACACCAAAGCAGAAACCATCAAAAGAGGCAAAAAAGGCATCAGACCATGGCTACACAGCCAGGGTTTGAATCCTAACCCTGTGACCAACTAGCTTTGGGAATGTACATAAAGTATGAAACTCTCTGTGCCTCAGTTTATCATTTGTAAAATCAGGATGGTAATAAAATGGTCCTCACCTCAGAGGACTGGTGTGCATTAAAACAAAGTAAGTTAATATGTGCAAATTATTTATAGCAGTGCCTGAAATACTGTGTGGTCCCAACAAATGTTAGCTATTATAATTATTGTTTGTCTAAATCATCAAAACTCAAAGTGTTAAAAAGTAAGAAATATGTGTAATAGCTTTGGGAGCCTTCATACTAGTTCCACTGATGCCCTCATCCCTCAAGGCCTACCTGCAAGTCTTTCTTTGCAACTGCTTTGAAGACCTTCAGAACAAAATATTCAGCTTAAGTTGGATACTTAGCATGTACTACATGCAGATATTATTTCTGGTGCTGGGGATGAAAAACGATCCAGATGCAGTTCCTGCCCTTAAAATGCTTGTAGTCTAGTGGGAGAGACAGAGTACACAACACTGCAGCCCAGACTCCTCTTGGTGTTTTAGTACAGAGCTTTTGACATTGAAAATAATTAAAAATTTACATGCACTTTTGATTCTCATGAGGCTGAAATGTGTACTGAGCAAGGATTGCCCAGAAACCAGCACTGGGACTGACTCCATGTAAGCGTCTAATAAATGATTGTGAAAGAAGGTAAATAGTAATAAATATATATAAATGAAACTGATTTTCTTCTCTGGCATATCCAATAGTAATGTATACACTTTCATTAGAAGAGCTTCCATTTTATTTAATGGAAAGAGATGGGAATTTGTGTAAAGACTTTAAAGGGTTAATTTAAAAAATATAATTTAGTTGAATAAATAAATTTTTGTTTATTTAATATTGCCTTATGGTTATATTATCATGTTATATTTGTCACTGCTCTACAGCACTAGGAACTCAAGAGTATGCAATAGGATATCTCACTAACAAACAACCACTCTTTGTCTTAACACAGAGCTGTAAAATGCTGATAGAAATTCAGGGGATAATATTTGTCTTTTGTGTTGGGATGTCCTATGGTCATTTAGACAATTTTATCTGAGGAACATAAAACTACTGTGACCTAGGCTATCTGTCTTTCTGCCTAGCCCTTATATTTCAGAAATAATAATATATTTGTGAGACACCTAGTTTTCTAACATCATTAGCAGCATCATTTTAAGCATTCATGAGTCCCTCTTTCTTTATTTAGGTTTATTTCTTGTGATCCATAAACTAAATAAAATAATGCCTTTGGAATATTTTGGTGCTAAAGTTTTCCAAAATTTCTGGAGCTAAAACTGCTTGAATCTAACATTACAAAATACTTTGTGGGGATGATGGAAACACTTCTAAAATTCAGGACAATTTCAGAGACTTATATTTTTAAAATTTTGAGGTGGCAAAAATTACATTATTTTACATTTACTACATGTACAAGAAGATATATTCCAGGTTAGAATCTAAGTTCAAGACTTAGATCCAAGAATCTAAGTTCGAGAATATTGACCTTTAAATTTTCCATTTACAAGCATTGCTTTTATTAAAAATAAATGCTGATTGGTGCACCTCATTACCACAGATATTTCTCTAAACCCCTTATGCATGCAAAGTATTCATATGCAACCCTTAACAGAGCTAAACAAATAACACCCACTAAGGTTCCATTATATATAATGCAATTATTGTAGACATGTACATGCAAGGTACCAAAAATTGTTTCTACACTTTATATAAAATTAGATACATTTTGATATCTGGGAGGGAGGAGAGGGTAGATTATTTGCTCTCAAGTTACACTTCACTGAAACCACATAGCACATCCCCAAATGGGACCATGAATGACTTAGTCTGTTTCACATCCTTTTTATTCAAATTCCAGTGATTTTTAAAAACCATATTTTATAGAGCAGCTGCAGGGTTTGAGCTTCTTTTTGTCTTGAAAAAAATAAAGGCCTCATTTAGCTCCTGGTAGGGCTGTGAGCTACAATGTGTTTGTTAGTCTAATGCACCAGTCCTTTGTGTAGCTACTAATTCCAGACAGCCTCATGACTCCTGTCCCTACTAAACTATGTGAGAAGACAGTAGGTCATTGCTGCAGTCTGCCATCTAACAAAAGAAACAGAGGTGCGAAGAAAATGTTTGTGTACATTTCAGATGCAGTGACTATCGCTATGTAATTAGCATAAGACAGAGGGCGGCCCATAACCACAGAAAGGATAAGAAATTTTACTGACAGCTAAATTGGAACTATGTTAATCTGACAAAGATTGTGTAGAAAAGGATGCTTGCTTTTCGTTTCCAGCTCCATACTGTGTACAGTTTCCTTTATTGTTAGGCAATATTCAAAAATCTCAGTGAAAGCAGGCAGTGTCCTGATCTGTGCAGTGTGAAGCCATGGTCAGTTGTAACCATGACTACCCTGTCATGGAGAAGTCTGACAGACAATGGAATCCACTAATTATAAGTTTACAACCCTACCCTATCCCCAGTTTACCAAATTCTTCACGAGGCTGTTGCATTTAATTTGTTTCTTAGTGAATGACCTGGAAACTCCACAACTCTCTTACAAATCTTATCAGAGGAGCTATGTACCATTTCCAGAAACCTCCCTGAGCCTGAGCTGCAAGACAAGCTGTAGACTTTCTCTTACACAGATGTCTTTCCAAGCAGTACAAACTTCTTTCTAGTTGGAAGATTTACTTCACTCATTAATCATGTGTAATTGTTTCCATGTTACAGAGTTTTGAGTACATTCTCAATGATGTGATTTATTAAATTTTATGTTAAAAATGACTTAGTTATGCTCAGGAGCAGTAAAAGACGTGCATGGTGCATTCAGGAAACACTACCTTGAGTTACAGGTGGTAATTACCTTACCATACTCGAGTAGTTTCTTCCATTTCAGAGTCATAATTCACAACAATTTTTATGACCTAATTTTAGGAAACTTGGAATGAAAAAGATGGACTTTTATTAATCTTTATATTTTTCAAATGCATGTAACTACATATTTGTTAGTACTTGAAACACTAGTGATAGATTTATCATTCCTGAATTATAGGAAGAAAGTTCACACTACAATCTTAAATCATGACTTTTGCTTAGTCCGTTACTTGGCAACTTCAATATCTCTGAAAGTAGGACTAATACTATGTCTGAATTATGAAGTAACCATGAGACAAACTATGTTTGAAATGTTTTTAAGTATAAAATTGTATCTTTAGGATGTTAGCAGCAGATAGTGGTCAAGGTAGTTAAACTACAAAACACTGTTATAGCTACAAAGAAAATAGTCATAGCAACAAAACCAGATACGATTTAGTGACAAACTTAACAAGAAGTCAAATAGAAAGTACACCTTATAAAATTGTATCTAAAAGAATAAAGATACTCAGTTTTATGCCAGAAGTCATAAATTATAAATATACTTTTTCATCTTTTGATCTAAAATTTTTACCTGCTATAGATGTAAGTTCTATTTTAATTATATATATAGTGACAGAAGGAGACTTGACTTTGGGTGGTAAACACAAATAAAATATACAGCTGATGTATTATAGAATTTAAAACATGAAACTTATATAATTTTATTAATCAATATCACCCCAATAAATTCACTAAACCTTTAAAAAAATACCTAAAATCTTTCTAACAATACTTTTATGTTTCTTCAGAATTATGCCTTACAGTCTTTTAGTGGGGGGGGGGGGCTATGCTAGATATACTGGATTTAGAGTGGTGGAAATAATTAAATGCTTGAAGGTAAACATCAAAAACGGGGAGAAGTCACCTCAAGAAGAAGTGACCTCAAAAAGTGACTGAATTGTTTGCACCCCACATTCATATATTGAATCCCTAACCCTTAATATGACCTTGTTTTCAGAGAGGGCTTTTAGGAGTTAATTAGATTAAATGAAGTTATAATGCAGTCCTAATCCAATAGGACTGATGGCTCTACAGGGAGAGGAATAGAGAGGAATCTCTCTCTCCACGCCCACTCACAGAGGAAAGGCCATTTGAGCCCCAGTGATAAAATAGTCATCTGCAAGCAAGGAAGAGAGTTTTTCTAAGAACCCAACCCTGCTGACACCCTGATCTCAGGCTTCCAACTCCCTGAACTCTGAAAAAGTAAACTTCTATTGTTTAAGCCACCCAGTAAATAGTATCTTGCTATGACAACCCAAGCTGACTATCACAGAAGCACAATATATAAATGATACACTTCTGAACAATTTTAATGTCATAAAAAAGATGAAGTCTTATGCACTGAAAACTTAATTGAAAATGCTACTTTCACTTTTGGACATAGAGCAAAATGTAAAGCATGGATTACTGCATCACTTTGTAAGGAGACATTTTCCTAAGAATTTTGTACTAGCAGTCTTGGGATATAAGAAATAAGATTTTTACCCACCATCTTTATCCTACGCAATCCTCCTTTCGCTTATCTGAAAGATGAAATAGACACATGATGTACATTAAACATTCTCAGTTACACAAAACTTCTTATTGTGGAATGTACTTACTGAGAATATGTTTTTGAAGATTACTATTTGTTTTTCTTATTCCTCCTGAAGTATATGCAGCCATGGGCAAAAGTAAGTTTATAGCTGTGTGTACACGAAACACAGAGCTTATTCTCGTATGTTACTTATTCATCGCTGTATCACTTATTTCTAGTACAGCTGTAAACCTACTTTTGCTCACCCCTGTACAATGATCACGATGTATAAAAGAAATAAGAAACCATCTACAAAAGTAATAAAGTTAAGAAAAATAACAGGGTTTATGTAAGCTAGAATTTTACTAGTTTTCCTTAAAAGAAAGGTGGTGTATTTTTGGATGATATTCTTGAACAATACAGTTTATCAAACTTATTGCGGACAGTGCACAAGGTTCCCTTTTAGGACCTAGGAACTCATTCCTACATCTGCCTGGAATCCTAGCTGCTGACAGAAGATGCATTATTGCTTCTGAGAGTTACCCTCGGCCAAATGGAGCTGCCCCTTCCAAGGGGCAGTCCACATACAATTACCAACTGAGGCAGAGTACAAAGGCTTCTCCCCTACTTAAATTGCAAGTACCTCTGAAGGGCTATTTCAATGTCAGAAACCTCCTGGGGAGAGCTGATGCCTCAGATGAGTGTGTCCCAGTTGGAATTCTCCATATATCCAATTCTGCCTCTTTCACCCTCTTACAGGTGTGGTTCCCCAGAGCACTCTCCAATAAATCTCTCTGGACAAAGCTTCATTTCATGTGCCAATTTCTCAACTTTTTATTGAAAAATAAATTTCATATGAAAAGTCACTGGGGATGGGACATTCGATACATATCAAATAAGAAGCCAGCCAGACAAATACAAGTACCGTACGATTTCAGTCACATGTGGAATCTAAAGAACAAAATGAACTAATAAACAAAATAGTGACAGACTCATAGATAGCAGCAGACAACTGTTCTGGGGGAGGGGGGAGGTGTCTGGATGGGCAGGTGGAACTATTGAGCTAAAAAGAAAAAAGAAAAAACTCATGAACTTGGACAACAGTGTGGTGATAGCTGGAAACAGGGGTGGGAGGGAAGTGAAGGAGGGCATGGGGGGTAAATGGTGATGTATGGAGACTTGATGTAAGGTGGTGAACACACAGTACAATGTACAGATGATGTGTTGTAGAATTGTCCACCTGAAATCTTTATAATTTTGTAAACCAGTGTCACCCCAAAAAATTTTAAAAAATAATTTGTGAAAAGTCACCTGGGTATGGTGATGTTTGCAACTATTTAAAGGTGACTCATCACCATATTTTAAACATTTGTGGGTGATTCTGCAATGTACTTAGATCCTCTTACAGAAATCTAGGGAATGTTATCCAAGTGGTTGTGAAGGTGGTCATACGATTATCCTTAGCTTTTAGCCATCTCTGAGGATTTCCTCAGATGAAGACAACTTCCTCACCCAAGGCCAAGCCTCTTTCTGGGCAGCCTGCACCCAATGACAGACTAAAGTGGAGTTCAAGGCAGTTCTGAAAGGCCATCCCAGCTCCACAGCTACTGGTAGATTTGGCTAAGGGATGAGAAAGCTTCCTTAAGCCAAGGACAATTCTCAGAACAGAAAAGTGCTCTCTACTGTCACCAGCCAGCACTCTAAGCAGCTGTGAGAATGAATTCCTGATCCTGAAGGGAGAACCTGGACAAGGCACCACAACACCCATTTTCCTCTGCCCAGTCCTTCACTTGGCCATGTTTTTGTCCCAAGTGTACTCACTAATAAATGTCTTACCTGCTAAATTTCCCAGTCTTCTTCAAGGCAATACAACCAGCAGTGATAATAATATAATACATGTCTGTGTGTTGGGGAGAAGGGCACATTTTACCAGGCGACTTCTAATTCCATTGCATATTTAATAGCTTAAGTTTCAAAAATCATCTTTTTTGCTTCCTTCCCACCTCATCAGGATTATATTTTGCAGAATTCTAGACAGCATTTGATATAGTTTATATTAGAGTTCAGCTGTACTCAACTTCTTTTTTGGTTTTTCTATCATGTACTTGGTTATAGGATAAACTGAATGCATTTAAAAAAAATGTTTTTATTGATTTCAGAGAGGAGGGGAGAGGGAGAGAGAAATAGAAACATCAATGATGAGAGAGTCATTGATCGGCTGCTTCCTGCACACCCCCTGCTGGGGATCAAGCCCACAACCTGGGCATGTGCCCTGACTAGGAATCGAACCGTGAACTCCTGGTGGAAGCTCAACCACTGTGCCACACTGGCCAGATCCAATGTACTTTAATAGAAAGCCTGCTTGTGGAATGAATCATAATTCTGTCTTCATCTTGTTATCTTACAAACAGGTAACTGAATAATCATAATCCCTCAGTATCAACAGTGTGGATTTAGTGAAATGTCATTATCTTTCTATTGAATCCGTCGGTAAGTATATATTGCTAGTTTTTGTGATAATATCAGTAATTCAAAGAACACATCTTCAGTTTATAAGCTTTCAGCACTTGCTGGCTTTGAAGCAGGGGTGCAGGGTGAAGATGGTCAGCGGTGAGCTTTGTTACCTGTTATGGCTCCACCACACTGCAGGTAGCTCCATATGGTGAATTACTTTCACAACTTATTTGTCAGTTACCCAAGCAGCTAAGCTTGGGGAATCCTGTCTGTATAGAAATACTATGACTCACATAGCAGACTGTCAGGTATAATTCAGTGTTATGTAGATACATAAGCTTAGAGCGGACATGGACATGATGCAGCCTAGTTTTAAATTCAATGATCGGAGAAGTCTGACTGTAGTTGGGTCCTTATGAGACTTGGAATAGTGATTCTGATAAATAGAGAGGGTCATGACATGCAATCTGGATGCTCTTGGTTTAGTGGAGTGAACACAAAGGCTCATTTGGGATACATGGGTTCCTTGTTTGAGCATTAATTAAGAGTGGTCCTTGCCTGGCTAGGCGTGGCTCAGCGGTTGAGCGTCGACCTAGGATCCAGGCGATCGGGGTTCGATTCCCGGTCAGGGCACATGCCCGGGTTGCGGGCT